>NC_141878.1:496965809-497268839 GCF_056163025.1 Triticum urartu
ATTAATGGGATCACATCATTAGAGAATGATGTGATTGACTTGACCCATCCGTTAGCTTAGCACGATGATCGTTTAGTTTGTTGCTACTGCTTTCTCCATAACTTATACATGTTCCTATGACTATGAGATCATGCAACTCCCGAATACCGGAGGAACACTTTGTGTGCTACCAAACGTCACAACGTAACTAGGTGACTATAAAGGTGCTCTACAGGTGTCTCCGATGGTGTTTGTTGAGTTGGCATAGATCGAGATTAGGATTTGTCACTCCGATTGTCGGAGAGGTATCTTTGGGCCCTCTCGGTAATGTACATCACTATAAGCCTTGCAAGCAATGTAGCTAATAAGTTAGTTACGGGATGTAGCATTATGGAACGAGTAAAGAGACTTGTCGGTAACGAGATTAAACTAGGTATTGAGATACCAACGATCAAATCTCGGGCAAGTAACATACCAATGACAAAGGGAACAACGTATATCGTTATGCGGTTTGACCGATAAAGATCTTCGAAGAATATGTGGGAGCCAATATGAACATCCAGGTTCCACTATTGGTTATTGACCAGAGACGTGTCTTGGTCATGTCTACACAGTTCTCGAACCCGTAGGGTCCACACGCTTAACATTCGGTGACGATCGGTATTGTGAGTTTATGTGTTTTGGTGTACCAAAGGTAGTTCAGAGTCCCGAATATGATCATGGACATGACGAGGAGTCTCGAAATGGTCGAGACATAAAGATCAATATATTGGATGACTATATTTGGACGTCGGAATGGTTCCGGGTGAGTTCGGGCGTATACCGAAGCACCGGGAGGTATATGGGCCTTATTGGGCCATAGTGGGAGAGAAGAGAGGGAGGCCTAGGAGGGGGCGCGCCCCCCTCAAGCCCAATCCGAATTGGGTGGGGGGCCGCCGCCCCCCCTTTCCTTCCCCCTCTCTCCCCCTTCCTTCCACTCCTAGTCCAACTAGGGAAGGGGGGAATCCTACTCCCGGTGGGAGTAGGACTCCCCATGGGGCGTGCCATAGGAGGGCCGGCCCTCCCCCTCCTCCACTCCTTTATATACGGGGGAGGAGGGCACCCCATAGACACACAAGTTGATCATTGATCTCTTAGCCGTGTGCGGTGCCCCCCTCCACCATAATCCACCTCGGTCATATCGTAGCGATGCTTAGGCGAAGCCCTGTTCCGGTAGCATCATCATCACCGTCATCACGCCGTCGTGCTGACGAAGCTCTCCCTCGACACTCTGCTGGATCGTGAGTTCGTGGGACGTCACTGAGCTGAACATGTGCAGATCGCGGAGGTGCCGTACCTTCGGTGCTAGGATCGGTCGATCGTGAAGACGTATGACTACATCAACCGCGTTTTCATAACGCTTCCGCTTACGGTCTACGAGGGTACGTGGACAACACTCTTCCCTCTCGTTGCTATGCATCACCATGATCTTGCGGGTGCGTAGGAAATTTTTTGAAATTACTACGTTCCCCAACAGAACTCCCATCCAAGAGTATGAATGCTCTAGGGGAACGGATCGACCAAATTATCTCTCTGACCTCTCATTTTCTGTAACAAACCAAGCATGCCCTAAAGTCTGCCTGTGTTGCCTTGGTGGATCAAGCCTAGCGTTCACTTCTATCATGTTGGATGGTGGTGGTAATGCGTCGCTTCAAAAAAGTCAGGCCAGGAAAGAAATATTGGGGTTCCTTTGCCTCCCGCCAGTGCCGCCGGTCCGCCTTATCTCCGATGGCCTTAGGGTCATGGGGCGCGGTGGATGTTCATTCGAGTTGTGTTAGGGTTTGTGTCCTGCTCAAGAAGGCGAGACAGTGGCGGCTCCCTGAAGATGGAATGAGGTTCTCCTGTCTAGCCGCCATCCCGGTGGTGCGGCTAGCATCGTCGGTGTGTGTGTGGAGGTGTGTTTCCGGTAGATCCATCTTTAGTGGATTTGCTCGGATCTGATCGTCAATCGTCTACGTTTACGTGTCTTGAGGTTGGATCCTTCCAATCTACGCTACTCTTCATTGGTGGCGGTTATTGTTTTGGTGTGTTGGTTCTATAGGCCCCTAGCACGACGATTTTCCGACTGATTACTACGACAAGGGAGGGGCGATGACGGTGGCGCGCCTTCGGCTTGTAGTCATCGCTAAGTGGTATACAGATCTGGATGTAGTTTATATTATTTCTGGTGTTCGTTCTACTGTCATGATTGAAGAATGAATAGATGTTCACAAAAAATAAAAAACTTATGTTATCTTAGCTTTGTTTATCATTGGTTATAGTAATCAGCTGACGCGGCCTACTATCTTGCCTCGAACTGAGCCAGTGTGAAATGTTGCACTATATGAAATGCGTTTAAAGTTCCTGCAGTATTACTATTAATTTGTCAAAATGCTATTATCGACCACAAATTCAAATTCATAAGCTATGTTCCTTTCCGCAACTTGCAGGGCAAATTTGGATTGGGATCTTTTCACATTTTGCTCCGTAGGATTTCATTTTACTACATTAGCATAAGCAATGAGATACTAGTGGAGATTGGTATTTTGCTACATTTTGCATTTCTAAAGTAGTGATCTAAATGCTCTTATATTTCTTTTCAGACGGAGTAGATTGCCGAAGGGCGTCTTTTGTTGGCATGCATGTACATAGTGGCTACGAATGACCTGAAGGGTTAAAGAGTTTGTCCAATTTGAGGAATTGGATGCAATGCAAGAGGCCAGTCAACAGATAGGTTGAAACAATGCATTTTCTGAGGCACAAAAGTAAAAATGAATAAGAAAAGATATTAACCTTCAGCTTTGTTAATTTCTGTGTGCCAAACAAATTGGCATAGCCAGTTTACAGAAATTAGATATGGAAGGCTTTTTATCTCATCAATCAGAAGTATCGCCACAAGAATTTGTCTTCACCCCATCCTCGTTGCTATTATTATTATTGCACTCATTCTACGAACCCCACCCCACCATAAATAAAATTACTCTGCCACTATGTGGACGTGACAATCCTATGGGCCAAAAAATGATCACCCTAGAGGTCCAAAATTGTAAGGAGAAAACAGCCATTGCAGAGTCCTTTCTATGCCTTCTGCTTGGACTTCTGCTTCTTCAGCTCCAATGACGCACCTAATCCTACTGGGGCTTGACCGTCAGCCTTGGCCGACGGACGGCTTGTATCCTTGGCCTCCTTTGCGCCATTCAGGGCAGGACCGTTGGACTGCGGCACTTCAGATTCAGTTGCCTGAGCATTGCCAGAAGAAGCAGCAGACGCGGAAGCAGCGGAGTTGATGAGGTTGAGAATTTGATTGATGTCAGAAACGCTCGCAGCAGGCCCGTTGCGGAGATTAACACCCCTGGCAACAGCCGTTTTTCGGGCTTCTGCGGCCGCCTTGGCAGCGCGCTCGTCACCTCCTCTTACTCTGTTGACATTTGCTGGTCCATCGCCACCAGATTGGATCGCAGCTGCCTTCATTGCTTGGAACAATCCAGGATGAGCCTGCCAGATCAAAGGTAAGGACTTGATACCATCACCAACTAGGCATGAACTACAAATGTAGGGTATTGACTTGAAAGAAAAGGCAAAAAAAGAAGTAGCAATCTTGGCAGGGAAAAAGGTGGATCAAACGGTACTCTAGGTCCAACAGTACACATCTTATACTGCTTACGGAAATGATTCGATATATTTTGGCAGGGAAAAAGGTGGATCAAACGGTACTCTAGGTCCATCACCAACTAAGCATTGAGCCCAGCTGCCGGTCAATGAAAAATTTAAAGCTGAGTGTGCAAGATTTTAGTGTTGCCAGTTTCCATATGAAGCTAACATCCTGAGACCAAGCAGATAAAAATAATAAGAAGGTTGGGCAATTCAACCATCCGCTTTTAAACTACCTGTAATTCGGTCCATAGCATTTTGCTGTGGTGTCATTCAAATAAAATGAAATTCAAAGGGTGTGGTAGCAGGACTTGCATGTTGCACCCAATAAGCTTACCTTCAAGAATTCAACAGCGTTAGCAGAGGGGACAGTTCCCTGGCCTTTTTGCTTCTGCGCAATAACCTGCACAAGAAATTAACTTAATCTCCCATTGATAATACAACTAGGTGCAACACGCAAAGGAAGCAAACTATGCAAAGTAGAAATGGAGCCAAACTTTCCCAAATTTACTATGGAAATACTCCCTAAGTTCCAAAACAAAGTGTCGTGGTTTTAGTTCCACGACACTTATTTTGGAAGTGAGGGAGTATGTTGCAACAACAACAACAATAACAACAACAAAGCCTTCAGTCCAAAACAAGGTGGGGTAGGCTAGAGCTGAAACCCATCATATCTCGCAACCAACTCATGGTTCTGGCACATGGATTGCTTCCACACACCCCTGCCCATGGCTAGTTCTTTGGTGATATTCCAGTCCTTCAGATCTCTCTTTACGGACTCCTCTCATGTCAAGTTTGGTCTACCCCGACCTCTCTTGACATAGAGGGAGTATGTGGCAATGCAAAAAATGTTGCTACTTTCGGAATGTGCAAGAATCCCTAAACCAAGAGTGAAGCAAACCATGGGAATTAACTTTTCAGCACATACCTGCTGTTCTCGCCCCTTAAATGTATTCAACCAATTTTCTGAATCTTTTGTTCGTGAATCATCACTACCTAACTGTTTGACCAGTATATCATGTGTCTTGGTTTCATGCTGCCACCAAAATCAAAAAGTCAGTCAAATGTGTAAAAAAAATATTCTGCCAATTTTTCTGTCAGAACTAACCTGAACTGAAAGCTTGTATGCACCCATACAGCTGAATGCAATGGCAAGAGCATGATAGCAAACTGCTGTTTGAATATGACCTGGGCCTAAAAGGCGCTCGTTCTTCTTAAGTGCTTCTTGAAGATACCTAAGAGCAGTACTCATATTGCTCGCATCCTGGTACATCATCGCCACATTTATAAGAGTTGCTGCAACATCCGGATGATCAGGACCAGATGCTAAACTCAGCAACAGCAGTGTACGGGACATGTGTCGCAGCGCAAGTTCGGTTTGATTGAGCCCATGATAGAACAAAGCCATGTTACCGTAGCTGAAAATAAGGAAACATAGGATTAAAAGAAGATTAACATCAGATTGGTAGCCATGTGCTGATATCAAAGAGACAATGTTCTTGTACTAACAAGCTGAACACTGCTCAACAAATTTCAACTTTGTGAACAACAGAGAAATCACTACCGCTACAAAAAAAGTAGACAACTCATAAATGTAACATCCAAGGTTAGATTTTCAAAAAGCTAATGCTTTTTAACCAAGAAACTGAGCCTTCCACTCCTGCTTTGCAATTTTTGATTTCAAATTGATAAATAGGTTCGTTTTATGGCAACTTGAATCAACAGCAGTTACAAATAATAAGCACAAATAAACTAAATAAAAGTACATGCCTGTGGGCTGTATCAGGATGGTCTAGACCAAGGCATCGCTCATTTATGATAAGCTCTCTATGTTGCTGCACAATTGCTCCTGCTGTGTCGCCGGCATGGTACAAAACCATAGCAAGGTACCTTTGGCAAAATAAAAAAAAAATAAAGAACAGAAGGATTTCAATAAAAGTTTGTTCGCAAAAAGACATTGTTAATACGTTCACAGTAACAAAGATAAGTTGTTTCAATCAGGAATATTGTTTCATAGGAAATCTTCTTTCTCATCTACTCATCTTCATGGTAACTTGCATGTTTGTAGTCAAACATGTGATATCACAATATATTCTTAATAATGTTTCTCGTACTGATTTATCTCAGAAACATTTCAAATTGTAAAATTACAGTAAGCATGATCAACACAACTCTGAAAATTAAAGGAGGTTTAGGATCTCAACATATGATTTTTCCTGGTAAAAGAAAATAATAATAAAATAAATCACATATAAGTGTGTGTGTGTGTGTGTGTTACCGGCAACAGTTCGCAGCATCCTTGTGCATGGGACCATTGATCTGCAATAAGCAATGATCAGGGGTAAATAACAGAAGCTCAGAGGATTCTCATGCTAAGATGTATTTTACCTGTTGAAGTAGAGAAAAAGCTTCAGAAAATAGTGCATACGCCTCATTTAGAGTTCCCTGAAAAGCATGAACAAGAATTTGCAAAATTCATATATTGAAATATTAACCAGGTACAAGAAACAAGGCGGTATAGGAAATATATACCTCAGCCATCCGGATTTTCCCAGCTTCCATAAGCTTCCTTGCATCAGTACAGGTAGGAACTGAGTGCTTAACGACTGGTTGGAGATTCAAGATATCTGAAGGTTGGAATGGAGTAGTAGAATGCAGATCGTATTTGCGAGCAGCAATTGTTATTCCCACCTATTAAATGAAGAATATTTGGTATGTCAGACAAATTAGATGGCACCATAATTGGCAGGCACTATATACTACGTGGAACATGATTCTAAAAGCAGGCCAACATTTTGTAAAAAAGAAAGTGCCGAAAAGAGCAACGGGAACTCAGAACGTAAAAATTTCTTTTTGTCAAAGACCAAACCAAGCATCATCCGACAAATATATTATCATGCAAGTCTGAACACAGCTAACCTTTTGGCAAAGATTGCGGAGAACTGCAACTCTTTTAGCCCCAACCCTCACATCATCCGGCGCTTCAAACTAAATAAATGAAGCCCATTCGTCATGGTGTTAGATAAAAAACTGAAAACATAAAGAAATAGTAACTGCCCACACCTGGTATTTATGTTTCGCGAACTCCTTAATGTCAGACCAAACTCCGTCAGATGTTAGCTGGGAAAATGCAGATTGACCCTTTTTTGAAGAAGCTGATTGACTTGATTTCTGGCCATTGAATACAGTTTTTGTACCAGCAAAAGGTTAAACAATAATAAACTAAGCTCCAGATAAATTTCCACAGTGCATAGCAAATTCACAGGAAAGCATACCTTCTGGGTTTTCGACTGCGGGCTGCCAGTACTACCTTTTGTTGAAGCAGCCAAAACTTTGCCAAAAAAACAATTCAAGAAATGAGCAACAGCAGGTGCAATATTATGGTCCGGGCTTTGCCTCAGTATGTCCTGGAGTAGCAAGAGCGCATGATGGTTAAATAAATAATATTCTAACACCGTAAGTAAGTTGAACATGGCAACAAAATAAAAGGCTGCAATTTTGAGATTTCTATGACAGAAAGAACTACATGTGACTAATCATCATCTTATAACATAATTATCTAATGTAAACTAACCCACAGTGTGGATATCACAACAGTATGTGTGTTGCAATAACTTAATCCTCCCTCCGTCCCAAAATAAGTGTCTCAACTTTAGTACAACAATTATTTTGGGACGGAGGGAATACTAAATTGTGCTCCAGAAGTGAAGATGCACATTCATAGCAGTGCAAGTAAACGATGTCTTGTTCACTACTACTTTCTTTTACAGGCATTCACTTCCTTAGCAAGAAAGCCAACTTTTGCACTTTAAATATTATTCACTTTACAATTGGCAGCTCATGGTAAAAGGACAAGAAATAGCCAGCTCATGGCAACAAGGCTCATGGTAAAAAGACAAGAAATAGGCAGCCAGAGTTGTAAAAGGACAGATGAGCCGCATTGAAAATGCTTGGGGGACGTAGCAACTACCATAGCAGGAAAAAATCTCTAATGTTGTAAACTGTTTGATGTCACAAATAAACAGCTACATCTAGCATAAACAGGATAGGAACAGCACCTTGACAACATGCTTCGCAGACCTAACAATTATCTCAGCCGAAAATAAGTCCCACAGATGTGGCAAATGCTTGATCAAGCCTGCAACCTGAGAAATGGATTGTTTTAGGAACATAAAAATGCAATGCAATGTTTTGATGTATCAGTGCACAGAGACTTACTTTGCCCAGATACCTAACATTTATCCCATTGCTATGCAGCACATCAGTTAAAGTTTGACCGTCCATAGGGGAGACATCAAGAGAGCAAAGATCCTGAACAAACTTTGGGATCACCGTATCTAACAGATACGAACCAACCTTTTTAACCAAAGCTTCATCTGCTTCAATCTCCTAAGAACATTGAAGAGCACACTCTTTTTAAGGTGCAACAGCAGCAAAATAAACAAAGGGTAGTTATTACTTATTAAACTCACCTCAGGACTGCCAGCAAGCTTGTACTCCGTAAATACATTTGGATTGAAAAGAATTTCAGCAGTCGAGTCATTACTTTCAGCAGGTGTAGAAACAGGGGTTTCATCAGACTTGTCATGTTCCTCCACAGAAGCAGCCTGAAATATCAGCAATAAGATTCTAGCGACCATAGAAGCAACAATATCATATCATTTCTATTTAGACTTTGGCCCTTTTAATGGATAAGTGCACAAAGTCATCCAAGTTCTCAAACTTTGTATATAAAATGGAATGGCAAAAGTAATTTGCCTCGAGTCACTGAAGAGAGCAGACTCTTGATCAGGCAACTGCAATGCTACTAATTAAATGCAGTTTCAACATTTTTTCTGTTCCGGAGCAACAAAACAAAGAACTAATCTTCCGTTACTGATTAAAACAGCATGCTAATTGGCTCAATTTGGAGGAAGGCAGTCTGATTCTATTCTTTCAGTCCTGCCTCAGCTGCTATCTCCTTTGGGTTCTTATTACAAAAAAAATTGGATCATCATTATATTTCATTACTTCTTATGTGCCCTTTTGTACTCATTTTTTATTATTGATGTATTCTGAGCAGGGACTGTTCATGACAAAGAAAAAATGTATGCTAATCTTCCCTAAACAAGAGTAGAAAATGCAGTGAGAAAAATTTCTGCACGAACCGTAGCATCAGAACCACTGGCAATGTCATCAGATTCTTGCCCATTCGATTCTGTGGGAACATCCGGAACTTTCTGCGTAGGGGATTTCTTTATGGATTCAGCCTACCCAATTCGGAAAAATTAGATAGTTAGAATTAGCCATGAAACAAATCATGCATCAGTGAAACATAGGATCCTTCTTTTTTTTATTACAAAACCAAAGCTATGCCATCAGCTGACCTCGACAAATGAGGCTACAAGCTCAGGTCTCAACACACAGAAACGGTGCTGCAGTCCAATGTAGTTAGAATCTCGAGGAGTCACTCTCATCAGATCCAAAATATAATGCCTACAGTGGGGGAAAGTCAAACAACAGCATGAAACAAAACTTTAGGATCACATGAACACATTTAACTGTCGGAGCAAAGATAACACGAAAGTGATGTGTCACGAGACAAAAGGAAGAGAAACAAGTAAGAGATGATTTCAGACAGTTTAGGCATGTGATGATGCAAAGTGGATCGGATCAAAAATACACTCACTAGTAGGATATTTGCATGTTCAACAATTCCATAAGAAAAAATCTAGAAAGGGGCAAAACCTTGTGAACTGGCACAAGTAGGCAAAACCACCCTTGGGACTTGTTACTATTATGACCGGTTTTACAAGCTTAAGCTGTTGAATGGCCCTTTTTTCTCAGGAGTTATGTGGTCAAAGAGGTAAATCCCAGGGTGAAATCTGTTTTTCTTTCTTAAAAAATCCAAGCCTCAGGAAAAAAAATGAAGATCTTTGACAGTTCATGCATGTGCTAGTCAAGTTCACACCTGACCAGAATGCACACCTATTAGGCTTTTTACATATTTATAATGTTTCTAATCAATCGATCTAGCTAACAAAGAACCTTTAAGAAACTACAAAAGGCAACAGTTGCAAAGCATTTACTCCCTCCGTTTTTATTTAGTTCACATATTAGCTTTGGTCAAAGTCAAGCTTTACAAACTTTGACCAAGTTTATATACAAAAATATTAAGATATACAATAACAAATCAACAACATTAGATTTATTCTTAAATGTACTTTCACGTCGTATAAATTTATTATGATAAATGTCTATATTGTTTTCTATAAACTTGGTCAAACTTTACGAAGTTTGACTTCAGTCAACTCTAATATGCAGAGTAAATAAAAACGGAGGGAGTAATTTATCAATGAAAACTAGTAAAAGAATCAATGTTTAACCTCAAAATAAGAATTACCTGTCATCACTACCAACGATTCCCTTGCATTCAACTGTAGCAGCTAATTTTACAGGATTGCCAGAACCATCCAAAACCACATGCTCCTTCACATGGAGACGCTTTGCAGCCTCAACTACCTAACAGAGCGGATCTTACTTTAGATGTCAAACGAAGATATCATCATGAAATAAGAATATCCAAATTTGGAAACAAATATTGCTCCCTTCCACAAATACTTCAGGTATGTATGATAGCTGAATCTTTCAAAACTTGCATATGTAATTTTTGCACTGGCATTTCAGACGAAAATCAAGTGGGCACAACTTAGCCAAACCGCTGACGTTACAAAAAAGTGCACTTCAACAGATAATCAATTGTGCAGCAGTCAGACAAAGCCGTACATCATTGTGAAAAGTGCATAAGGCAACCAGCGGGCCAGGTGAATTAGTTGAAAGTAGAACACAAAACGATGGATATAGTGTTTCAGCTAGCCTCTAGCCAAACTGGGCCTCAAACAAGAACAACAAACCAGTAATCCTCCTACTGTTAGTTATTATGTTAAGCAACTAAACATTAACTAACATACCAACCAGGCAACCAGCATGACAGGTGAATTAGTAGAAAAGTACAACACAAAACGATGGAAATAGTGTTTCAGCTAGCCATATTAAGAACTGAGCCTCAGACAAGAACAACAAACCAGTAAGCCTCCTACCGTTAGTTAGTTAAGCAACTATATAATAACTAACATGACACGACAACCAGCATATTTGAACAACCAACTGGCTGCAGCACAGCACAATTGAATTCCTGTCTGAACTGGAAAGATGTATGGAGGTCGTGACAAACGAAGAATAGTCACCAGACATAAGAAGAAAACCGTCCAATCATGTGGAACAATAATATGCAAATAGGACAAAAGATGATGGCTGACCTTTGCATGGAATGACTCGTTCCAAGATATCTTCTTGCCATTATCAACAGAACCATACAGAAGGGAGTCAGACTTGTCTCCTTGAAGAATACCAGGTATGATACTCTACAGATCCAGTAATAGGTACAAGTTACATTCATATATAAGCAAGCCTTTGCATCGCAAAGAATTACAAAGGAAATGATAAGGTGGCTCAAACATGGATATATGTGGAAAAAAATACAAAATGCAATTACGAAAATCTTAATATAATATGCATCTTTCTACATTGAATCAGCTTTTTAGGGCATCTACTAATCCAGCAAATATAATTCAAGTATTAATAACCTTATAAGAAGAACCGACAGCACTTCAAGCATGGAAAAAAAATGGAACCCAGTGGTATAGCAGAAGATCATGATGTAAGCAGGAAAGTGTCAACAAATGCCATAAATAGAGAACTGTTTCTTGCACATACCTGAGCTACAACCCTGTGACCTCTGTAATCAATTATTGCCATGGCAAGATTATAAAGCCCCGAAATATCAGCTTCTTGGTAAGATTTCGTTCCTTTCAAGTCATTATTAGCAGAAGCATAGGTCGCCTGCTCACTGTCTGCTATTTGTGCCTCTGTAGGTCCTTCCAAAACACTGTTTGCCTCTTCAGTTTCTGAATCTGGTGCTACTCCAGAATCTGCCTTGGCACCCAAACCTGGGGAGAGGACTGGCGTACTCCTGCTAGAACCATTTTGGCAATCTGGCTTTTGGTCCTTTGAGATTTGCTCATAGTCAGAGTCAACCGCAAAACTGAAGAAAATGTTGTTGTGGACATACCTGAAATGTATAGGAGCAGATGTAAGCATCTCCAAAAGGAACTGAAGCTAATCAATCAACAGCCAGTCAAGCCACTCAAACAGAGATGATGGTATCCAAAACTAAGCAGTTAAAAGTGAAACTGACGATCTAAAAAGTATGTGTACAGTGCATCAAGCTAAAAGAAGCAGACTGGATGTTGACCAGCCAGCTCCAGGTAACTACTATAAACGCAAATCTTGATTCTTAATTCTTAGTTTAGCACATGTGCAATGGAAGACAAGTTACAAGTGCTTACACTCAAATCCGCTAGGTACCTACATGATATTCTAAGCAGGGCATATTAATCAATGGTGCTTTTTTGAACATGTGACTAGGCAACATCATGAGAAACCCCAACAAGATCCATTCGGTGAACTTGGATATGACAAAGTGGCCTTGAGGACCACAAGATTGCAAATAATCCCTCAGATCACACAGCAATCTCACAATCTCAGTTTTTACGAAACCAAATACAACCAAGTTTCATCCAATGGTCACATGTCATGTGACCTCAACCAACTATGGGTTTGCACTCGGTAATCCCTGCACGGATTACATACAAACAATGTTCACATGCTTGAATAACAATGCAAAATAGATGACAAGTTTCTCAAACTTGATTCTTGTCAATGTAAAATAGATGACAAGTTTCCCAAACTTGATTCTTGTCTAGCTTGGAGTCATCAGTCTCCTGAAACACCCGTTTTCCTTGTCGAGGTTGGAGGGAATGACTGGAGCATGAATTAGTTGAGGAGATAGAACCCCTTTTTTGCGAGGGAGGGACAGAAACCCTTGACACAACAAGGTTCTCATTATCGTTATTGGCTAACTTCAAAGTTCAAACAAAGTGCCAAGAGCTTCAGATTCTAAAATCATAATTAAGAAGCATGATAGCTACACACATATACCCTTATCACATACATACCACCCTTATTCATTCAATAACACATTATACCATGACATCAAGCAGACTGACCTCAAATCAGAAAAGAGAAACAGAAGTGATGTGGTAGTTAATTGGCAAACAGTGTGAGATTCAAGTTTTACTCACATATGGAAACATTCTGGATCAGTTGGATTGATTGGAGGTATACATCTATTGATGACACCGACTGCTCCTTTTACAGCAGCATCAACAAAATCACATGTCACTTTATAGAGTGCTCTGCCTCGCAATATCCTAAAATATCCAGAAATAATATGTCAGCAAGGCTTATAGGCAACAAAGATCATGAAATGGTAAATAAGTACCTTTCTTGAGGATTGGCATGAGGAAACTCTCGGCATGACTGCAGTTCCTCATTCCAGTCTCTCTGCATCCCAATCAACTCGGTACCATATGACAGCACAACAGAATCCTCAGCCCTGGCTGCGTCTCTTCTATGTTCTGTCGTACATAGAAATGTGGATGCGTGTTAAGTTCAATACAACATAGTACACTAAGATGATGAATAAATCAACATGGAGCCATCCAAAATTATTAATTATTCACCATGGCAAAAAATATATCAAGAATTATTAATCAACATGTGTGTTAATCAACACAGTCCCTTTTATGACTTTTTTAACCTCCCTTTTATGACTTGTTGAAACAGAAATGAGGGTGAGAACTTCCTAGGCTTAGACAAGCCTGATAACTTTTTGAAGATATAGAAGATAATATGGCAAACATGGGAGAATATACTGAGGAAGTTACCTGGCACGGGGTGAGCTCCCAACCAAGAAGTCACTGGAAGCAAGGCCTGAACATTCTCAAAAGGATGGGCCGATGCTTTGCGGTCCAATATTTCACGAAAGCCTTCAAAAAAATTGTCCAAGTGTCACTATAGATAGATGAAATAGTACTGAGGCCCAGCAAAGTTAGCCAGATAAACTCTAGAATAAACACAAAACCTTTCTTAAACTTGGCGCTAATTTTTTGTAGCAGGCCAACTAAAGTGCTGGCTTCGTGAGATTGTTTCAAAGGTCTTGAATCCAAAACACTTCCATTGCTAGCGTTCACATAAAAAGATTTGGAGCTCCCCGTGATGCAGTGTTTGCTTCCTTCTAATGTCACAACATCAATATAGATGAGATCCCCATGTAACCTATGGAAACCATCAGTGCTTGTTAGTTCCTCGACATCCAAATAGCAAGGGAGCCTTATATATATAAAGCAGTCATATTAACAGACAGATCCTCGCTGAGGGAAAATTACACAGAAAAATGATGCTTTGAATAAAAGCTCAATGGATAATAGCAAACTACAGGATTCAATAGTATAACCCATATGCAAATCAATATAATCCAGTATGGGAGGAATATAGTTAACCAAAGGTGCAGGTGGAGAGACGAGGCCAGTAAATATTAAGAATTGACAGCGGGAATGATACATTTTAGCGCATCAGTGGAACTTTAACAGGATGGAACTAGTATAGATGATACAACTTTTAGTTACAGAAAGATCTTAAACTCTCATGTTTTCCCCCATTCTCCCTAGTTCCTACCATGCCACTAGCACTATGTAGGATTCCTGAATTGTTGGAGGAGTGTGTGCAAAGTACTAGCATGACTAGAAAACCATCATGGTCATGCTAAATTTTGAATGATAAATTCAAGTGGACCATTCCCATAGTTCTAACATACAAACCTACTTGATTAGTCACCACAGCTTCAAAAGCAATGTAGCTTAACCGGCCTATCATATGAGAATCCAGAGGGCTGATGTTTCGAACAATGGTTCTTGCGAAGGTGGAGGATTGAATGATGAAAAACTATGTCCCAAAATAATGAGACAAGGATGTAAATCACAATCGTAAAAATTACCTCCTATAACTTGGTGGAGGATTGAATGATGAAAAAACTATGCTGTCCACACATTTGATTTCTGCTGGTGCAGATGCCAGCAAATTAGTAAGAGCTACAGTAGTATCCTCCATGAAATTCAAACCATCAAGCTCCTGGTGAGCAGTTTTTCCTGCATCTACAGGGGAAAGCAAATAAGAACTACATCAACGACAGGTTGAATTAACACTTCCGCACAAATCATAGTACTGCTTGGTAAAATTGCAGATGGCGCCTCAACTAACAGACAGCATTATCAGTAAACATACAGAATTAAAGAAGGAAGAATCTCCACATGGTATTAGTACCTGCATTTTTGGCCTGTGCAGACTCCTGCTGCAGAGCTAGGGATGTCGATAGTGAGACATGAAGACTAGAAAGAGAGAGCAATTCCCGGACACGGCGGAGATGCGACCTAATAGACCTCTCATCATATGTTGCTGAAAGAAACATTATTTTCAGCCCCATCATATAAAGTAGTTGAACCAACAACAAAAATGGATAATTTGCATAACTGCCTGTATACATACCAGCAACCATCTCCAACGAACAGCCACCAGCAGTTATATCTGCAATCTCAGAAATTTCATTGTAGTCCTCTAACTGGTGTGTTGAACCATCTTTCGTATGCAATATCAAATCATAGCATGTGTAGAAGCAAGTTTCAGGAGCGTCCAAGAGGAATTGTTTGACATCAATGACAGAATCTCCAGGGCTTAGCTGCATATGCAATAGCACAATATTTTTTAAAAAAAAATCCTAGTCGCTGTTCCCAATACTATATGACAGTAAGACAGCGTGGCCTCAAGCAAGCCACTTTGGAAGTAAAAATACTAACTGGAAGTGTGATGAAAATATTATATTATGAACATAAATCCACCTAGTAGAGTAGTGGTAACATTTTCATATGAACAGTCATCAATCAAAATAGTTTTGTGCATATAAGCAGTCAGAATAAAGAAATTTGACCGCTTAAATTCTAAAATATAAATCCCATGTGTT
The DNA here is from genome assembly GCF_056163025.1 of Triticum urartu. Lineage (NCBI taxonomy): Eukaryota > Viridiplantae > Streptophyta > Magnoliopsida > Poales > Poaceae > Triticum > Triticum urartu. The sequence continues at coordinate 496,981,414 of NC_141878.1, forward strand.
CTGGTAAGAGGCTGTAAAATCCAAAGAGGTAAAGAGAATAAGATTTTTTACACGTACCTGCAGCTCCAGCTTTTCACCTGATTGCGTCTTAACAGAAACAGGGTATAGATGAAGCTCTCCTGCTTGACACACAACGTTTCCTTGTTAGAACAGTCGAATGTCCAAAAGAAAGAATACTATTACGAGAATGCAGCACATATAGTCCTCACGGTTCATGAAATGAAAAAATTCACATGATGATGACAGGAACTAGAATGAACTTGTATACAATGCTACCGGCCAAGTGCAACTGAAGACATATAACCATAGCCAACTGTAAGTTCCAGGGACAAGTTTCTGCCAAATGTAATGCCTATCCAGTGTCACTAGTTTTACAATCGTCTGGCATCAATAAATTAAGCACACAGTTAAATACAGCAGCATGCAGCATGTTATTCGTTCAGCTTAGGAAATTACACCCACAAAATCTAGCCTTGATCTAGATTACTTCATCACTAATAAAGAACCTGCGCAAGTTGGATACTTGTAACGCCTAATGTTCTTATCTGCAACCATTAATTTCCCAAAAAGGTCACGACTTTATGAACCTAAGAGCCAAAATACCACGTTTCCCAGTCTTGTGAATAAATACACTATCGATGTAACATAAACAGGCGGTTGTCCTCACCTTCAGCTGGCTTCTCTGCAGCCTGTGCGGCCTCGGCCGCATCCCCCTCCTCCTTCTCCACGTCCGCGGCAGCGACCTCAGCAGCAGGGGCGACCTCGGCAGCAGGGGCCTCAGTCACTTCCCCGTTCTGGGGCTTGGCCTCCTCCACCACATCAGCGACCGGCTCCACCGAGACGGCCTCCTGGCTGGCGGCCTGCGCCTTGGCCTTGTTCCTCGCACCCTTGGACTTGCCCGCCATATTCCTGCAACGAGCCAAAAGCAGCGCCGCCGCCTCCAAATCTCATCAGTCAAAAACTTTATACCCCGCCGCAGCCGGCAACGCACCGAAAACACGACAATTCTCCCGGCTAAACCCCATCCGTCCAGACCGGGCGCCACACGGGCGCGCCGATCTGGACCGGAATCAAAACCCTAAACCCTCGGCACGCCGACGAAGCGCGCGCGCGCGCGAATGGGACGCGGAGTCGGGAGGACGCGCACCTGCCTGCCTGCCGCCCGCGGCGCCGCGGAAGGCTCGGCACCGCCGAGGGGGAGGGGGAGGAGGGGAGAGGAGAGGCGGCGCGAGGCGGAGGACGAGACGGGGACGATTGGCTTGTGGAGGCGAGGGGCTGTTTGGGTAAAAGGGGGGAGAGGGAGGCGGATGCGTTCGCCGGCCGCTCCTTTTTATACGGGCGAGCGGCCCCTCCTGATCCCCCGCGGTCGCTGGGCTCTGCTGCTGGCCTCTGGCCTCTGGGTGAGACGGCTCTCTCAATTTTTCGTTTTTCCTTACTCCTTCCGCACGCACGGGGGGAGTCCGGTGATATTTCGGCGTCTGCTTTGCGGCTCCACGGGGGTAGTTTCGGCATCGGCTGCATCGGGCGCGGCTCCGGCGTGGAATCTCGGGGGTGGTTAGGGTTTTGCCAGGGGTTTACGCGGCTCTAAGCCACCTCATTAGAGTGCCCTGATTTAATTATCAAAATAGGCAACCGGAGTACCATGATCAGCAATCAATTGACCAAATCAATGCAGACAATTGATTCAACTGGTAAATTTTGAGGGTCGTTTGGATGGTTGCGGAAAGTTGGGCATGCATGGACACATTTTAGTGACAGTGGCGCTAAAGAGTATTTTGTCGGGTCTCAACAGTCCTATGATACATTTACTTGAGTTGGGTCTACATTAAGTTATGAAGACGTCATGCTGGTGCTTATGGTGGTTCCGAAGACAAGCGACTCATGGAGAAAGTATTTCGTCAGTTACTAAATGATCGGTGGCTATTGCAAAAAAAAATAGCTCTTTTAAAGCCAGCTCACTCCCGATCGGGAGGGAATCAGCAGGTACCATGGTCTAAACCCTACTCCGTTTTGGTGAAAGTTAATGTAGATGCATCTTATCATCCTGAGGTTGGTAAAGGGAGGGTAGGAGTCGGCTTGTTAGGTAATTTTCTTGCCTCCTCCACTTCTTTTGTACGACGTGTTTCAGTTGTTGCGGCACTGAAGGCTCTAGCCATACATCATGGCCTTGCTCTAGCCCTTAATTGTGCATGTAATTATGTCGTTGTGGGGTTGGATGGCACGGATTTAACTGATGCTTGCTCGGGGCAACAACAATATGATCATGCGGCGGCAATTTATGCTCGGTGTATGGGGATCGTGGGAGTTGTCGAGAAGGTGGAGTTTCTACATGTTCCTCATGGAGCTAATGGTGTGGCACACAAACTTACTAGAAAGTGTTTCTAGGACGAGAATCCTTATAATTAGATAGATCAACCTCCTAGCTTTAATTTTTCATGTACTCATAAATGATGTTTTTGTGCTTTGATTATCAATAAAGTGTGTGTCGGATTCAGGGCTCCGCAGACCCAAGAAAGGTTCGAACTCTGGGGTGCGTGCGAAGAACTCAATCTCTCCAGCCTACCAACTCGTCGCTCTCACAGCCTAGCTCAATGGACGGGAAAGGAAAGGGACACGACAGTTTACCCAGGTTCGGGTCACCTTGCGGTGTAAGACCCTACTCCTACTTTGGGGTGGATTAGCCTCGCGAGGGCTGAGAATGAACTAGTACAGGGGAAGAACAACCCCAGGAGGTCAGTTCTTGTGTTTGTGTGAGCCAATGAGGGTTCGGGGGGTCCGATCCCTTCTATGGTGGTGGCTAACCTATATAGAGAGATGCCTTGGTCCTCTTCCCCGAAAATGTAGGCGGGAAGGGATTCCACAGCAGCCAAGTTTGAAGGGGGACAAGAAGTACATCGTGGTCGTCGGACAGAGAGGAGCGAGGCGGAATAGCGGTGGCGGCGGCTGACGAGGAAGGACGGAGGAGGAGGATGGAGTGCGGCGCTGCGGGGCATGGGAGCCTAGGGTTTGTGTGGTGGGGCCGTGGGGTTGGGGGCCTACGCCACTTGAGACGAGACGCAGTGCGGTGCGCGCGGGGCTGACTGGCGAATCCCTCTCGCACACCAGCGCGGCCAACCCAACCAATAAGAGGGAGAGACGAGCCCACCCGTCATTGGGCAGGAAAAACAACCGCAGGTGAAAACAAGATTTACCAGGAGGTGAAGATCTGACGGCTCAGATGCAAAACGAGGATGATCTAATGGCCAAGAAGGCAGCAAATCGGGGGATCACCATGGAGCCAAGTTGGCTAGCAACCTTATAGGTTAGAATAGGCAACCGGAGTACCATGATCAGCAATCAATTGACCAAATCAATGCAAACAATTGATTCAAATGGTAAATTTTGAGGGTCGTTTGGATGGTTGCGGAAAGTTGGGCATGCATGGACACATTTTAGTGACAGTGGCGCTGAAGAGTATTTTGTCGGGTCTCAACAGTCCTATGATACATTTACTTGAGTTGGGTCTACATTAAGTTATGAAGACGTCATGCTGGTGCTTATGGTGGTTCCGAAGACAAGCGACTCGTGGATAAAGTATTTCGTCAGTTACTAAATGATTGGTGGCTATTGCAAAAAAATAGCTCTTTTAAAGCCAGCTCACTCCTGATCGGGAGGGAATCAGCAGGTACCATGGTCTAAACCCTACTCCGTTTTGGTGAAAGTTAATGTAGATGCATCTTATCATCCTGAGGTTGGTAAAGGAAGGGTAGGAGTCGGCTTGTTAGGTAATTTTCTTGCCTCCTCCACTTCTTTTGTATGACATGTTTCAGTTGTTGCGGCACTGAAGGCTCTAGCCATACAGCATGGCCTTGCTCTAGCCCTTAATTGTGCATGTAATTATGTCGTTGTGGGTTTGGATGGCACAGATTTAACTGATGCTTGCTCGGGGCAACAACAATATGATCATGCGGTGGCAATTTATGCTCGGTGTATGGGGATCGTGGGAGTTGTCGAGAAGGTGGAGTTTCTACATGTTCCTCATGGAGCTAATGATGTGGCACACAAACTTGCTAGAAAGTGTTTCTAGGACGAGAATCCTTATAATTAGATAGATCAACCTCCTAGATTTAATTTTTCATGTACTCATAAATGATGTTTTTGTGCTTTGTGTCGGAGTAATGGGCCACGGGTAGCCTAATCCGAGTCCCAGAACCTTTCAAGACATCGGGCCGGCTGCGCCCCTCAAGACGTCGAGGTGAAGCGCCGCCTTCTGGTGGCCGGCTGGCTCGACTGCCGACTGCTAGAAGGCGACCATGCTCAGGAAGGCGGCTCCAAGACAGGCCGACTCCTGGCAGGCGGCCTCCAGAGAGGCCGGCTCCCAGCAGTCGACCCACGGTGCCCTCAAAGTCTGCACCCCCATTAAACTAGACAGGACAGGGTGAGGCAACAGTGTAGCCCATCCCCTCCCACGAATCCAGGAGCGGGCGTGGCCATAGTGCCTCGTACTAGCGGAGATCTCCGCCCAGCGCGACATTGTTGCCACTTCGCCCTTGACGTCACTCCTGACAGGCCAAGCCCTGCTCCCACGACCGCCTGTCGGTACGGCCCAAGGACGACGGGCCCTACCGGTCAGCGAGAGCCCAGAGGGCAGCGGGAGCCACACCAGTCGGACCCGAGGGAGGCCGGCTCCCAGCAGCCGGCCCGGTCCTTCCTCAGGGCCCCACGCACCATTAACCAGATAAGATGCGGAGTGGCTACAGTGATCTCCCATCAGGCGGCGGGACTGTAGCCACGCCTCCCCGACCGAGCACGCGTCATTATCAACACGGCTACAGTAATCCACAGCTGGCAAGCCCCGCGAGCGGCGGAGGCGGCCTGTCGGCTCCGTACCAGACCAGCCGGTGGGGTCCACCAGGCGGCGGTCCCCAGCAGTCGGCGGAGAAGCTGAAGGCCAGAGAGACTGATAGTCGGGCCCTACGCCCGGCCGGATTACCATTGTACCCCTAGAGGTAGGCCTATATAAACCCCCCAGGGCACCCATGCAAAGGGTTCCCACCCCGTTAGAATTAGACTCATACCTAGAGGAAGGAGAGAGCAAGCCTTGCCTTCTCCCACCTCTAGCATACAGCTCGAGGAACACCATTGTACTCACTTGTGCCTTAGTGATCATGCAGAGACCCCGCAGAGCAGGACTAGGGGTGTTATCTCCTAGGAGAGCCCCGAACCTGGGTAAAGTTCGCCGGCGTACATGTCTACGCCTCATCCCGCTTCCGGGCACCGGCAACGTTCTACTCGCTCCCACCATGATAAGCCATCCATTGGCATATGTCGCACCCAACCCCCGATATTTGGCGCCCACCGTGGGGCGAGTGTTGGGAATCGTAGCAGAAATTCAAAATTTTCTACGCATCACCAAGATCAATCTATGGAGTAATCCAGCAACGAGAGAGAAGAGAGTGCATCTACATACCCTTGTAGATCGCTAAGCGGAAGCGTTCAAGAGAACGGGGTTGATGGAGTCGTACTCGTCGTGATCCAAATCACCGATGATCCTAGCGCCGAACGGACGGCACCTCCGCGTTCAACACACGTACGGAGCGGAGACGTCTCCTCCTTCTTGATCTAGCAAGGGGGGAGGAGAAGTTGATGGAGATCCAGCAGCACGACGGCGTGGTGGTGGAAGTAGCGGGATCCCGGCAGGGCTTCGCCAAGCGCAAGCGGGAAGGAAGAGGTGTCACGGGAGGGAGGCGCCAGGGCTTGGGTGCTGCTGCCCTCCCTCCCCTCCACTATATATAGGGGCCCTGGGGGGGCGCCGGCCCCTAGAGATCCCATCTAATGGGAGGGGCGGCAACCTAGGGGGTGGCTTGGCCCCCAAGCCAGGTGGAGGCGCCCCCACCCCTTTAGGGTTTCCAACCCTAGGCGCAAGGGAGGCCCAGGGGGGCGCACCAGCCCACCAGGGGCTAGTTCCCACGTCACTTCAGCCCATGGGGCCCTCTGGGACAGGTGGCCCCACCCGGTGGTCCCGGTACAATACCGGTGACCCCGAAACTCTCCCGGTGGCCGAAACTGGACTTCCTATATATATATATATATATATATCTTTACCTCCGGACCATTCCGGAACTCCTCGTGACGTCCGGGATCTCATCCAGGACTCCGAACAACTTTCGGTTAACCGCATACTAATATCTCTACAACTCTAGCGTCACCGAACCTTAAGTGTGTAGACCCTACGGGTTCGGGAGACACGTAGACATGACCGAGACATCTCTCTGGTCAATAACCAACAGCGGAATTTGGATACCCATGTTCGCTCCCACATGCTCCACGATGATCTCATCGGATGAACCACGATGTCGAGGATTCAATCAATCCCGTATACAATTCTCTTTGTCTACCGGTATAGTGCTTGCCCAAGATTCGATCGTCGGTATCCCGATACCTTGTTCAATCTCGTTACCGGCAAGTCTCTTTACTCGTTCCGTAACACATCATCCCGTGATCAACTCCTTGGTCACATTGTGCACATTATGATGATGTACTACCGAGTGGGCCCAGAGATACCTCTCCGTTTACACAGAGTGACAAATCCCAGTCTCGATTCGTGCCAACCCAACAGACACTTTCGAAGATACCCATAGTGCACCTTTATAGCCACCCAGTTACGTTGTGACGTTTGGTACACCCAAAGCATTCCTACGGTATCCGGGAGTTGCACAATCTCATGGTCTAAGGAAATGATACTTGACATTAGAAAAGCTTTAGCAGACGAACTATACGATCTTGTGCTAGGCTTAGGATTGGGTCTTGTCCATCACATCATTCTCCTAATGATGTGATCCCGTTATCAATGACATCCAATGTCCATGGTCAGGAAACCATGACCATCTATTGATCAACGAGCTAGTCAACTAGAGGCTTACTAGGGACATGTTGTGGTCTATGTATTCACACATGTATTACGGTTTCCGATTAATACAATTATAGCATGAACAATAGACAATTATCATGAACAAGGAAATACAATAATAACCATTTTATTATTGCCTCTAGGGCATATTTCCAACAGCGAGGTGCACCGTCGTCCGGAGACCTGTTCTGGACGGGAACCCTTTTCCTCCCTGGCGAGCATAGCCAGCCCGGCACGCCAGACGGAGTCTGTGCTGACGCGCTGCGTGGCACGGAGCTCGCCTGCGCGGCAAGCTGCCTCGCCGACATTGTTGGCGAGGTTCGCCTCTCCGACGAGTCGGCGTTCGATGCGGGCAATGACGGCCCCGAGAGCCGCCTCGTCAGCCTCCTCGATCAGCTCCATGTAGCCAACGAGCCCGCTGCGGATTTGGAATCTGTTGGCTCCACCGACCCGATGCTTGTCGACTCCGACACTGCATCGCTTGATGCGTTCCCCACCAACGTGGTGGTCTACGACGAGCCGCCTCCTCGGGAGGAGAGCGGCGAAAGCGCCATCACAGAGGTGCTTGTCATCGGCCACAATGAGCACTCTGGCGGAGATGCTCACAACCCTCTCAACGCGGCACTACAAGACCTGACGGCGCCCATCCCAGAAGACGCCGACGCTGAGATGCTGGAAGCACGCCGCCTCCAACTTGTCGAGGGCGCCAAGAAGCTGGCTAGCATGAGACGCCTGTCGGAAGCCTACCGGCGCGAGATGGACCGCGTTGTGGGCGGCACGCCGCCTCCCGCTGGGCCCAGCCGCCTTGGCGCGGTCCAGCAGCATGGCGTGGCCATCGCCAGCCTGCTCGGGGCAGATCGCCCCGTCTACGCCACGCCCGCAGAGAATATCGGAGCTGCCCAGGCGGTAGCAGAAGAACTAGAGAAGTTCGAGGACGAAGAGCGTCGCCAGATGGCGGAGCGTGTCCAGTGGCTCCTCGATGCGGCTGCTGAGCAGCACGAGGTCGGTTGCCGCACTGAGGCGCCACATCGGCAAAACGACGATCCGCCTCCCCGCCGAGACCAAGGCGCGACATCTCGGACGCCGACTGGTGACGTCCGCAGGAGAAGAGACAAGGAGTCGGCTGCCGGCCGCAGTCGGACTCGCATCACCATTGAGCGCGACCAAGACGGCCGCCCAAGAGGAGTGGAACGACGGGATGACTGTCCGCCTCCTCCCCCTCGAAGGGAAAGGCGCATCACCCCACCGCCTGTTGATCACCCGACACTCGGCGACCGCCTTGGCCGTCGAGAGGGAGTCAGAGAGAATGATGCCCGCCACCGGATCGACCGTCTCCAACGGTCCCTGGCGCTAGAAGAGGAAGATGAATTGGGCCCGCCCTGTTTTGGCCCCCGCATTCGAGACGAGCCTTTCCCCAAAGGGTTCACGCTCCCAAGGGACACGCCCAAATACACCGGCTTCGTGAAGCCGGAGGACTGGCTGGTCGACTACTCCACAGCCGTCAGCATAGCCAAGGGCAACAAGCGCGTTGCCGTGAAGTATGTTCTGCTCATTCTCCAGGGCACAACCCGGACATGGCTGAACAGTCTGAAGCCCCACAGCATCAACAGCTGGGTCGACTTCACTGAAGCCTTCATCCGCAACTTCACCAGCACGTATAAGCGGCCGCCCAAACCTCGCCAGCTCTCCTTGTGCGTGCAAGGCCCCAGCGAGTCGACCCATGACTACCTCACGCGCTGGGCCGAGCTCCGCAACTCTTGTGAAGGCGTGCACGAGATGCATGCTATCGAGTACTTCACCGCTAGGTGTCGAGAGGGCACCCTCCTCAAGCACCGACTCCTCTGCGACGAGCCGGCGACCCTCGACGAGCTGCTGATCATAGCAGATAAATATGCTACGGCTGACTCCTCCATGAAGGCGGAAATCCAAGTTGATGCGTCAGGCAAAGTAGCCCCTCCAGCTCCGTGAACCCCGGCTGGCGACGCCAGTCGGCGCCAGCAACCAAGCGACAACAAGCGCAAGGCCATGCAGCCGGCTCCCACAAGCCAGCAGGTGGCGACAGTCGAAGACCAGCAGCCGGAGGGGCAGCCTCCGTCCAAGCGCCGGAAGGGCGGCAAGCCCAACTGGTTGCCGACTTTCTCATATGAACAGACCCTGGATGCACCCTGCAATTCCATAGTGGTGCAAAGCCGTCCAATCATACCACTCAGAAATGCCACTAGCTCACCAGGATTGCCAAGGGAGACGGCCTTCTGCCTCCTCCGCCTGCTGGGCAGCCGCCCCCTCCCCCACAGCAGCCAGCCATTCGACCAGTCGGAGCCATACAAGACGAATACCCCGAAGAGCATGGAGCTTATGTCGTGTTCATCAGTGTGGCCGATGATAGGCACGGCAGACGACAACGACAGCAAGAAGTGAATGCGGTAGCATCGGAAACCCTCGAGTTCATGCATTGGTCCAAGAAGCCCATCAATTGGAGCAGAGCCGACCCCCCGGAGGTGATGCCCAATCCCTGGTTTTGGATGCTACATTTGCCACTGATAGGCGAGTTGCTCGGTTTTCCCGAGTTCTGATAGATGGCGGCGGCAGCATCAATATTATGTACAAAGATACCATGGAGAAGTTGGGAATCAGACAGAGGCAGCTTCAGTTCAGTCGGACTGTATTTCATGGCATAGTTCCTGGCCTTTCCTGCTCACCAATCGGCAAGATCCAGATAGATGTCCTCTTCGGAGACAAGGATCACTTCTGACGAGAGCCAGTCTGGTTCGAGGTGGTGGACCTCGAGAGCCCATACCATGCACTACTTGGCCGACCTGCACTGGCCAAGTTCATGGCGGTCCCCCATTACGCTTACCTCAAGATGAAAATGTCGAGTTCTAAGGGAATTCTGACCATAGTTGGGGACTACAAGAAGTCGTGCGCTTATGCGGCTGAGAGCAGTCGGCTGGCCGAGCCCCTTGTGATCGCGGTCGAGAAGCGACTCCTAGACCGAGTTGTGGCAATGGTAGGCAAGCAGCCGGACATGCCACCCCACCGCAAGGAGTCGGAAGCCGAGGGCTCGTTCAAGCCGGCCAAGGAGACAAAGAAGATACCCTTGGACCCGGAGCACTCAGAGAAATACGCTGTCATAGGTACAAACCTCGACAGCAAATAGGAAGGCGAGCTCGTCGATTTCCTCTGTGAGAATCGAGACATCTTTGCATGGTCGCCTAAAGACATGTCGGGTGTTCCGACGGATTTCGCCGAGCACATGTTACATGTCCGATCTGATGCCAAGCCAGTCAGGCAGCCCTTGCGCCGCCTATCAGAGGAGAAGAGAAGAGTCGTCGGAGAAGAGATAACCCGGCTGCTGGCAGCCGGTTTCATCATGGAAGTGTTCTTTCCAGAATGGCTGGCCAACCCAGTCCTTGTGCTGAAGAAAAACAAGCAATGGCGCATGTGTATTGATTACACCAGCCTCAACAAAGCCTGCCCCAAAGACCCATTTGCTTTGCCGAGAATTGACCAGGTGATAGACTCCACAGCCGGATGCGAGCTGTTGAGTTTCTTGGATGCATACTCAGGGTATCACCAGATCAAGCTGAACCTGGCCGATCGGCTGAAGACCGCCTTCATCACGCCATTTGGAGCCTTCTGCTACTTAACCATGACGTTCGGCTTGAGGAATGCCGGCACCATGTTTCAACATTGCATGTAGAAGTGCCTCCTCAAACAACTCAGCAGAAACGCCCATGTTTACGTGGATGATGTCGTGGTGAAGACGGAGAAGCACGGAACTCTGCTAGAAGACCTCAAAGAGACCTTTGAGAACCTACGCCGGTTTCAGATCAAACTTAACCCAGAGAAATGCGTCTTCGGAGTACCAGCCGGCCAGCTTCTTGGATTCCTTGTAACGCCCCGAGACCGATGTGCCAGGTGTCTTCGAGTTATTCGCTGTTGTTGCCTTGTCATTTGCTTGCGTGTTGCATTTCATCATGTCATCATGTGCATTGCATCATCATGTTTTTCAAAACTTGCATTCGTCTCGGTCTCCTCGTTCCGTCCGTTGTCCGTTCTGAGCCCAGACACACTTGCACGCGCCCGCGGCATGTCCGAGATATTATTTTATAAGTGGCCGGAAAATGTTCTCGGAATGGGATGAGATTTGACGTGTGGTCTTATTATAGTGTAGATAGACCGCTTGTCAAGTTTCATTGCATTCGGAGATCGTTTGATGCCCCAACGGATAACTATAGCGACATTATAGTCGGTCAAAACGTCGGACGTTTTCGGTCTCCGGAAACAGTCGCCGGGCCTCTCCTCTTCTCTCTTCTCAGCCCTCTGCCTTCTGCACTACCTCTCACCGCCAGGCCCTACCTAACCTCTCTCGTCTGCCCGCGGACCTCCTCCCGCGCGCGTCCGAAATCTGTCCCGGACCCGACCCGGACAGTCATCACCGCTGTGTCCGGATCATCTCCAAACGTCTACAAAACGTCACCGTTTTCTTAATTGGACTCCCTAGCTATTTTATTCGTGATCGTTCGATTTCGATCGGAGGGACGAGTTAGCCCCTAACCAAAAACTCATCTGATATAAATATCAGATCCAACCCTAAAATCTAGGGAGACGTCCCATCCATTCCATCGCCGCCGCCGCCAGCCCACCTGGTCTCCTCCTCGTTTTCCTGCCCGAGCCAACCACCATTCATCTTGATCCACCTCCCTCCAACCAGAGCCTCCGACCACCTCCCGTGATTCCCGGGCCACCAAAAATCCCCAGCAGATCGCAGCCTCCTCTGCTTCCCCGCGCGCCGTCGGCCAGCAGGACCGAGCCGCCGTCGTCCGTCATCCCCGCAGCCTCCCATCTCTCCTCGTCGACGCAGGGAGACGAGCTCCTCCCAAAGTCCCGCAGGTCGCGGCCCCTCGCCTCCGTCAATCCAGCGGCTCCTCTTCGTTTTCCCCTCTGCCGCTAACCTCTCCCTCTGTGCTCCATGGACAGTACGCCATGGGTGGCTGCGTCCCGCGCCTGAGCTCCGTCCGCCGCCGCTGTTGCCGGGAACAAGCCCCTCTGCCCCGGATCCAGCCGGCCTCCTCTCCAGTTTCGCGTCAAGTCCCGCCTCGCCGGAGTCTTCTCCTCGCCGCTGCATCCGTCCGCTGCTGCCGCTGTTCTCTGTCGAACGAGCAGAGCGCAGCCGCCTCGCGTTGACCTGCCATCGCCAAGACCTAGCGCGCGCCTGGGCTGCCTCTCCTCTAGCCGCGCGCGAAGCCCAGCCCAGCCGCGCCAGGCTCCAGCTGGCCCAGCGCCCACCTCCACCTCCCCTTCGCCTGTTGGTCAAGGCCCAGCCGTGCCAAGATCCGGCCTCGCCTCGGCCTGCCTCTCCCTCCGACTGGGCCAAGGCCCATGGGTGAGCCGCCACCCAGCGCCGCCTCTGTTTTTTTTCCTTCCTGCTGCTGGGCTAAGCCAGATTCGGCCCGTGATGGTTTTTTTTTCGGGTCCTGCGATTTTGTCCAATTATCCAGAGTTTTCCAGTTTTACAGTTTAGACCCTCATGTTCATGCATTTAATAACTCACAATTCGTGCATCGAATTAAAATGATTTATATATGAAACTTGCTCAGAATTTTGTGTAGATTAATAATATCCAACTTTAATCTATGTTTGAAATGCTTAAAATGTTGTTTGCATTAATTTACTCCTATGCGATGTTAAAATGATTTAATTCATAACTAAATAACCGTAGCTCGGATTTAAACAAACTTTATATGTAAATGGGGTAGAAAAATGTATAGTTTAACATGTTGCACTCATCTTGCATGTTTAACAACTCTAAAATAATGTTTAGGGCAGAACAGTACCAAACCTTAAATTATGCATATGGGGATTTACCGGAATTGTTGTTCGTTGCTTCCGGCCTCATTTAACCTTGACTAGATAGGTAGTTTTCATTTGTTTCCCCTCTTGCCATGTTTAACAACATTTAATATGGTTGGGTACATAAACGAGATCGAACTAAATAATTGATGTGGTGCTCCGTCAAGATGCAACTCGTTGCATATTGAGCTCCACTTAATTTGTAGGATTGCTTGTGCATTTTGCCATGCCATGCCTCATTAAACCGGACATGCATCATACTCGTTTGTGCATCATGCCATGTTGATGTGTTGGTTGTTTACTATGTTGTTTGCTTCTTTCCGGTGTGCTTCTTCGGGTTGTTTCCAACAACGTCGCGTTTGTGAGGAACCGTTCGTCTTCGTCCGTTTGTCTTCTTCATGGACTCGTTTCTTCTTCCTTGCGGGATTTCAGGCAAGATGATCATACCCTCGAAAGATCTACTATCTTTGCTATGCTAGTTTGCTCGCTCTTTTGCTATGCCAATGCTACGATGCCTACCTTTTGCTTGTCAGCCTCCCAATTGCCATGTCAAACCTCTAACCCACCTTGTCCTAGCAAACCGTTGATTGGCTATGTTACCGCTTTGCTCAGCCCCTCTTATAGCGTTGCTAGTTGCAGGTGAAGATTGGAGGCCGTTCCTTGTTGTAACATGTTTACTTGTTGGGATATCACTATATATCTTATTTAATTAATGCATCTATATACTTGGTAAAGGGTGGAAGGCTCGGCCTTATGCCTGGTGTTTTGTTCCACTCTTGCCGCCCTAGTTTCCGTCATATCGGTGTTATGTTCCCGGATTTTGCGTTCCTTACGCGGTTGGGCTATAATGGGAACCCCTTGACAGTTCGCCTTAAGTAAAGCTCTTCCAGCAATGCCCAACATTGGTTTTACCATTCGCCACCTAGCCTCTTTTCCCTTGGGTTTCGCGGACTCAAGGGTCATCATTATTTTAACCCCCCCGGGCCAGTGCTCCTCTGAGTGTTGGTCCAACTGTCAGCTACCGGTGACCACCAGGGGCAACTCTGGGCTGGCCTACCCGTACCTAACACAATCTGAGTGTGCCCTGAGAAAGAGATATGTGCAGCTCCTATCGGGATTTGTCGGCACATTCGGGCGGTGTTGCTGGTTTAGTTTTACCCTGTCGAAATGTCTTGTTGTACCGGGATACCGAGTCTGATCGGAACGTCTCGGGTGGAGGTCTATTCCTTCGTTGACCGTGAGAGCTTGTGATGGGCTAAGTTGGGACACCCCTGCAGGGATTTGAACTTTCGAAAGCCGTGCCCGCGGTTATGGGCAGATGGGAATTTGTTAACGTCCGGTTGTAGAAAACCTGAACTTGACCTTAATTAAAATGAATCAACCGCGTGTGTAACCGTGATGGTCTCTTTCCGGCGGAGTCCGGGAAGTGAACACGGTGTTGGAGTTATGCTTGACGTAGGTTGTTATAGGATCACTTCTTGATCATACTTTTATCGACCGTGCTTTGCCTTCTCTTCTCGCTCTCATTTGCGTATGTTAGCCACCATATATGCTAGTCGCTTGCTGCAGCTCCACCTCATACTTTTACCTTACCCATAAGCTTAAATAGTCTTGATCGCGAGGGTGCGAGATTGCTGAGTCCCTGTGGCTCACAGATACTCCCAAAACCAGCTTGCAGGTGCCGATGAGTCCGTGCAGATGACACAACCAAGCTCAGGAGGAGCTCGATGAAGATCTTGTCCTTTGTGTTGTTTTGTTCTAGTTGATCAGTAGTGGAGCCCAGTTGGGGTCGATCGGGGACCTTTGTCGCATTTGGGGTTCTTCTTTTATTTTGGTTCCATAGTCGGACCATGAGTGTATTTGGTTGATGTAATGCTTTATTCATGTAATTGTGTGAAGTGGCGATTGTAAGCCAACTATGTATCTCTTTCCTTTATATATTACATGGGTTGTGTGAAGATTACCTCACTTGCGACATATGCCTTCAATGCGATTATGCCTCTAAGTCGTGCCTCGACACGTGGGAGATATAGTCGCATCGAGGGTGTTACAAGTTGGTATCAGAGCCTTCCCCGACCTTAGGAGCCCCATTGCTTGATCGTTATTAGTGGCCGAGTTGTGTCTAGAAAAAAATGTTTTGAGTCATTAGGAATTATATATCGGAGAGTTTAGGAATTATTTTTACTTCCCAGTCTCCTCATCGCTCTGGTAAGGCATCCTGACGTAGAGTTTTGACTCTTCTCTTCTCAAATTTCACTAATAAAATTTTTTAGGATCACGCGGGTATCTTGGAATCGTTTCGATGGTTTTATGATGAGAACATTGTCTTGGTGCCTCCTGTCAGGGGTTTAGTGGAAGTGTCCCGGGGAGTTGAGCTCTGAGGTGTTGTCGTCATAATTTTATCATTGCAGTTCTGGAATACCTGAGTTTAGTACGCCGACATCGAAAATCTCTTTTATGCAGTTCATTGGTGAGATAACCTCGACGCCACCCAGTACTGGGGCGGGAGTTCGGGAGTATCACCATAACTTGTATAACGGATGCTTTTCGAAGGTTGAGGTAGACGATTTCCAAAGGTTTCTTGGTTATGTGTTGAAGGATGGATACAGCTGGATGTAGGATTTGCTAGAATTGGGTGAGATATTATGCTTCCCCTGTATCCCCAACACCTGATTGCATAACCGGAAAGGTTCGGGAGTTTCATAGGTGGGAATTCAAGTAGCTCTTAGGATATCTTTCCGACAGATGTATGATATGAAATTGGGGTTCGACGTCTAGTGGTCCGCCTATTCACGGTCGGTTTTACAGTGGTCTCGTTGTGTCTTAAAGAGTCCTTGGCTATGCCGACTCAGGGACGCTTCGTATGTCATGTGCAGTGCCTTGTACATGATGGTGCTGTACGATCGAGCCCGTGTAGGCCCCACCACGAAGACTTCGGACGAAATCTCTATCATATGTTTGTTCCGGCTTATTTTGCAAGCCAATTCTTTGTTTTGTTTTGAGTTGTGGCATTCGAGTTGCTTCGAAGTCAAATGTTGATTCCATACTTTTCCCAAGTGGTGTTCTCATACTCCGATGTGAACACTAATCCGTCATGATAATCGAGATTGTTTTGTCAATCCTTTTTAACCGGTGTGCTTCTCTTCAAGTGGATCCGATCATTTCAACAACCGCAAGATCAAGTATCAGTTCTTCTCAACGGTGTTTGTTTCTTCCATTCCAAATTGTCTTTGTTTTTCCCACCCTCCCTCCCCTTGTTTCTTTAAGGACTCAGATTTCTTAATCAAGTATCCTTTTATTCATATGAAGCCTCTCCATTCTTTTTCTTCATGTTCTTATCCGGTGATTCTCATGAAGATTTTTAACGGAGCTTCTAGTTCATCATTATCCATTCTTTTTCTTCTCCGGCGGTTTCAAGTCAAGCTTTGTTGATCATACCCTTCCTCATTTCAATGCTTTCTCATGCCGGTGCACCTCTTAATCATCCACTCCTCGCTATTCATTTGTTTCGAAGTGCTGAAGATATCTCGAGGTTGTTATCTCATTCAAGTCATTTAATTCAACCGGTGCAACCTCTCTTTTAAATCTTTTCAACGGTGCTTATTTTGAGTGGGCCCTAACCCACAGGTCTTTTCCCAGGATCTTACCTGAATCTTCTTATTTTTCTGGAGTTATTCTCAATTTCTTTTCAAAGTTTTGACGTAAGAATGAATTGCCATCAGTCAAATGTCCTCCTCTAAAACCTTCCAAATTCTTTTCATCGTGGGCTCGACCTCTTCATTTTGATTCTTCCGGAGTGCCTAAATAAGTCATGATGGTATTTCTCGTCGTCATTCTCAGATTTTGAAGACCGAAGAAGGTTTCTTCCTCCATATATTGCTCCATTCTCTTCAAGATTCGTGATTCCACCTTGTTGCCATCCTCTCATAATTATATTCGATTGTGAGAATTCTTTTCACCCATCCGGAGCATTTCAAGGGTATTTTCAGTTTGATTATCCGGAGTCCATCATTTCAGAAGACTTGTTCATTCTCAGCTTTCAGCTCTCGTTCCCCAAATCTCACCGGTGCATCATTCAATATTCTCTAATCAGCTCATGATCTTTTGTTCTCGTGGATCTAATTTCCATCAAGTATTTTCATTCGTTCTCTAATTCTTCCCGGTGTTTCTTTATCTTTACTTCGTTCATTTCCAATTCTTACGGTGATTCGTTCAAGATTTCTCTTCCTAATCAATTTATTCATTATTTCAATTCTACCGGTGGTTCGTTCAATATTTTCCAAAGTTGGCGCTATATCTATCTTAATGCTCTCTACGAGAATAAGTAGTATGCCAAATCCATTGATTGTCATCAATTTAATTGGTGAAGGATAAGCATAATGTAATTCTTATTCTTGTTTCATTCAAGTGATTAATTCTTTATTCCGGAGGCTCATCAAAATTCTTGATCTCAATTGTTCATCTTATCTTTCCCGGAGTTCCTACCTCTCGTAATTATATCACCACGGAGGTTCATCTAAATCATTACAAGGTTTCACCTTGTGTTTGCAACTTCTCTTCCGTCTCGTTATCCTTTCGTTACCGGAGTTCTTCTTGGAGATTCTACATGTTGGTTCATCAAGGATTTATATTCCTTCTCGAAATGTTCATCGAGATTCTTTTCTAAGGAGTTCAAGCATTCTTCATCTCGCTATTCGGAGTGCATTTCTGTCTACCCTATCATTCGAGGTGGTATTATGTCATTCTTGATAATTTAAGTTCGGGTTTTCATGATTCACATGCTGTCTAGAATGAGACATTTTTAAATCCATCAATCTCGTCATTGGAGCTATCTTGGGTTATATTTCACCTAAAGCTGTCCCTAAGGATTGTTGCTATTATGGTGCTCATAAATGATCCAAGCTCTTCGTTTGTCCTTTCCGGTGCGACATACCTTTCTCGTAAATTTGTTCATATCAATCCAATTCTTTTCCGTGAGTGGCAGGTTTTCACCTCATAATTCGAGATGTATTCCATAAGACCATATCAAACTTATCCTTTTCGTTGTTGCTTTTCCAACAACTCCGTTCGACCTTTCTCCTAAAGATGCCTTTTCAAACTCTTTTGTGGCAGAAATTGGCATTTTCTTCTCAATTCTCTTATTTCAATTTTCTATCTTCTAATCTTTTGTTCTGGAGGCTTTCTGATGTTGCTCTCTTCAACCCATCTTCTGGCTTTGTCAGGATCATGTTCTTTTCATGCCTATCCTTTTAACTGGAGTGTTGTGTCCTCTTTTCAAGTATCCTCTCATCTTGTCAAGTTCAATTCCTTCCATTTACAGGCGGAGTGCTGTCCAAATTATATCACTCTTATTCCTTCCCTATCTTGCTTAACCGGAGTATTGTTCCCCTTTGTTCAAGTTCTTCTCGCCTTATCAAGCCTTACATCTCTTTTCAACCGGAGTGCTGCCCGAATTTGTTCTTCCTTGAAACTCTTCCCTACCGGACTGCTTTCAACTTTGTTCTACTTCGTTGCATTTTTTCTTTAAATTTGTTCAACCTTTTCAAGGTTCTTTGGTTTCACTCGTTTGTCAAAGAAGCAACTTAGTTTACCTCTTCTCTTTCTCCTTCGTTTGTCCCTCCGGTGCCATTCTAGATCTCGGGACGAGATCCTCTCGTAGTGGTGGAGTGTTGTAACGCCCCGAGACCGATGTGCTAGGTGTCTTCGAGTTATTCGCTGTTGTTGCCTTGTCATTTGCTTGCGTGTTGCATTTCATCATGTCATCATGTGCATTGCATCATCATGTTTTTCAAAACTTGCATTCGTCTCGGTCTCCTCGTTCCGTCCGTTGTCCGTTCTGAGCCCAGACACACTTGCACGCGCCTGCGGCATGTCCGAGATATTATTTTATAAGTGGCCGGAAAATGTTCTCGGAATGGGATGAGATTTGACGTGTGGTCTTATTATAGTGTAGATAGACCGCTTGTCAAGTTTCATTGCATTCGGAGATCGTTTGATGCCCCAACGGATAACTATAGCGACATTATAGTCGGTCAAAACGTCGGACGTTTTCGGTCTCCGGAAACAGTCGCCGGGCCTCTCCTCTTCTCTCTTCTCAGCCCTCTGCCTTCTGCACTACCTCTCACCGCCAGGCCCTACCTAACCTCTCTCGTCTGCCCGCGGACCTCCTCCCGCGCGCGTCCGAAATCTGTCCCGGACCCGACCCGGACAGTCATCACCGCTGTGTCCGGATCATCTCCAAACGTCTACAAAACGTCACCGTTTTCTTAATTGGACTCCCTAGCTATTTTATTCGCGATCGTTCGATTTCGATCGGAGGGACGAGTTAGCCCCTAACCAAAAACTCATCTGATATAAATATCAGATCCAACCCTAAAATCTAGGGAGACGTCCCATCCATTCCATCGCCGCCGCCGCCAGCCCACCTGGTCTCCTCCTCGTTTTCCTGCCCGAGCCAACCACCATTCATCTTGATCCACCTCCCTCCAACCAGAGCCTCCGACCACCTCCCGTGATTCCCGGGCCACCAAAAATCCCCAGCAGATCGCAGCCTCCTCTGCTTCCCCGCGCGCCGTCGGCCAGCAGGACCGAGCCGCCGTCGTCCGTCATCCCCGCAGCCTCCCATCTCTCCTCGTCGACGCAGGGAGACGAGCTCCTCCCAAAGTCCCGCAGGTCGCGGCCCCTCGCCTCCGTCAATCCAGCGGCTCCTCTTCATTTTCCCCTCTGCCGCTAACCTCTCCCTCTGTGCTCCATGGACAGTACGCCATGGGTGGCTGCGTCCCGCGCCTGAGCTCCGTCCGCCGCCGCTGTTGCCGGGAACAAGCCCCTCTGCCCCGGATCCAGCCGGCCTCCTCTCCAGTTTCGCGTCAAGTCCCGCCTCGCCGGAGTCTTCTCCTCGCCGCTGCATCCGTCCGCTGCTGCCGCTGTTCTCTGTCGAACGAGCAGAGCGCAGCCGCCTCGCGTTGACCTGCCATCGCCAAGACCTAGCGCGCGCCTGGGCTGCCTCTCCTCTAGCCGCGCGCGAAGCCCAGCCCAGCCGCGCCAGGCTCCAGCTGGCCCAGCGCCCACCTCCACCTCCCCTTCGCCTGTTGGTCAAGGCCCAGCCGTGCCAAGATCCGGCCTCGCCTCGGCCTGCCTCTCCCTCCGACTGGGCCAAGGCCCATGGGTGAGCCGCCACCCAGCGCCGCCTCTGTTTTTTTTCCTTCCTGCTGCTGGGCTAAGCCAGATTCGGCCCGTGATGGTTTTTTTTCGGGTCCTGCGATTTTGTCCAATTATCCAGAGTTTTCCAGTTTTACAGTTTAGACCCTCATGTTCATGCATTTAATAACTCACAATTCGTGCATCGAATTAAAATGATTTATATATGAAACTTGCTCAGAATTTTGTGTAGATTAATAATATCCAACTTTAATCTATGTTTGAAATGCTTAAAATGTTGTTTGCATTAATTTACTCCTATGCGATGTTAAAATGATTTAATTCATAACTAAATAACCGTAGCTCGGATTTAAACAAACTTTATATGTAAATGGGGTAGAAAAATGTATAGTTTAACATGTTGCACTCATCTTGCATGTTTAACAACTCTAAAATAATGTTTAGGGCAGAACAGTACCAAACCTTAAATTATGCATATGGGGATTTACCGGAATTGTTGTTCGTTGCTTCCGGCCTCATTTAACCTTGACTAGATAGGTAGTTTTCATTTGTTTCCCCTCTTGCCATGTTTAACAACATTTAATATGGTTGGGTACATAAACGAGATCGAACTAAATAATTGATGTGGTGCTCCGTCAAGATGCAACTCGTTGCATATTGAGCTCCACTTAATTTGTAGGATTGCTTGTGCATTTTGCCATGCCATGCCTCATTAAACCGGACATGCATCATACTCGTTTGTGCATCATGCCATGTTGATGTGTTGGTTGTTTACTATGTTGTTTGCTTCTTTCCGGTGTGCTTCTTCGGGTTGTTTCCAACAACGTCGCGTTTGTGAGGAACCGTTCGTCTTCGTCCGTTTGTCTTCTTCATGGACTCGTTTCTTCTTCCTTGCGGGATTTCAGGCAAGATGATCATACCCTCGAAAGATCTACTATCTTTGCTATGCTAGTTTGCTCGCTCTTTTGCTATGCCAATGCTACGATGCCTACCTTTTGCTTGTCAGCCTCCCAATTGCCATGTCAAACCTCTAACCCACCTTGTCCTAGCAAACCGTTGATTGGCTATGTTACCGCTTTGCTCAGCCCCTCTTATAGCGTTGCTAGTTGCAGGTGAAGATTGGAGGCCGTTCCTTGTTGTAACATGTTTACTTGTTGGGATATCACTATATATCTTATTTAATTAATGCATCTATATACTTGGTAAAGGGTGGAAGGCTCGGCCTTATGCCTGGTGTTTTGTTCCACTCTTGCCGCCCTAGTTTCCGTCATATCGGTGTTATGTTCCCGGATTTTGCGTTCCTTACGCGGTTGGGCTATAATGGGAACCCCTTGACAGTTCGCCTTAAGTAAAGCTCTTCCAGCAATGCCCAACATTGGTTTTACCATTCGCCACCTAGCCTCTTTTCCCTTGGGTTTCGCGGACTCAAGGGTCATCATTATTTTAACCCCCCCGGGCCAGTGCTCCTCTGAGTGTTGGTCCAACTGTCAGCTACCGGTGACCACCAGGGGCAACTCTGGGCTGGCCTACCCGTACCTAACACAATCTGAGTGTGCCCTGAGAAAGAGATATGTGCAGCTCCTATCGGGATTTGTCGGCACATTCGGGCGGTGTTGCTGGTTTAGTTTTACCCTGTCGAAATGTCTTGTTGTACCGGGATACCGAGTCTGATCGGAACGTCTCGGGTGGAGGTCTATTCCTTCGTTGACCGTGAGAGCTTGTGATGGGCTAAGTTGGGACACCCCTGCAGGGATTTGAACTTTCGAAAGCCGTGCCCGCGGTTATGGGCAGATGGGAATTTGTTAACGTCCGGTTGTAGAAAACCTGAACTTGACCTTAATTAAAATGAATCAACCGCGTGTGTAACCGTGATGGTCTCTTTCCGGCGGAGTCCGGGAAGTGAACACGGTGTTGGAGTTATGCTTGACGTAGGTTGTTATAGGATCACTTCTTGATCATACTTTTATCGACCGTGCTTTGCCTTCTCTTCTCGCTCTCATTTGCGTATGTTAGCCACCATATATGCTAGTCGCTTGCTGCAGCTCCACCTCATACTTTTACCTTACCCATAAGCTTAAATAGTCTTGATCGCGAGGGTGCGAGATTGCTGAGTCCCTGTGGCTCACAGATACTCCCAAAACCAGCTTGCAGGTGCCGATGAGTCCGTGCAGATGACACAACCAAGCTCAGGAGGAGCTCGATGAAGATCTTGTCCTTTGTGTTGTTTCGTTCTAGTTGATCAGTAGTGGAGCCCAGTTGGGGTCGATCGGGGACCTTTGTCGCATTTGGGGTTCTTCTTTTATTTTGGTTCCATAGTCGGACCATGAGTGTATTTGGTTGATGTAATGCTTTATTCATGTAATTGTGTGAAGTGGCGATTGTAAGCCAACTATGTATCTCTTTCCTTTATATATTACATGGGTTGTGTGAAGATTACCTCACTTGCGACATATGCCTTCAATGCGATTATGCCTCTAAGTCGTGCCTCGACACGTGGGAGATATAGTCGCATCGAGGGTGTTACAAGTTGGTATCAGAGCCTTCCCCGACCTTAGGAGCCCCATTGCTTGATCGTTATTAGTGGCCGAGTTGTGTCTAGAAAAAAATGTTTTGAGTCATTAGGAATTATATATCGGAGAGTTTAGGAATTATTTTTACTTCCCAGTCTCCTCATCGCTCTGGTAAGGCATCCTGACGTAGAGTTTTGACTCTTCTCTTCTCAAATTTCACTAATAAAATTTTTTAGGATCACGCGGGTATCTTGGAATCGTTTCGATGGTTTTATGATGAGAACATTGTCTTGGTGCCTCCTGTCAGGGGTTTAGTGGAAGTGTCCCGGGGAGTTGAGCTCTGAGGTGTTGTCGTCATAATTTTATCATTGCAGTTCTGGAATACCTGAGTTTAGTACGCCGACATCGAAAATCTCTTTTATGCAGTTCATTGGTGAGATAACCTCGACGCCACCCAGTACTGGGGCGGGAGTTCGGGAGTATCACCATAACTTGTATAACGGATGCTTTTCGAAGGTTGAGGTAGACGATTTCCAAAGGTTTCTTGGTTATGTGTTGAAGGATGGATACAACTGGATGTAGGATTTGCTAGAATTGGGTGAGATATTATGCTTCCCCTGTATCCCCAACACCTGATTGCATAACCGGAAAGGTTCGGGAGTTTCATAGGTGGGAATTCAAGTAGCTCTTAGGATATCTTTCCGACAGATGTATGATATGAAATTGGGGTTCGACGTCTAGTGGTCCGCCTATTCACGGTCGGTTTTACAGTGGTCTCGTTGTGTCTTAAAGAGTCCTTGGCTATGCCGACTCGGGGACGCTTCGTATGTCATGTGCAGTGCCTTGTACATGATGGTGCTGTACGATCGAGCCCGTGTAGGCCCCACCACGAAGACTTCGGACGAAATCTCTATCATATGTTTGTTCCGGCTTATTTTGCAAGCCAATTCTTTGTTTTGTTTTGAGTTGTGGCATTCGAGTTGCTTCGAAGTCAAATGTTGATTCCATACTTTTCCCAAGTGGTGTTCTCATACTCCGATGTGAACACTAATCCGTCATGATAATCGAGATTGTTTTGTCAATCCTTTTTAACCGGTGTGCTTCTCTTCAAGTGGATCCGATCATTTCAACAACCGCAAGATCAAGTATCAGTTCTTCTCAACGGTGTTTGTTTCTTCCATTCCAAATTGTCTTTGTTTTTCCCACCCTCCCTCCCCTTGTTTCTTTAAGGACTCAGATTTCTTAATCAAGTATCCTTTTATTCATATGAAGCCTCTCCATTCTTTTTCTTCATGTTCTTATCCGGTGATTCTCATGAAGATTTTTAACGGAGCTTCTAGTTCATCATTATCCATTCTTTTTCTTCTCCGGCGGTTTCAAGTCAAGCTTTGTTGATCATACCCT
The DNA here is from genome assembly GCF_056163025.1 of Triticum urartu. Classification (NCBI taxonomy): domain Eukaryota; kingdom Viridiplantae; phylum Streptophyta; class Magnoliopsida; order Poales; family Poaceae; genus Triticum; species Triticum urartu. The sequence continues at coordinate 497,005,228 of NC_141878.1, forward strand.
TCCTCATTTCAATGCTTTCTCATGCCGGTGCACCTCTTAATCATCCACTCCTCGCTATTCATTTGTTTCGAAGTGCTGAAGATATCTCGAGGTTGTTATCTCATTCAAGTCATTTAATTCAACCGGTGCAACCTCTCTTTTAAATCTTTTCAACGGTGCTTATTTTGAGTGGGCCCTAACCCACAGGTCTTTTCCCAGGATCTTACCTGAATCTTCTTATTTTTCTGGAGTTATTCTCAATTTCTTTTCAAAGTTTTGACGTAAGAATGAATTGCCATCAGTCAAATGTCCTCCTCTAAAACCTTCCAAATTCTTTTCATCGTGGGCTCGACCTCTTCATTTTGATTCTTCCGGAGTGCCTAAATAAGTCATGATGGTATTTCTCGTCGTCATTCTCAGATTTTGAAGACCGAAGAAGGTTTCTTCCTCCATATATTGCTCCATTCTCTTCAAGATTCGTGATTCCACCTTGTTGCCATCCTCTCATAATTATATTCGATTGTGAGAATTCTTTTCACCCATCCGGAGCATTTCAAGGGTATTTTCAGTTTGATTATCCGGAGTCCATCATTTCAGAAGACTTGTTCATTCTCAGCTTTCAGCTCTCGTTCCCCAAATCTCACCGGTGCATCATTCAATATTCTCTAATCAGCTCATGATCTTTTGTTCTCGTGGATCTAATTTCCATCAAGTATTTTCATTCGTTCTCTAATTCTTCCCGGTGTTTCTTTATCTTTACTTCGTTCATTTCCAATTCTTACGGTGATTCGTTCAAGATTTCTCTTCCTAATCAATTTATTCATTATTTCAATTCTACCGGTGGTTCGTTCAATATTTTCCAAAGTTGGCGCTATATCTATCTTAATGCTCTCTACGAGAATAAGTAGTATGCCAAATCCATTGATTGTCATCAATTTAATTGGTGAAGGATAAGCATAATGTAATTCTTATTCTTGTTTCATTCAAGTGATTAATTCTTTATTCCGGAGGCTCATCAAAATTCTTGATCTCAATTGTTCATCTTATCTTTCCCGGAGTTCCTACCTCTCGTAATTATATCACCACGGAGGTTCATCTAAATCATTACAAGGTTTCACCTTGTGTTTGCAACTTCTCTTCCGTCTCGTTATCCTTTCGTTACCGGAGTTCTTCTTGGAGATTCTACATGTTGGTTCATCAAGGATTTATATTCCTTCTCGAAATGTTCATCGAGATTCTTTTCTAAGGAGTTCAAGCATTCTTCATCTCGCTATTCGGAGTGCATTTCTGTCTACCCTATCATTCGAGGTGGTATTATGTCATTCTTGATAATTTAAGTTCGGGTTTTCATGATTCACATGCTGTCTAGAATGAGACATTTTTAAATCCATCAATCTCGTCATTGGAGCTATCTTGGGTTATATTTCACCTAAAGCTGTCCCTAAGGATTGTTGCTATTATGGTGCTCATAAATGATCCAAGCTCTTCGTTTGTCCTTTCCGGTGCGACATACCTTTCTCGTAAATTTGTTCATATCAATCCAATTCTTTTCCGTGAGTGGCAGGTTTTCACCTCATAATTCGAGATGTATTCCATAAGACCATATCAAACTTATCCTTTTCGTTGTTGCTTTTCCAACAACTCCGTTCGACCTTTCTCCTAAAGATGCCTTTTCAAACTCTTTTGTGGCAGAAATTGGCATTTTCTTCTCAATTCTCTTATTTCAATTTTCTATCTTCTAATCTTTTGTTCTGGAGGCTTTCTGATGTTGCTCTCTTCAACCCATCTTCTGGCTTTGTCAGGATCATGTTCTTTTCATGCCTATCCTTTTAACTGGAGTGTTGTGTCCTCTTTTCAAGTATCCTCTCATCTTGTCAAGTTCAATTCCTTCCATTTACAGGCGGAGTGCTGTCCAAATTATATCACTCTTATTCCTTCCCTATCTTGCTTAACCGGAGTATTGTTCCCCTTTGTTCAAGTTCTTCTCGCCTTATCAAGCCTTACATCTCTTTTCAACCGGAGTGCTGCCCGAATTTGTTCTTCCTTGAAACTCTTCCCTACCGGACTGCTTTCAACTTTGTTCTACTTCGTTGCATTTTTTCTTTAAATTTGTTCAACCTTTTCAAGGTTCTTTGGTTTCACTCGTTTGTCAAAGAAGCAACTTAGTTTACCTCTTCTCTTTCTCCTTCGTTTGTCCCTCCGGTGCCATTCTAGATCTCGGGACGAGATCCTCTCGTAGTGGTGGAGTGTTGTAACGCCCCGAGACCGATGTGCTAGGTGTCTTCGAGTTATTCGCTGTTGTTGCCTTGTCATTTGCTTGCGTGTTGCATTTCATCATGTCATCATGTGCATTGCATCATCATGTTTTTCAAAACTTGCATTCGTCTCGGTCTCCTCGTTCCGTCCGTTGTCCGTTCTGAGCCCAGACACACTTGCGCGCGCCTGCGGCATGTCCGAGATATTATTTTATAAGTGGCCGGAAAATGTTCTCGGAATGGGATGAGATTTGACGTGTGGTCTTATTATAGTGTAGATAGACCGCTTGTCAAGTTTCATTGCATTCGGAGATCGTTTGATGCCCCAACGGATAACTATAGCGACATTATAGTCGGTCAAAACGTCGGACGTTTTCGGTCTCCGGAAACAGTCGCCGGGCCTCTCCTCTTCTCTCTTCTCAGCCCTCTGCCTTCTGCACTACCTCTCACCGCCAGGCCCTACCTAACCTCTCTCGTCTGCCCGCGGACCTCCTCCCGCGCGCGTCCGAAATCTGTCCCGGACCCGACCCGGACAGTCATCACCGCTGTGTCCGGATCATCTCCAAACGTCTACAAAACGTCACCGTTTTCTTAATTGGACTCCCTAGCTATTTTATTCGCGATCGTTCGATTTCGATCGGAGGGACGAGTTAGCCCCTAACCAAAAACTCATCTGATATAAATATCAGATCCAACCCTAAAATCTAGGGAGACGTCCCATCCATTCCATCGCCGCCGCCGCCAGCCCACCTGGTCTCCTCCTCGTTTTCCTGCCCGAGCCAACCACCATTCATCTTGATCCACCTCCCTCCAACCAGAGCCTCCGACCACCTCCCGTGATTCCCGGGCCACCAAAAATCCCCAGCAGATCGCAGCCTCCTCTGCTTCCCCGCGCGCCGTCGGCCAGCAGGACCGAGCCGCCGTCGTCCGTCATCCCCGCAGCCTCCCATCTCTCCTCGTCGACGCAGGGAGACGAGCTCCTCCCAAAGTCCCGCAGGTCGCGGCCCCTCGCCTCCGTCAATCCAGCGGCTCCTCTTCGTTTTCCCCTCTGCCGCTAACCTCTCCCTCTGTGCTCCATGGACAGTACGCCATGGGTGGCTGCGTCCCGCGCCTGAGCTCCGTCCGCCGCCGCTGTTGCCGGGAACAAGCCCCTCTGCCCCGGATCCAGCCGGCCTCCTCTCCAGTTTCGCGTCAAGTCCCGCCTCGCCGGAGTCTTCTCCTCGCCGCTGCATCCGTCCGCTGCTGCCGCTGTTCTCTGTCGAACGAGCAGAGCGCAGCCGCCTCGCGTTGACCTGCCATCGCCAAGACCTAGCGCGCGCCTGGGCTGCCTCTCCTCTAGCCGCGCGCGAAGCCCAGCCCAGCCGCGCCAGGCTCCAGCTGGCCCAGCGCCCACCTCCACCTCCCCTTCGCCTGTTGGTCAAGGCCCAGCCGTGCCAAGATCCGGCCTCGCCTCGGCCTGCCTCTCCCTCCGACTGGGCCAAGGCCCATGGGTGAGCCGCCACCCAGCGCCGCCTCTGTTTTTTTTCCTTCCTGCTGCTGGGCTAAGCCAGATTCGGCCCGTGATGGTTTTTTTTTCGGGTCCTGCGATTTTGTCCAATTATCCAGAGTTTTCCAGTTTTACAGTTTAGACCCTCATGTTCATGCATTTAATAACTCACAATTCGTGCATCGAATTAAAATGATTTATATATGAAACTTGCTCAGAATTTTGTGTAGATTAATAATATCCAACTTTAATCTATGTTTGAAATGCTTAAAATGTTGTTTGCATTAATTTACTCCTATGCGATGTTAAAATGATTTAATTCATAACTAAATAACCGTAGCTCGGATTTAAACAAACTTTATATGTAAATGGGGTAGAAAAATGTATAGTTTAACATGTTGCACTCATCTTGCATGTTTAACAACTCTAAAATAATGTTTAGGGCAGAACAGTACCAAACCTTAAATTATGCATATGGGGATTTACCGGAATTGTTGTTCGTTGCTTCCGGCCTCATTTAACCTTGACTAGATAGGTAGTTTTCATTTGTTTCCCCTCTTGCCATGTTTAACAACATTTAATATGGTTGGGTACATAAACGAGATCGAACTAAATAATTGATGTGGTGCTCCGTCAAGATGCAACTCGTTGCATATTGAGCTCCACTTAATTTGTAGGATTGCTTGTGCATTTTGCCATGCCATGCCTCATTAAACCGGACATGCATCATACTCGTTTGTGCATCATGCCATGTTGATGTGTTGGTTGTTTACTATGTTGTTTGCTTCTTTCCGGTGTGCTTCTTCGGGTTGTTTCCAACAACGTCGCGTTTGTGAGGAACCGTTCGTCTTCGTCCGTTTGTCTTCTTCATGGACTCGTTTCTTCTTCCTTGCGGGATTTCAGGCAAGATGATCATACCCTCGAAAGATCTACTATCTTTGCTATGCTAGTTTGCTCGCTCTTTTGCTATGCCAATGCTACGATGCCTACCTTTTGCTTGTCAGCCTCCCAATTGCCATGTCAAACCTCTAACCCACCTTGTCCTAGCAAACCGTTGATTGGCTATGTTACCGCTTTGCTCAGCCCCTCTTATAGCGTTGCTAGTTGCAGGTGAAGATTGGAGGCCGTTCCTTGTTGTAACATGTTTACTTGTTGGGATATCACTATATATCTTATTTAATTAATGCATCTATATACTTGGTAAAGGGTGGAAGGCTCGGCCTTATGCCTGGTGTTTTGTTCCACTCTTGCCGCCCTAGTTTCCGTCATATCGGTGTTATGTTCCCGGATTTTGCGTTCCTTACGCGGTTGGGCTATAATGGGAACCCCTTGACAGTTCGCCTTAAGTAAAGCTCTTCCAGCAATGCCCAACATTGGTTTTACCATTCGCCACCTAGCCTCTTTTCCCTTGGGTTTCGCGGACTCAAGGGTCATCATTATTTTAACCCCCCCGGGCCAGTGCTCCTCTGAGTGTTGGTCCAACTGTCAGCTACCGGTGACCACCAGGGGCAACTCTGGGCTGGCCTACCCGTACCTAACACAATCTGAGTGTGCCCTGAGAAAGAGATATGTGCAGCTCCTATCGGGATTTGTCGGCACATTCGGGCGGTGTTGCTGGTTTAGTTTTACCCTGTCGAAATGTCTTGTTGTACCGGGATACCGAGTCTGATCGGAACGTCTCGGGTGGAGGTCTATTCCTTCGTTGACCGTGAGAGCTTGTGATGGGCTAAGTTGGGACACCCCTGCAGGGATTTGAACTTTCGAAAGCCGTGCCCGCGGTTATGGGCAGATGGGAATTTGTTAACGTCCGGTTGTAGAAAACCTGAACTTGACCTTAATTAAAATGAATCAACCGCGTGTGTAACCGTGATGGTCTCTTTCCGGCGGAGTCCGGGAAGTGAACACGGTGTTGGAGTTATGCTTGACGTAGGTTGTTATAGGATCACTTCTTGATCATACTTTTATCGACCGTGCTTTGCCTTCTCTTCTCGCTCTCATTTGCGTATGTTAGCCACCATATATGCTAGTCGCTTGCTGCAGCTCCACCTCATACTTTTACCTTACCCATAAGCTTAAATAGTCTTGATCGCGAGGGTGCGAGATTGCTGAGTCCCTGTGGCTCACAGATACTCCCAAAACCAGCTTGCAGGTGCCGATGAGTCCGTGCAGATGACACAACCAAGCTCAGGAGGAGCTCGATGAAGATCTTGTCCTTTGTGTTGTTTCGTTCTAGTTGATCAGTAGTGGAGCCCAGTTGGGGTCGATCGGGGACCTTTGTCGCATTTGGGGTTCTTCTTTTATTTTGGTTCCATAGTCGGACCATGAGTGTATTTGGTTGATGTAATGCTTTATTCATGTAATTGTGTGAAGTGGCGATTGTAAGCCAACTATGTATCTCTTTCCTTTATATATTACATGGGTTGTGTGAAGATTACCTCACTTGCGACATATGCCTTCAATGCGATTATGCCTCTAAGTCGTGCCTCGACACGTGGGAGATATAGTCGCATCGAGGGTGTTACATTCCTGGTCTCAGAGCGCGGCATAGAGTGCAACCCTGTGAAGATCAAGGCCATCGAGAGGATGGAAGTACCCACCCGACTGCTGGATGTGCAGAAGTTCACCAGCTGTTTGGCGTCCATTAGCCATTTCATCAGTCGGCTGGGAGAGATGGCTCTTCCCCTATACCAGCTCATGAAGAAGGCCACTTTTTTTAAGTGGAACGACAAGGCGGATGAAGCTTTTTACCAACTAAAGAAGATGCTGACTACTCCGCCTATCCTGGCGGGACCGACTCCTAAGGAGCCCATGCTTCTCTACATCGCCGCCACCAGCTGGGTGGTCAGCACAGTCATAGTGGTAGAACGCAAGGAGGAAGGCAAGGCACTACCAGTCCAGAGACCGGTGTATTACCTGAGTGAAGTGATGTCAGCCTCCAAGCAAAACTACCCCCACTATCAGAAGATGTGCTACGGCGTGCACTTTGCCGCCAAAAAATTGAAGCCGTACTTTCAAGAGCACCCAATTACTGTTATTTGCACTGCTCCGCTAGCCGAGATCATTGGAAGCCGAGATGCCTCCGGCCGAGTGGCCAAATGGGCCATAGATTTGCCCCCCTACACCATTTACTACCAGCCTCGCACCGCCATCAAGTCACAGGCGCCGGCCGACTTCCTCGTCGACTGGGCTGAGACCCAGTACCTGCCACCGGCGCCGGACTCCACCCATTGGCGGATGCACTTTGATGGTTCCAAGATGCGCACCGGTTTGGGAGCCGGCATCGTCCTCACCTCTCCCAAAGGCGACAAGCTCAGATATGTGCTGCAAATCCATTTTGCTGCTTCGAACAACGTCGCTGAATATGAGGCACACATTCATGGGCTCCGGCTTGCCAAAGAACTCGGCATTCGCCGGATCCTGTGCTATGGTGACTCCGACTTGGTGGTCCAGCAGTCGTCAGGCGACTGGGACGCCAAGGACGGAAACATGGCGAGCTATCATTTCCTCGTACAGCAACTCAGTGGGTATTTTGATGGGTGCGAGTTTCTCCATGTGCCAAGAAACGACAATGACCAAGCAGACGCCTTGGCGCGAATCGGCTCCACCCGTCAAGCAATACCAACCAGCGTTGCCCTACAACGCCTCCTCAAGCCGTCTGTCAAGCCATCACCAGAGTCGGATTCTATCTTTGTGTCGGCTCTTCCCGAAGCAATCGGATCTGACTCTAGAGCTCCAGCAGTCGGCACGGGAATTCTGGTAGGCGGCCCGAGGACCGCGGCAGTCGCACCCGGCCCAAGGATTCCAGAGCCCGGCCCGGGGACTGCATCGGTCAGTCCGGGGACTTCAGAGCCCGGCCCGGGGACTGCGGCAGTCGGTCCGGAGACTTCATCGATCTAGCAAGCGGTAGCCGACTCCAACCTGCCGCCTCCCGGCCCAACCGCCCTCGTCCAAGTTGCGGTCCTGACAGTCGAAGAAATCGCAGCACCTTCCTGGGCCCAGCCTATCCTCAACTTCCTGGTAAACAAAGAGTTGCCGACTGATGAGATCTCAGCCAGGCAAGTGCAACGTCGGGCAGTAGCATACACCATAGACAACAGAGAGCTTGTGAGGCGCTGTGTCACCGGCGTCTACCAGCGCTGCGTCGAGCCGGAGTAAGGCCAAGCAATCCTCAAAGACATCCATCAAGGCGAATGTGGCCACCATGCGGCTTCAAGGGCACTTGTCGCCAAGGCTTTCCGCCATGGTTTTTTCTGGCCAACTGCCCTGGAAGACGCCAAGAGCTTGGTCCAGAAATGCAAAGGGTGCCAGAAGTTTAGTACAAAGCCTCATCAGCCGGCTTCTGCACTCAAGACTATTCCCATAGCCTGGCCCTTTGCCGTCTGGGGTCTGGATATGGCGGGACCATTCAACACAGCAAGAGGTGGCCTAACTCATCTGCTTGTCGCGGTAGACAAGTTCACCAAGTGGATAGAAGCAAAGCCAATCAAAAAATTGAATGGTCCGACTGTCGTGACTTTCATCTCCGACATCACCGTCCGGTACGGCATACCACACAGCATCATCACCGACAATGGCACGAATTTCGCCAAAGGTGCCTTGGCCCGTTTCTGCGCGACGCAGGGCATCCGACTGGACCTAGCGTCCGTTGCCCATCTGTAGTCAAACGACCAAGTGGAGCGGGCAAACGGCCTGATTTTGTCCGGCATCAAGCCCCGACTGGTCGAGCCTTTGGAACGGTCGGCCGGCTGCTGGCTCGACGAGCTATCGGCCGTCCTCTGGAGTCTGCGCACAACCCCGAACAAGTCAACTGGCTTCACGCCTTTCTTTCTCGTCTACGGTGACGAAGTCGTCATCCCAATGGACATAGAATCTGATTCCCCTCGAGTCACCATGTACACCGAGGAGGAGGCGGAAGAAGCTCGTCAAGACAACGTCGATCTGCTGGAAGAGGGCCGGCTGCTGGCACTCAGCCGGTCCGGCATCTACCAGCAGAGCCTGTGCCGGTACTACAACCGGAAGGTCAAGCCGAGATCTTTCCAAGAAGGAGACCTTGTGCTTCGGATGATCCAGCGAACAGCCGGCCAGCACAAACTCTCGGCGCCTTGGGAAGGCCCCTTCATCATCAGCAAGGTGTTGGGCAACGACTCCTACTACCCGATCGACGCTCAAAAGCCTCGAGCACGCAAGAGGGACGACTCCGACAAGGAGACGGAGCGGCCATGGAATGCAAATCTCCTTCAAAGATTTTACAGTTGATGCAGTATGTACCATGCTACCTTTTGTATTAAAGTACGAAGACTCTGGGTCCCCAGAGAAGAGCTCGGGGACTGCCCTCTTTTATCTATATGATAAGAATTATGCCTATGAGTATGTCATTTTCTTTATACCGCTTGGCGCCGGGTCCGACTAGTCGGCCCGGGGACTTGCCGTCTTGTACTATGAAGTGCTTCCTGCAGTCGGACAAGTAATGTGTTGGCACTTAAGCCGTCTCCTGCCAGAAGCCACAGCTCGTAGAGCGACTGTCTAGTGGGCAGGAGCAAGGCAGAAAGGGTGTCCACATGAAAAATGACTAAGGACACAAAGCACATGCATAGTTCGAGCCGGTTTCCCGCCTCCTACGACCGACTGTTGAGCAGCCGGCTTGCCGGCTTCTACTTAACTTGCTAGAATGCTCTAAAAATGGCTAAGTACTTGCCTCCTCAGAAGTAGCTAAGTACTTGACCCAGCCACAGTCCGTAGAGCGGCTGTTCGGCTGGCAAGACGGCAACCAAGGGAAGGCGGCAAAGGAAAAAGCCAAAGAGCAGCAAGCAAGAAAAGATAGAACTCAGAATAATATTTACATAACAAAGGCCCTTGGTCGATCTTCAAAACACAAGTTTAAGATACACCCCGCGGGTGGAATTGTGCAAAATTAACAAGTTTATCGAGACTGATAGACAGGTGAAACAAAGATAAACTAGCGGCCTAGGAAGTGGCAGAAGGGTTCGGTGGAGCGGAGGAATTGGCGGTGGCGGTTGGTGGAGCGGCCGGCTGGTCAGTCTCCGCCTGGTCGCCCCCGGCGACAGTCGGCTCGGTTGGGCGTGGCTCGTTGCTTGAAGCATGGCCGGGCTGGGGCTGGCCGCCCGCTCCGACCTCTAGCGCCTCTTCTTCGCCTTCCTCCTCCGTCTCGCCCTCTTCCTCGCCGCTGGAGTCAATCACCTCTGCCGAGTCCTCGCTGTCTTCCGGGTTTGGCCCGAACCATTCCGGCGGCGCCTCGGTGCCGTCCTCAACCTGCTCCAGGATGAAGATGCTGGTGTCGGTGTACTCGGCGATTGACGCCGCGCGCTTGATGAGTTCATCTTCCGCACCTGCCAACTCCTCCTGAGCCTCCAGCCGGAACGTGGCTAGCTGGGCTAGGCTCAGCCCAGGATAGCACGCCTTGACAAACTCCAAGGCCCGGCGTGCTCCAGCCCAGGCCGAGGATCCCTTCCAGGCCTTAAGACGGCCGGCCGCCACCTCCAGCCAATCGGCAGTCCGACTGGGAGTGCACGGTGCCGGCATGCCGGGCCACAGGGCGGCGATCACCTGGGCGCCGACACGCTGAAGCCGGCGCAACATCCGATGGGCTGGACGAAGACGGGCCTTGATGCTCAGGATCTGCTTGTTAAGGGTCCGGGGGGCGTTGGCAGCGATCTGCGCACCGTCCGCCCTCTGTCCTTCGCGATCAGCTTCGATGGCCTAGTTGGCGGCGTCCGAGTGGCCAGGGAAGAAGTCTGCCAAAACAGAAAGCAAAAATCCAAAGTTAAAAACAAGAAGCCGGCTCAACCAACAAGCCGGCAGTTCAAAGAAGGAAAAAGAGGGAAGCTCACCATCGACTATGTCCTCGATCGCGTGAAAGCCAGAAGTCAGCTCCATTTCCTTGTCGGTCCAGGCGGAGCGCTCAACCGCAAATTCAGGGAGGAGTCTGGTCTCCCCGGCCTCCGCCTCCTCCTGGGCCTTCTTGAGGAGCTCCCTCTATTCCGCTGGCTGCGTGACAAGACGGTCGCGCTCTTCAGCCAGCTTGCCGCAGTCCACCTCCTTGGCACGAAGCGCGGTGTTGGCTTCGCCCAGTTGCCGTTGAAGAACAGAGTTGGCTTCTGCAAAAAGTGAAAAGAGAAAGAGACGACAACAGTCAGCAAAAGAAAGGTGAAGTCGCCAGGAAGATCCGGCCCGATTGCTCAGCAGTCGGCCTGAATCTCGGGGACTACAGCACGCGGGTGCACCAGCGCGCCCCCACAGAGGAAGAAGGAGACTTACTCCGGCTCTCCAACAAGTCGGCAGCACGTTGATCCGACTTCAGGACCTTGGAGTTGAAGGCGGCCGCACGGAGGTTATGATAATCCTGTAGCAAAGATATTTAGTACTCGGAGCTCACCAATTAGAGTTCCGAGCCACCTGCTCAGCAGCCAGCCCAAAACTCGGGGACTACACCCAGTGGGTGCGCCAGCGCGCCCCCATGAAGAAGTACAAGAATCAAGAGCAAAGAAGCAAGAAGTGTACCCGGATGGCCTCTCGCGACTCCAGGAAAGTCTTGTTGCAGAGCTTGAGAGCGTCGGCCTTGGCGCGGAGTTTTGCTTGAACGTCCAGAATCGCCTGGTTCAGAGGGCCCGTTCCGCCTCCCCGCACCCACCCAACGGGCGCGATGTGTTGGAAATATGCCCTAGAGGCAATAATAAAATGGTTATTATTATATTTCCTTGTTCATGATAATTGTCTATTGTTCATGCTATAATTGTGTTATCTGGAAATCGTAATACATGTCTGAATACATAGACCACAACATGTCCCTAGTGAGCCTCTAGTTGACTAGCTCGTTGATCAATAGATGGTTACGGTTTCCTGACCATGGACATTGGATGTCATTGATAATGGGATCACATCATTAGGAGAATGATGTGATGGACAAGACTCAATCCTAAGCATAACGCAAGATCATGTAGTTCGTCTGCTAAAGCTTTTCTAATGTCAAGTATCTTTTCCTTAGACCATGAGATTGTGCAACTCCCGGATACTGTAGGAATACTTTGGGTGTGCCAAACGTCACAACGTAACTGGGTGACTATAAAGGTGCACTATGGGTATCTCCGAAAGTGTCTGTTGGGTTGGCACGAATCGAGACTGGGATTTGTCACTCCGTATGACGGAGAGGTATCTCTGGGCCCACTTGGTAAGGCATCATCGTAATGAGCTCAATGTGACTAAGGGTTGGTCATGGGATGATGTGTTACGGAATGAGTAAAGTGACTTGCCGGTAACGAGATTGAACGAGGTATTGGGATACCGATGATCGAATCTCGGGCAAGTAACGTACCGATTGACAAAGGGAATTGTATACGGGATTGCTTGAATCCTCGACATCGTGGTTCATCCGATGAGATCATCGTGGAACATGTGGGAGCCAACATGGGTATCCAGATCCCGTTGTTGGTTATTGGCCGGAGAGTTGTCTCGGTCATGTCTGCATGGTTCCCGTACCCGTAGGGTCTACACACTTAAGGTTCGATGACGCTAGGGTTATTAGGAAGACTTGTATGTGATTACCGAATGTTGTCCAGAGTCCCTGATGAGATCCCGGATGTTACGAGGAGTTCCGAAATGGTTCGGAGGTAAAGATTTATATATAGTAAGTTGTGATACAGTCATCGGAAAGGTTCAGGGGCATATCGGTATTGTACCGGGGCCATCGGAGGGGTTTCGAGGGTCCACCGGGAGGGGCCACCTCTCTCGGAGGGCCTCATGGGCCGTAGAGGAAAGGGAACTAGCCCCAAGTGGGCTGGGCGCACCCCCCTTGGGCCCATGCGCCTAGGGTTGGGGGGGAAACCCTAGAGGGGGCGCCCCCCTTGCTTGGGGGGCAAGCCACCCCCTTGGCCGCCGCCCCCCCTCTAGATCTCATCTAGAGGGGGCCGGCCCCCTTCCTCCTTCTCCTGTAAATAGAGGGGCAAGGGGATGGCTGCATACCACATCAAAGGCGCGGCCCCTCCCCTCCCCAACACCTCTCCTCCTCTGCTAAGAGCTTGGCGAAGCCCTGCCGGAGTACTGCCGCTCCACCACCACCACGCCGCCGTGCTGCTGTTGGAGCTCTCTTCCTCAACCTCTCCCTCCTCCTTGCTGGATCAAGGCGCGGGAGACGTCTCCGCTCCATACGTGTGTTGAATGCGGAGGTGCCGTCCGTTCGGCGCTAGGATCATCGGTGATTTGGATCACGTCGAGTACGACTCCATCAACCCCGTTCTCTTGAACGCTTTCGCTCGCGATCTACAAGGGTATGTAGATGCACTCCTCTCCCTCTCGTTGCTAGATGACTCCATAGATTGATCTTGGTGATGCGTAGAAAATTTTAAATTTCTGCTACGATCCCTAACAGTGGCATCATGAGCTAGGTCTATGCGTAGTTTCTATGCACGAGTAGAACACAAGTTGTTGTGGGCGTCGATTTTTTCAATTTACTTGCCGTTACTAGTCTTATCTTGATTCGGCGGCATCGTGGGATGAAGCGGCCCGGACCGACCTTACACGTACGCTTACGTGAGACTGGTTCCACCGATTGACATGCACTAGTTGCATAAGGTGGCTAGCGGGTGTCTGTCTCTCCCACTTTAGTCGGATCGGATTCGATGAAAAGGGTCCTTATGAAGGGTAAATAGAAATTGGCATATCACGTTGTGGTTTTGGCGTAGGTAAGAAACATTCTTGCTAGAAACCTATAGCAGCCACGTAAAACTTGCAACAACAATAAGAGGACGTCTAACTTGTTTTTGCAGCATATGCCGTGTGATGTGATATGGCCAAAAGGATGTGATGAATGATATATGTGATGTATGAGATTGATCATGTTCTTGTAATAGGAATCACGACTTGCATGTCGATGAGTATGACAACCGACAGGAGCCATAGGAGTTGTCTTAATTTATTTATGACCTGCGTGTCAACATAAACGTCATGTAATTACTTTACTTTATCGCTAACCGTTAGCCACAGTAGTAGAAGTAATAGTTGGCGAGACAACTTCATGAAGACACAATGATGGAGATCATGATGATGGAGGTCATGGTGTCATGCCGGTGACGATGATGATCATGGCGCCCCGAAGATGGAGATCAAAAGGAGCAAAATGATATTGGCCATATCATGTCACTATTTGATTGCATGTGATGTTTATCATGTTTTACATCTTATTTGCTTAGAACGACGGTAGCATAAATAAGATGATCCCTCGCAATAATTTTAAGAAAGTGTTCCCCCTAACTGTGCACCATTGCTAAGGTCCGTTGTTCCGAAGCACCACGTGATGACCGGGTGTGACAGGTTCTAACGTTCACATACAACGGGTGTAAGCCAAATTTACACACGCAATACACTTAGCTTGACTTGATGAGCCTAGCATGTACATACATGGCCTCGGAACACGGAAGACAGAAAGGTCGAACATGAATCGTATAGAAGATATGATCAACATGAAAATGTTCACCGATGATGACTAGTCCGTCTCACGTGATGATCGGACACGGCCTAGTTGACTCGGATCATGTATCACTCAGATGACTAGAGGGATGTCTGTCTGAGTGGGAGTTCATTAAATAATTTGATTAGATGAACTTAATTATCATGAACATAGTCTAAAAATCTTTGCAATATGTCTTGTAGATCAAATGGCCCACGCTAATGTTGCCCTCAACTTCAACGCGTTCCTAGAGAAAACCAAGCTGAAAGACGATGGCAACAACTACACAGACTGGGTCCGTAACCTGAGGATTATCCTCATAGCTGCCAGGAAAGCATATGTCCTCAATGCACCGCTAGGTCAAGCACCTATTTTCCCTGCAGAACAAGACGTTATGAACGCTTGGCAGACGCGTAGTGATGATTACTCCCTGGTTCAGTGCAGCATGCTTTACAGCTTAGAACCGGGGCTCCAAAAGCGTTTTGAGCAACACGGAGCATATGAGATGTTCCAAGAGCTGAAAATGGTTTTCCAAGCTCATGCCCGGGTCGAGAGATACGAAGTCTCTGACAAGTTCTACAGTTGTAAGATGGAGGAGAATAGTTCCGTCAGCGAGCACATACTCAAAATGTCTGGGTTGCACAACCGCTTGTCTCAGCTGGGAGTTAATCTCCCGGATGATGCGGTCGTTGACAGAATCCTTCAGTCGCTCCCACCTAGCTACAAGAGCTTTGTGATGAACTTCAATATGCAGGGGATGGAAAAGACCATTCCCGAGGTATATTCAATGCTGAAATCAGCGGAGGTGGAAATCAAAAAGGAACATCAAGTGTTGATGGTGAATAAAACCACTAAGTTCAAGAAAGGCAAGGGTAAAAAGAACTTTAAGAAGGACGGCAAGGGAGTTGCCGCCCCTGGTAAGCAAGCTGCCGGGAAGAAGCCAAAGAATGGACCCAAGCCCGAGACTGAGTGCTTTTATTGCAAGGGAAACGGTCACTGGAAGCGGAACTACCCCAAGTACTTAGCAAATAAGAAGGCCGACAATACCAAAGGTATATGTGATATACATGTTATTGATGTGTACCTAACCAACACTCGTAGTAGCTCCTGGGTATTTGATACCGGTGCAGTTGCTCATATTTGTAACTCAAAACAGGAACTGCGGAATAAACGGAGCTTGGCGAAGGACGAGGTGACAATGCGCGTCGGGAATGGTTCCAAGGTCGATGTGATCGCCGTCGGCATGCTACCTCTACATTTACCTACGGGATTAGTTTTAAACCTCAATAATTGTTATTTAGTACCAGCTTTGAGCATGAACATTGTATCTGGATCTCGTTTAATGCAAGATGGCTACTCATTTAAATCTGAGAATAATGGTTGTTCTATTTATATGAGAGACATGTTTTATGGTCATGCCCCGCTGGTCAATGGTTTATTCTTATTTAATCTCGAACGTGATGTTACACATATTCATAGTGTGAATGCCAAAAGGTGTAAGGTTGATAATGATAGTCCCACATACTTGTGGCACTGCCGCCTTGGTCACATTGGTGTTAAACGCATGAAGAAACTCCATGCAGATGGACTTTTGGAGTCTCTTGATCATGAATCATTTGACACGTGCGAACCGTGCCTCATGGGAAAAATGACCAAGACTCTGTTCTCCAGAACAATGGAGTGAGCAACCAACTTATTGGAAATCATACATACTGATGTGTGCGGTCCAATGAGTGTTGAGGCTCGCGGTGGCTATCGTTATGTTCTCACCCTCACTGATGACTTGAGTAGATATGGGTATGTCTACTTAATGAAACACAAGTATGAGACCTTTGAAAAGTTCAAGGAATTTCAGAGTGAGGTTGAGAATCAACGTGACAGGAAAATCAAGTTCTTATGATCAGATCGTGGGGGAGAATATTTGAGTCACGAATTTGGCACGCACTTAAGGAAATGTGGAATAGTTTCACAACTCACGCCGCCTGGAACACCACAGCGTAATGGTGTGTCCGAACATCGTAATCGCACCCTATTGGATATGGTGTGATCTATGATGTCTCTTACCGATCTACCGCTATCATTTTGGGGTTATGCTATAGAGACTGCCGCATTCACTTTAAATAGGGCTCCGTTGAAATCCGTTGAGATGACACCATATGAATTGTAGTTTGGTAAGAAACCTAAACTGTCGTTTCTGAAAGTTTGGGGATGTGATGCTTATGTCAAGAAACTTCAACCTGAAAAGCTCGAACCCAAATAGGAAAAATGTGTCTTCATAGGATACCCAAAAGAAACTTTGGGTATACCTTCTACCTCAGATCCGAAGGCAAGATCTTTGTTGCCAATAATGGATCCTTTCTAGAGAAAGAGTTTCTCTCGAAAGAAGTAAGTGGGAGGAAAGTAGAACTTGATGAAGTATTGCCTCTTGAACCGGAGAGTGGCGCAGCTCAAGAAAATGTTTCTGAGGTGCCTGCACCAACTAGAGAGGAAGTTAATGATGATGATCATGAAACTTCATATCAAGTTGCTACTGAACTTCATAGGTCCACAAGGACACGTTCCGCACCAGAGTGGTACGGCAACCCTGTCCTAGAAATCATGTTGTTAGACAATGGTGAACCTTTGAACTATGAAGAAGTGATGGCGGGCCCAGATTCCGACAAATGGCTGGAAGCCATGAAATCCGAGATAGGATCCATGTATGAAAACGAAGTATGTACTTTGACTGACTTACCCGTTGATCGGCGAGCCATAGAAAATAAATGGATCTTTAAGAAGAAGACAGACGCGGATGGTAATGTGACCATCTATAAGGCTCGTCTTGTCGCTAAGGGTTATCGACAAGTTCAAGGGGTTGACTACGATGAGACTTTCTCACCCGTAGCGAAGCTGAAGTCCGTCCGAATCATGTTAGCAATTTCTGCATTCTATGATTATGAGACATGGCAAATGGACGTCAAAACGGCATTCCTTAATGGTTTCCTTAAGGAAGAATTGTATATGATGCACCCAGAAGGTTTTGTCGATCCTAAGAATGCTGACAAGGTGTGCAAGCTCCAACGCTCAATCTATGGGCTGGTGCAAGCATCTCGGAGTTGGAACATTCGATTTGATGAGATGATCAAAGCGTTTGGGTTTACGCAGACTTATGGAGAAGCCTGTGTTTACAAGAAAGTGAGTGGGAGCTCTGTAGCATTTCTCATATTATATGTGGATGACATACTATTGATGGGAAATGATATAGAATTCTTGGAAATCATAAAGGCCTACTTGAACAAGTGTTTTTCAATGAAGGACCTTGGAGAAGCTGCTTATATATTAGGCATCAAGATCTATAGAGATAGATCGAGACACCTCATTAGTCTTTCACAAAGTACGTACCTTGACAAGATATTGAAGAAGTTCAATATGGATCAGTCCAAGAAGGGGTTCTTGCCTGTATTGCAAGGTATGAGATTGAGCACGGCTCAATGCCCGACCACGGCAGAAGATAGAGAAAAGATGAGTGTCGTCCCCTATGCCTCAGCCATAGGGTCTATCATGTATGCCATGCTGTGTACCAGGCCTGATGTAAACCTTGCCATAAGTTTGGTAGGAAGGTACAAAAGTAATCCCGGCATGGAACATTGGACAGCGGTCAAGAATATCCTGAAGTACCTGAAGAGGACTAAGGATATGTTTCTCGTTTATGGAGGTGACGAAGAGCTCGTCGTAAAAGGTTACGTCGATGATAGCTTCGACACAGATCTGGATGACTCTAAGTCACAAACCGGATACGTGTATATTTCGAATGGTGGGGCAGTCAGCTGGTGCAGTTGCAAGCAAAGCGTCGTGGCGGGATCTACATGTGAAGCGGAGTACATGGCAGCCTCGGAGGCAGCACAAGAAGCAATCTGGATAAAGGAGTTCACTACCGACCTAGGAGTTATTCCCAATGCGTCGGGCCCGATGGCTCTCTTCTGTGACAACACAGGAGCTATTGCCCTTGCCAAGGAGCCCGGGTTTCATAGGAAGACCAGGCATATCAAGCGTCGCTTCAACTCCATTCGTGAAAATGCTCAAAATGGAGACATAGATATTTGTAAAGTGCATACGGACCTGAATGTCGCAGATCCGTTGACTAAACCTCTTCCTCGAGAAAAACATGATCAACACCAGAACTCTATGGGTGTTCGATTCATCACAATGTAACTAGATTATTGACTCTAGTGCAAGTGGGAGACTGTTGGAAATATGCCCTAGAGGCAATAATAAAATGGTTATTATTATATTTCCTTGTTCATGATAATTGTCTATTGTTCATCCTATAATTGTGTTATCCGGAAATCGTAATACATGTGTGAATACATAGACCACAACATGTCCCTAGTGAGCCTCTAGTTGACTAGCTCATTGATCAATAGATGGTTACGGTTTCCTGACCATGGACATTGGATGTCATTGATAACGGGATCACATCATTAGGAGAATGATGTGATGGACAAGACCCAATCCTAAGCATAGCGCAAGATCGTGTAGTTCGTCTGCTAAAGCTTTTCTAATGTCAAGTATCTTTTCCTTAGACCATGAGATTGTGCAACTCCCGGATACTGTAGGAATACTTTGGGTGTGCCAAACGTCACAACGTAACTGGGTGACTATAAAGGTGCACTACGGGTTTCTCTGAAAGTGTCTGTTGGGTTGGCACGAATCGAGGCTGGGATTTGTCACTCCGTATGACGGAGAGGTATCTCTGGGCCCACTCAGTAAGACATCATTGTAATGAGATCAATGTGACTAAGGGTTGGTCACGGGATGATGTGTTATGGAACGATTAAAGTGACTTGACGGTAACGAGATTGAACGAGGTATTGGGATACCGACGATCGAATCTCGGGCAAGTAACGTACCGATTGACAAAGGGAATTGTATACGGGATTGCTTGAATCCTCGACATCGTGGTTCATCCGATGAGATCATCGTGGAACATGTGGGAGCCAACATGGGTATCCAGATCCCGCTGTTGGTTATTGGCCGGAGAGTTATCTCGGTCATGTCTGCATGGTTCCCGAACCCGTAGGGTCCACACACTTAAGGTTCGATGATGCTAGGGTTATTAGGAAGACTTGTATGTGATTACCGAATGTTGTTCGGAGTCCTAGATGAGATCCCGGACATCATGAGGAGTTCCAAAATGGTATAGAGGTAAAGATTTATATATAGGAAGTTGTCATACGGTCACCGGAAAGGTTCAGTGGCATATCAGTATTGTACCGGGGCCACCGGAGGGGTTCCGGGGGTCCACCGGGAGGGGCCACCTCTCTCAGAGGGCCTCATGGGCCATAGAGGAAAGGGAACCAGCCCGAAGTGGGCTGGGCGCACCCCCCTTAGGCCCATGCGCCTAGGGTTGGGAGGGAAACCCTAGAGGGGGCGCCCCCCTTGCTTGGGGGGCAAGCCACCCCCTTGGCCGCCGCCCTCCCTCTAGATCTCATCTAGAGGGGGCCGGCCCCCCTCCTCCTTCCCCTATAAATAGAGGGGCAAGGGGAGGGCTGCATACCACATCAAAGGCGCAGCCCCTCCCCTCCCCAACACCTCTCCTCCTCCGTTAAGAGCTTGGCAAAGCCCTGCCAGAGTATTGCCGCTCCACCACCACCACGCCGTTGTGCTGCTGTTGGAGCTCTCTTCCTCAACCTCTCCCTCCTCCTTGCTGGATCAAGGCGCGGGAGACGTCTCCGCTCCGTACATGTGTTCAAAGCGGAGGTGCCGTCCGTTCGGCGCTAGGATCATCGGTGATTTGGATCACGTCGAGTACGACTCCATCAACCCCGTTCTCTTGAACACTTCCGCTCGCGATCTACAAGGGTATGTAGATGCACTCCTCTCCCTCTCTCGTTGCTAGATGACTCCATAGATTGATCTTGGTGATGCGTAGAAAATTTTAAATTTCTGCTATGATCCCCAACACGACGCTGGTCGCCTCGGTGTATGGAATCGAGGAGCTTGCGGTGCCAGCCTCCAGCGGGCATGGCGCCGATGCCGCCTTCGCGAGCCGGCGGCGTAGGGGTGTGCGGACCCCGGGAGTCGGGCCCGTCACCATCTCGTTCCCGGCTGGTGGTGCTGGCGGGTCGACCGACTGCTTGTCTCGCGCCTCCTTAGAAGGAGGTGGCAGGGGCACGATGACGTCTGGCATGGCGACGTCGCCACCATCCCTTTCCATAGTAGGGTGCTCGCCGCCGGCTTCCCCAGTCTGCGCCACGAACTTCGGTGGCGGCGGCGTAGAGTTCAGAGGGACAACAAACACCGTCGACTGGCGATGTGCAGCTTCTTCAGCATGCTTCTTCGCCGCGTCGGCGGCCTCGGCCTCCGCCAGCTTCTTCAGGGCGGTGGTCTCCGCCTTGTCAGCTTCCACCTTCTTCAGGTGGGAGGCTTCCCGCTCCTCGCGCCCCCCCCCCCCCCGCGTGTTCCGCTCCGTCGCCTCCCAGAGGTCGGCGGCCGGATCGATCCACTGGGTAGTGGAGGAGGTCTCCGCCGACCTCACGATGGAGCCGGAGGCTGACTTCTCGAGAGAGAGAGCGGAGCCCTAAAATCAAGAAAATAAAGCAAAGGAAGTTCAGAAATAGTCAATGAGAAGGAAAGCACAAAGGAAAGAAACTTACGCCGACACCATAGGGGGTGCCTTGGGGAGCTTCTGGTACTTGGTCACCTTCGCCGCGGCCTCCTTCCGCTTGGTCACGGCGTTCGGATTCTTGGGCTTCTTCGGCGCGCTGCCGAACAAGGCGGTGCCTTGCTTACGCTTGCGCGCACTGCTTCGGGCAGTCGGCTCACCGGAGGGGCCCGCGTCTGCCTTGCCAGCACCTCGCGCGGGGTGCGGCTCTTCTTCGTCTTCATCGTCATCAGGCCAGGACTCAATGACGACTTCTTCGGAGCCGCCTGCTTTGTAGACACCGCCTGTCACAGTGTCCTCCAGGGCGGCCGCCCCCAAGTCGGGGTCGTCCACATCGCTCACCGCCCGGTCCGGCTGGTAGTCACCACCCGCCCCTACGACGGCGGTCGTCGTGTTCGACATGTAGATCTATTTCAGACAACGGAAGGCCGGCTGATCAAGATCAAAATCAAGACTAGGGCAAGTATTAGAGAGGGAGAATCGACAAACTTACCGCAGGCGGCGGGTCGGCGCGGGTATATGGCCGCTTGCCGAAACTCCAAGACCCCTCCATCTTGAGGCTGGAGATCATGTTCACCAAGTTTGTGACTTCGGCAGCCATCATCTCCTTGGTGCTCAGCCGGCATGGGTCACGGTGCCCGCTCATCCGGCTGATCAGGTGCGACCGGCGTTGGAGCGGGAGAATCCGGCGCTCGATGAAGGCGACCAGCAAGTCAGGCGCCCTAAGGCCTTCGGTGTTGATCAGCTCCCAGAGCCGTTGGATGGCGGCGGCGCCGTCTGCCGACACCGGCTTCGGCTTGTAGCCCCAGCTAGCCCGAGGCTCGACAGGCGGGCCGGCTTTGTATGCCGGCAGGTTGAGGAAGTCGGCAACCGGGTCTACGTTCTCCACATAGAAGTAGGATTGCTGCCACATCTTGACCGACTGCGGCACCTTGATGATGGGGAAGACGTTTTGCGGTAACGGTTGGCGGACTGCAACGAAGACACCGCACTGGGCAGCCACCTCCCGGACGGAGGTGCCCAGTTTGGTGTAGAAGAAAGCTCCCCACAACTCGATGGTGGGGAGAACGCCGAGGTACCTTCGCACATCGTGACAAAGGCGGCCAGGAGCGTCACGGTGTTGGGCGTGATATGATGAGGCTGAAGGTGGTAGAACTCGAGGACTGAGCGGAGGAAGTCGCTCGTCGGCAGGCCGAAGCCCCGGATGAAGTGCGAGCGGAAGACGACCCGCTCGCTCTCACCCGGCACCAGCGAGATCTCTCCCTCCGGCGGCACGCGTGCCTTCACCTGATCTGCGCCGGGGAGACGCCGCGTCTCGCGGAGGAAGGTTATGTGATCCTCGTTGACGTTGGATCCATCCCAGTCCCCTCCTCGCTCACACGCCATGGAGAGCTCGACGAAGAAGGGTGCGGCGAGGGAGATGAGAGTGGGTGGAGCAAGGAGGCTCGGGCGAACGGGCTCGACGGAGACGAACCGCAGCAGCACTTCGGCATAGCTCGAGGGGCGCTGCGGCGAAGGAAGAAGGAGGAGGCAGGGGCGGGGTAGAGGGGCGCGCGAGCTCTGCCGCTCCCTCTCCTCCCCTACTTATAGCCTGCGGGCTATGAAGCCAAGGGGGCGGGCGCGGGATCGTGGGATCAATTGTGCCCACGACCCCACATCCCCACCTTTATCGCGCAAAGTTACTGCGCGCAGTAACTCCATGGGCGAGCGAAACCGCCTGCCTCGGCCGCAGCGGATCCGCTCGCGTGCCGAGGCCCGGTAGTGGTGGGCTCGGCCTGCCGAGGCGTCCCATCACACACGTGGGCTCACAGGCTGCCCCGGCCGGCTGGCACCACGTGGCGTGCCCATGACAGGCGGCTGATCGAGAGGTTTAGCCAGCACGCCATCTGGTTCCCGCTGATGCATTCAAAATTCCAGGAGTCGGACGAGGTTTCTATCAGAGCACCCGGAGGAGGAAACTGTTGAGGCTCCTTGGCGCATCGACCGCGGCGCCTCACTAGCTTCGGGGACTACCGTCGGAGTAATGGGCCACGGGTAGCCTAACCCAAGTCCCAGAACCTTTCAAGACATCGGGCCGGCTGCGCCCCTCAAGGCGTCGAGGTGAAGCGCCGCCTTCTGGTGGCCGACTGGCTGGACTGCCGACTGCTAGAAGGCGGCCATGCTCAGGAAGGCGGCACCAAGACATGCCGACTCCTGGCAGGTGGCCTCCAGAGAGGCCGGCTCCCAGCAGTCGGCCCACGGTGCCCTCAAAGTCTGCACCCCCATTAAATAAGACAGGACAGGGTGAGGCAACAGTGTAGCCCATCCCCCCACGAATCCAGGAGCGGGCGTGGCCACAGTGCCTCGTACTAGCGGAGATCTCCGCCCGGCGCGACACTGTTGCCACTTCGCCCTTGACGTCACTCCCGACAGGCCAAGCCCTACTCCCACGACTGCCTGTCGATACGGCCCAAGGACGGCGGGCCCTACCGGTCAGCGAGAGCCCGGAGGGCAGTGGGAGCCACACCAGTCGGACCCAAGGTAGGCCGGCTCCCAACAGCGGGCCCGGTCCTTCCTCAAGGCCCCACGCACCATTAACCAGATAAGATGCAGAGTGGCTACAGTGATCTCCCACCAAGCGGCGGGACTGTAGCCACACCTCCCCGACCGAGCACGCGTCATTATCAAGACGACTACAGTAATCCACAGCCGGCAGGACCCGCGAGCGGCGGAGGCGGCCTGTCGGCTCCATACCAGACCAGTTGGCGGGGCCCACCAGGCGACGGGCCCCAGCAGTCGGCGGAGAAGCCGGCGGCCAGAGAGACTGATAGCCGGGCCCTACGCCTGGCCGGATTACTATTGTACCCCTGGGGGGTAGGCCTATATAAACCCCCCAGGGCACCCATGCAAAGGGTTCCCACCCCGTTAGAATTAGAATCATACCTAGAGGAAGGAGAGAGAAAGCCTTGCCTTCTCCCACCTCTCGCATACAGCTCGAGGAGCACCATTGTACTCACTCGTGCCGTAGTGATCATGCGGAGACCCCGCAGAGCAGGATTAGGGGTGTTATCTCCTAGGAGAGCCCCGAACCTGGGTAAAGTTCGCCGGCATACATGTCTATGCCTCATCCCGCTTCCGGGCACCGGCGACGTTCTACTCACTCCCACCATGATAAGCCATCCATTGGCATATGTCGCACCCAACCCTCGACACTTTGATTATCAATAAAGTGTGTGTTGGATTAAGGGCTCTGCAGACCCAAGAAAGGTTTGAACTCTGGGGTGTGTGCGAAGAACTCAATCTCTCCAGCCTACCAACTCGTCGCTCTCACATCCTAGCTGAATGGACGGGAAAGGAAAGGGACACGGTAGTTTACCTAGGTTCGGGCCACCTTGCGGTGTAAGACACTACTCCTGCTTTGGGGTGGATTGGCCTCACGAGGGCTGAGGATGAACTAGTATAGAGGAAGAACAACCCCAGGAGGTCAGTTCTTGTGTTGGTGTGAGCCAATGACGGTTCGGGGGGGGGGGGGGGGCGATCCCTTCTATGGTTGTGGCTAACCTATATAGAGAGATGCCTCGGTCCTTTCCCCCAAAATGTAGGCGGGAAGGGATTCCACAACAACCAAGTTTGAAGGGGGACAAGAAGTACATCGTGGTCGTCGGACAGAGAGGAGCGAGGCGGAATAGCGGCGGCGGCGGCTGACGAGGAAGGACGGATGAGGAGGATGGAGTGCGGCACTGCAGGGCATGGGAGGCTAGGGTTTGTGTGGTGGGGCCGTGGGGTTGGGAGCCTGCGCCACTTGAGACGAGACACGGTGCGGTGCACGCGGGGCTGACTCGCGAATCCCTCTCGCACACCAGCGCGGCCGACCCAGCCAATAAGAGGGCGAGACGAGCCCACCCGTCATTGGGCAGGAAAAACAACCGCAGGTGAAAACAAGATTTACCAGGAGGTGAAGATCTGATGGCTCAGACGCAAAACGAGGACGATCTAATGGCCAAGAAGGCAGCAAATCAGGGGATCACCGTGGAGCCAAGTTGGCTAGCAACCTTATAGGTTAGAATAGGCAACCGGAGTACCATGATCAGCAATCAATTGACCAAATCAATGCAAATAATTGATTCAAATGGTAAATTTTGAGTGTCGTTTGGATGGTTGCAAAAAGTTGGGCATGCATGGGCACATTTTAGTGACAGTGGTGATGAAGATTATTTTGTCGGGTCTTGACAATCCTATGATACATTTACTTGAGTTGGGTCTACATTAAGTTATCAAGACGTCATGCTGGTGCTTATGGTGGTTCCGAAGACAAGCGACTTGTGGAGAAAGCATTTCGTCAGTTAGTAAATGATTGGTGGCTATTACAAAAAAACTCTTCTAAAGCCAGCTCACTCCCGATCGGGAATCAGCAGGTACCATGGTCTAAACCCTGCTCTGTTTTGGTGAAAGTTAATGTAGATGCATCTTATCATCCTGAGGTTGGTAAAGGAGGGGTAGGAGTCGACTTGTTAGGTAATTTTCTTGCCTCCTCCACTTCTTTTGTACGACATGTTTCAGTTGTTGCGGCACTGAAGGCTCTAGCCATACAGCATGGCCTTGCTCTAGCCCTTAATTGTGCATGTAATTATGTCATTGTGGGGTTGGATGGCACTGATTTAACTAATGCTTGCTCGGGGCAACAACAATATGATCATGCAGCGGCAATATATGCTCGGTGTATGGGGATCGTGGGAGTTGTCGAGAAGGTGGAGTTTCTACATGTTCCTCATGGAGCTAATGGTGTGGCACACAAACTTGCTAGAAAGTGTTTCTAGGACGAGAATCCTTGTAATTAGATAGATCAACCTCCTAGCTTTAATTGTTCATGTACTCATAAATGATGTTTTTGTGCTTTGATTATCAATAAAGTGTGTGTCAGATTCAGGGCTCCGCAGACCCAAGAAAGGTTCAAACTCTGGGGTGCGTGCGAAGAACTCAATCTCTCCAGCCTACCAACTAGTCGCTCTCACAGCCTAGCTCAATGGACGGGAAAGGAAAGGGACATGGCAGTTTACCCAGGTTCGGGCCACCTTGCGGTGTAAGACCCTACTCCTGCTTTGGGGTGGATTGGCCTCGTGAGGGTTGAGGATGAACTAGTACAGAGGAAGAACAACCCTAGGAGGTCAGTTCCTGTGTTGGTGTGAGCTAATGAGGGTTCTGGGGATCCGATCCCTTCTATGGTGGTGGCTAACCTATATAGAGAGATGCCTCGGTCCTCTTCCCCCAAAATGTAGGCGGGAAGGGATTCCACAACAGCCAAGTTTGAAGGGGGACAGAAAGTACATCCTATCCTGATGAAAGGTGGTCTTCGACTGCAAAGCCTCTGCTCGTGACGCCATGATCGGCTCGGCGATGACCTTCGTCCTGTCGTCCTAGCGGTCTTGGTCTTGTAGCACGGGAATGGAAACCTTTGGCAGATTCCTCGGGACTCCGCGCCCGCGCTTGCCTCTTTAGCACCAAAGAGGAAACCTGCTGCTCTGCGCCTGCCTGGCCTTGGTCATCATGGCTTATGTCACCTCAACCTCATGAGGTGAGCGCCTGCATAGGAATCTCCGCTCCTTAGGAGCCAGCCTAGGGAGGCCGCTCCCTCTAGAGGTCTTGGCGTCGCCCGCCTTGCGAGGCTTGGCCCCTCGCGAGGGTCTTGTCTTGTCGATGTTGAAGATGGGTCGTACCAAGTCGTTGATGGAGCCACACCGCGGGCCGCAGGCAGGCAAGTCTGGGTACCCTGGTTCACAGGATGGCGACAATAGCCCTTGGGCCCAAGGCTTTGAGGCGAAGCAAAAGGGCAAGGGCGAAGCACCGCGGGCCCCAATCGCCTGCGGACCGGGTCGACGCGTGGCGCTTGATGGGACGTGGGCGCCTGCGCTTCCCCATGCTGCCTCGGCAACCGTTCGACTTGACAACAGCCCGCTGCATGCAAAAAAGATCATCATTACTGGGGATCGTGGGACGCCGGCGGTTGGCCTCCCTCTGGCTATAAATGGAGGGTGCGGAGCCCCTGCTTATCTCCATCTTCTCGCTGCTTGCTCCTCCTTCTTCCTTCTTGTCCCGTCGTCTTGTCGAAACACCTATGGCGCTAGTGAGGAGGTTTTCCATGGCGGAGAAGGGGAAGGCCCCCAAGGAGGGGCCAGGATCACCGCCGCCCAAGAAAGGCTGTGGGCGGCCTCGGAAACACGCGGTGACTGAGGGAGTCCTGGATTAGGGGGTCCTCGGACAGCAGGACTATATACTTTGGCCGGACTGTTGGACTATGCAGATACAAGATTGAAGACTTCGTCCCGTGTCCGGGTGGGACTCTCCTTTGCGTGGAGGGCAAGCTTGGCAATTCGGATATGTAGATCACCTCCCTTGTAACCGACTCTGTGTAACCCTAGCCCCCTCCGGTGTCTATATAAACCGTACGGTTTAGTCTGTAGGACAACAACAATCATAATCATAGGCTAGCTTCTAGGGTTTAGCCTCTACGATCTTGTGGTAGATCAACTCTTGTAATACTCATATCATCAAGATCAATCAAGCAGGACGTAGGGTATTACCTCCATCAAGTGGGCCCGAACCTGGGTAAACATTATGTCCCCCGCCTCCTATTACCATCCACCTTAGATGCACAGTTCGGGACCCCCTACCCGAGATCCGCCGATTTTGACACCGACATTGATGCTTTCATTGAGAGTTCCACTGTGTCGTCACCATAAGGTTTGATGGCTCCTTCGATCATCGGCAACTATGTGATCCAGGGTGAGGTTTTTTCCCCCGGACAGATCTTCGTATTCGGCGGCTTCGCACTGCGGGCCAACTCGCTTGTCCATCTGGAGCAGATCGAGAGCTACGTCCCTGGCCGCTAGGTCATGTTTGGAAACTTAAACTATACTGCCGACATCCGCGAAGACTTGATCTTCGACGGATTCGAGCCCGTGTCAGGTGCATCGCACAGCCACGACGAGCATGACTTAGCTCTGCCGCTGGACGGTGTTCGGGAGATTACACCTGTGGCTATTCCGGCCCTCAATCCAGAGCAGATCGTGCCGTCCGAGGACGGGTGGATGGACCCCTCCACGGAGGTCGCACACCCATCGGCGATAGAGCCGAATACTGACTTCACTTCCTATGAGACCTGCGTCGCCGGACCATTGGATTCGTCCCCGGCCACAGGCTCCAAACTGCCTGCGTCTGTGCCTATCGAATCTGATTGGGCACCGATCATGGAGTTTACCTCTGCGGATATCTTTCAGCACTCGCCCTTGGGCGACGTGCTAAATTCATTGAGGTCTCTCTCCTTGTCAGGAGACCCTTGGCCGAACTACGTCCGGCTCGAGTGGGAAGCAGACGACGAAGAAATTCGTCCCCCACCCACCACCCACTTAATAGCCACTTTCGACGACTTAACCGACATGCTTGATTTTGGCTGCAAAGACATCGACGGTATGGACGACGATGTAGGAGAAGAACAGGAACCATCGCCCGTAGGGCGCTGGACAGCCAACTCATCATATGATATATACATGGTGGACACCCCCAAAGAAAGCGATGGCAATAAGGCAATGGAGGATAATCCCCTTGAGAAGCAATCCAAGCACCGGCGTCATCGGCGCCGCTCTAAGCCCCGCCATAGCAAAAGCAGCGATGCCGGCACAAGAGACAATAACGCTGCGGACAGTGCCGAAGACAATCCCCTCCAGCCAGGCTTCGAGCGGGAGGATGGGCAAGCTAGCCCTAAGGAACAGGCGGCAGATGGAGAATCAGAGGATGACAATTACATGCCTCTCTTCGATGATGAGGTGAGCCTCAACGACGAAGAATTTATCGTGCCTGAGGATCCCATCGAGCAGGAGCGCTTCAAGCGCCGGCTTATAGCCATAGCAAAAAGCCTGAAGAAAAGGCAACAACAGCTTCAAGCTGATCAAGATCTGCTAGCGGATAGATGGATAGAAGTGCTGGCAGCCGAGGAATACGAACTCGAGCGCCCAACCAAAAGTTACCCAAAGCGCAGGTTGCTACCCCAACTCAAGGAGGAAGCATTAAAGCCTATACTACCAGCGTACGATGCGGCTGACCAGCCACATCATGGCCGAGACAAAGCGGCGTATCAGCCCGAAGTCCAGCCCGCACCTCGTCGCCAGTCAAACAAAAACACCAAGGCCCGGGGCAACACGCAGGACCTGCGAGAAGTATTGGAAAACAAAGCAGGACATACAAGATTAGTCTACGGATCACTAGGGAGCGCCCCAACGAATGACGACGACCGTCACACCGGATATACTAAAACCAAATCCGGCCGGGCCGAATATAGCAGACAATACTCGTATGAACTGCGTCGTGATATAGCCCGGCACAGAGGCGCCGCACACCCCCTATGTTTCACTGATGAAGTAATGGATCACGAATTCCCAGAAGGTTTTAAACCCGTGAATATTGAATCATACGATGGCACAACAGACCCCGTGGTATGGATCGAAGATTCCCTCCTCCACATCCACATGGCCCGCGGTGACGATCTACATGCCATCAAGTACCTCCCATTAAAACTCAAAGGACATGCTCGGCATTGGTTGAATAGCCTGCCGACAAACTCCATTGGCAGTTGGGAGAACCTGGAAGAGGCATTCCTTGATAACTTCCAGGGCACTTATGTGCGACCACCGGATGCCGATGACTTGAGTCACATAACCCAACAGCCAGGAAATTCTGGACTCGGTTCCTAACTAAAAAAACAAATCGTCGGCTATCCGGATGCCGAGGCCTTAGCGGCATTTAAGCATAACATCCGCGACGAGTGGCTCGCCCGACACCTCGGCCAAGAAAAGCCGAAGTCCATGGCAGCCCTCACGACACTCATGACCCGCTTTTGTGCGGGCGAGGATAGCTGGCTGGCTCGTAGCAACAACACTTCAAGAAACCCTGGCAATTCAGATGCCAAAGATAACAACGGCAGGCCATGTCGCAACAGACACAAGCGTTGCAACAACGGTGACAACGCCGAAGACACGACAGTTAATGCCGGATTCAGCGGCTCTAAATCCGGTCAGCGGAAAAAGCCGTTCAAAAGAAGCAATCCAGGCCCGTCCAGCTTGGAACGCATACTCGATTGTTCGTGTCAAATTCACGGCACCCCCAATAAACCGGCAAACCACACCAACAGAGAATGCTGGGTGTTCAAACATGCCGGCAAGTTAAATGCCAAAAACAAGGAAATGGGGCTGCATAGGGATGATGATGAGGAGCCCCGGCCGCCGAACATAGGAGGACAGAAGAAATTCCCTCCCCAAGTGAAAACGGTAAACAGGATATATGCAACCCATATTCCCAAGCGGGAACGAAAGCATGCACTGAGGGACGTCTATGCGATGGAGCCAGTCGCCCCAAAGTTCAACCCATGGTCTTCTTCTCCGATCACCTTCGATCGCAGGGACCACCCCACAAGTATCCATCATGGCGGTTCTGCCGCATTGGTCCTGTTGGAAATATGCCCTAGAGGCAATAATAAAAGCATTATTATTATATTTCCTTGTTCATGATAATTGTCTTTATTCATGCTATAATTGTGTTATCCGGAAATCGTAATGCATGTGTGAATAACAGACACCAACATGTCCCTAGTGAGCCTCTAGTTGACTAGGTCGTTGATCAACAGATAGTCATGGTTTCCTGACTATGGACATTAGATGTCATTGATAACGAGATCACATCATTAGGAGAATGATGTGATGGACAAGACCCAATCCTAAACATAGCACAAGATCGTATAGTTCGTTTGCTAGAGTTTTCCAATGTCAAAGTATCTTTTCCTTAGACCATGAGATCGTGTAACTCCCGGATACCGTAGGAGTGCTTTGGGTATACCAAACGTCACAACGTAACTGGGTGACTATAAAGGTAGACTACGGGTATCTCCGAAAGTGTCTGTTGGGTTGACATGGATCAAGACTGGGATTTGTCACTCCGTATGACGGAGAGGTATCACTGGGCCCACTCGGTAGTGCATCATCATAATGAGCTCAAAGTGACCAAGTGTCTGGTCACGGGATCATGCATTACGGTACGAGTAAAGTGACTTGCCGGTAACGAGATTGAACGAGGTATTGGGATACCGACGATCGAATCTCGGGCAAGTAACATATCGATTGACAAAGGGAATTGCATACGGGGTTGATTGAATCCTCGACATCGTGGTTCATCCGATGAGATCATCGTGGAGCATGTGGGAACCAACATGGGTATCCAGATCCCGCTGTTGGTTATTGACCGGAGAGTCGTCTCGGTCATGTCTGCTTGTCTCCCGAACCCGTAGGGTCTACACACTTAAGGTTCGGTGACGCTAGGGTTGTGAAGATATGTATATGCAGAAACCCGAATGTTGTTTGGAGTCCCGGATGAGATCCCGGACGTCACGAGGAGTTCCGGAATGGTCCGGAGGTAAAGAATTATATATAGGAAATGCTGTTTCGGCCATCAGGACAAGTTTCGGGGTTATCGGTATTGTACCGGGACCACCGGAGGGGTCCCGGGGGCCCACCGGGTGGGGCCACCTGTCCTGGGGGGCCACATGGGCTGTAGGGGGTGCGCCTTGGCCTTCATGGGCCAAGGGCACCAGCCCCACTAGGCCCATGCGCCTAGGGTTTCCAAAGGGGAGGAGTCCAAGTGGTGGAAGGCACCTCTGGGTGCCTTGGGGGGGAGGGAATCCTCCCCCTGGCCGCCGCACCTAGGAGATCAGATCTCCTAGGCTGCGCACCACCCCCCCTTGGCCCTCCTATATATAGTGGGGGAGAGGAGGGACTTCATACAACAGCCCCTGGCGCCTCCCTCTCTCCCCGTTACGTCTCTCTCGCGTAGTATAGGCGAAGCCCTGCTACTGTGACGCCCTGCATCCACCACCACGCCGTCGTGCTGCTGGATCTTCATCAACCTCTCCTTCTCCCTTGCTGGATCAAGAAGGAGGAGACGTCTCCCGTCCCATACGTGTGTTGAACGCGGAGGTGCCGTCCGTTCGGCGCTTGGTCATTGGTGATTTGGATCACGTCGTGTTCGACTACATCATCATCGTTCTTTGAATGCTTCCGTGCGCGATCTACAAAGGTATGTAGATGCATCCAATGACTCGTTGCTAGATGAACTCCTAGATGATCTTGGTGAAACGAGTAGGAAAATTTTTGTTTTCTGCAACGTTCCCCAACAGTGGTTTCAGAGCCAGGTTTATGCGTAGTTCTTCTTGCGCGAGTAGAACACAATTAGTTGTGGGCGTAGATTTGTCAACTTTCTTGCCGCTACTAGTCTTATCTTGCTTCAGCGGTATTGTGGGATGAAGCGGCCCGGACCAACCTTACACGTACGCTTACGTGAGACCGGTTCCACCGACTAACATGCACTAGTTGCATAAGGTGGCTGGCGGGTGTCTGTCTCTCCCACTTTAGTTGGAGCGGATTCGATGAACAGGGTCCTTATGAAGGGTAAATAGAAGTTGAAAAATCACGTTGTGGCTTTAACGTAGGTAAGAAGACGTTCTTGCTAGAACCCTAATTCAGCCACGTAAAACTTGCAACAACAATTAGAGGACGTCTAACTTGTTTTTGCAGCAAGTGGTTTGTGATATGATATGGCCAAAGTTGTGATGAATGATGAATGATCTATATGAGATGTATGAGATGTTCATGCTATTGTAATAGGAATCACAACTTGCATGTCGATGAGTATGACAACCGGCAGGAGCCATAGGAGTTGTCTTTATTCTTTTATATGACCTGCGTGTCATTGAGAAACGCCATGTAAATTACTTTACTTTATTGCTAAACGCGTTAGCCATAGTAGTAGAAGTAATAGTTGGCGAGCAACTTCATGGAGACACGATGATGGAGATCATGATGATGGAGATCATGGTGTCAAGCTGGTGACAAGATGATCATGGAGCCCCAAGATGGAGATCAAAGGAGCTATGTGATATTGGCCATATCATGTCACATTTATTATTTAATTGCATGTGATGTTTATCATGTTTTTGCATCTTGTTTACTTAGAATGACGGTAGTAAATAAGATGATCCCTCATAACAATTTCAAGAAGTGTTCTCCCCTAACTGTGCACCGTTCCTAAAGTTCGTCGTTTCTAAGCACGCCGTGATGATCGGGTGTGATGGATCCTTACGTTCACATACAACGGGTGTTGACGAGCCTAGCATGTACAGACATGGCCTCGGAACACATGCAAAACACTTAGGGTTAACTTGACGAGCCTAGCATGTACAGACATGGCCTCGGAACACAGAAGACCGAAAGGTCGAGCATGAGTCGTATAGAAGATACGATCAACATGAAGATGTTCACCGACGTTGACTAGTCCGTCTCACGTGATGATCGGACACGGCCTAGTTAACTCGGATCATGTAATACTTAGATGACTAGAGGGATGTCTAATCTAAGTGGGAGTTCATTAATAATTTGATTAGATGAACTTAATTATCATGAACTTAGTCTAAAATATTTTACACTATGTCTTGTAGATCAAATGGCCCACGTAGTCCTCAACTTCAACGCGTTCCTAGAGAAAACCAAGCTGAAAGACGATGGCAGCAACTATACGGACTGGGTCCGGAACCTGAGGATCATCCTCATAGCTGCCAAGAAAGATTATGTCCTACAAGCACCGCTAGGTGATCCACCCGTCCCACAGAACCAAGACGTTATGAACGCTTGGCAGACACGTGTTGACGACTACTCCCTCGTTCAGTGCGGCATGCTTTACAGCTTAGAGCCGGGGCTCCAAAAGCGTTTTGAGAGACATGGAGCATACGAGATGTTTGAAGAGCTGAAAATGGTTTTTCAAGCTCATGCCCGAATCGAGAGATATGAAGTCTCCGATAAGTTCTTCAGCTGTAAGATGGAGGAAAATAGTTCTGTCAGTGAGCACATACTCACTATGTCTGGGTTGCATAACCGCTTGTCTCAGCTGGGAGTTAATCTCCCGGATGATGCGGTCATTGACAGAATCCTCCAGTCGCTTCCACCAAGCTACAAGAGCTTTGTGATGAACTTCAACATGCAGGGGATGCAAAAGACCATTCCTGAGTTGTTCTCAAATGCTGAAATCAGCGGAGGTAGAAGTCAAGAAGGAGCATCAAGTGTTGATGGTCAATAAAACCACTAAGTTCAAAAAAGGCAAGGGTAAAAGGAACTTCATGAAGGACGGCAAGGAAGTTGCCGCGCCCGGCAAGCAAGCTGCCGGGAAGAAGCCAAAGAATGGACCCAAGCCCGAGACTGAGTGCTTTTATTGCAAGGGAAGCGGTCACTGGAAGTGGAACTGCCCTAAATACTTAGCAGACAAGAAGGCCGGCAAAACAAAAGGTATATTTGATATACATGTAATTGATGTGTACCTTACCAGTACTCGTAGTGACTCCTGGGTATTTGATACCGGTGCCGTTGCTCATATTTGTAACTCACAACAGGAGCTGCGGAATAAACGGAGGCTGGCGAAGGACGAGGTGACAATGCGCATCGGGAATGGTTCCAAGGTCGATGTGATCGCCGTCGGCACGCTGCCTCTACATTTACCTACGGGATTAGTTTTAAACCTCAATAATTGTTATTTAGTGCCAGCTTTGAGCATGAACATTGTATCGGGATCTCGTTTAATTCGAGATGGCTACTCATTTAAATCTGAGAATAATGGTTGTTCCATTTATATGAGAGATATGTTTTATGGTCATGCTCCTATGGTAAATGGTTTATTCTTAATGAATCTCGAGCGTATTGCTACACATGTTCATAGTGTGAGTACCAAAAGATGTAAGGTTGATAATGATAGTCCCACATACTTGTGGCACTGCCGCCTTGGTCACATAGGTGTCAAACGCATGAAGAAGCTCCATGCAGATGGACTTTTAGAGTCTCTTGATTATGAATCATTTGACACGTGCGAACCATGCCTCATGGGTAAAATGACCAAGACTCCGTTCTCAGGAACAATGGAGCGAGCAACCAACTTATTGGAAATCATACATACTGATGTGTGCGGTCCAATGAGTGTTGAGGCTCGCGGTGGCTATCGTTATGTTCTCACCCTCACTGATGACTTGAGTAGATATGGGTATGTCTACTTAATGAAACACAAGTCTGAAACCTTTGAAAAGTTCAAGGAATTTCAGAGTGAGGTTGATAATCAACGTGACAGGAAAATCAAGTTTCTACGATCAGATCGAGGAGGAGAATACTTGAGTCACGAATTTGGCACACACTTAAGAAAATGTGGAATAGTTTCACAACTCACGCCGCCTGGAACACCTCAGCGTAACGGTGTGTCCGAACGTCGTAATCGCACTCTATTGGATATGGTGCGGTCTATGATGTCTCTTACCGATTTACCGCTATCTTTTTGGGGCTATGCTTTAGAGACTGCCGCATTCACTTTAAATAGGGCTCCGTCGAAATCCGTTGATACGACACCGTATGAATTATGGTTTGGGAAGAAACCTAAGCTGTCGTTTCTAAAAGTTTGGGGATGCGATGCTTATGTCAAGAAACTTCAACCTGAAAAGCTCGAACCCAAGTCGGAAAAATGCGTCTTCATAGGATACCCAAAAGAAACTATTGGGTACACCTTCTACCTCAGATCCGAAGGCAAGATCTTTGTTGCCAAGAATGGGTCCTTTCTAGAGAAAGAGTTTCCCTCGAAAGAAGTAAGTGGGAGGAAAGTCGAGCTTGATGAAGTATTACCTCTTGAACCGGTAAATGGCGCAACTCAAGAAAATGTTCCTGAGGTGCCTGCACCGACTAGAGAGGAAGTTAATGATAATGATCAAGATACTTCTGATCAAGCTCCTACTGAAATTCGAAGGTCCACAAGGACACGTTCCGCACCAGAGTGGTACGGCAACCCTGTCTTGGAAATCATGTTGTTAGACAACGGTGAACCTTCGAGCTATGAAGAAGCGATGGCGGGCCCGGATTCCGACAAATGGCTAGAAGCCATGAAATCCGAGATAGGATCCATGTATGAAAACGAAGTATGGACTTTGACTGACTTGCCCGTTGAATGGCGAGCCATAGAAAATAAATGGATCTTTAAGAAGAAGACAGACGCGGATGGTAATGTGACCATCTATAAAGCTCGACTTGTCGCTAAGGGTTATCGACAAGTTCAAGGGGTTGACTACGATGAGACTTTCTCACCAGTAGCGAAGCTAAAGTCCGTCCGAATCATGTTAGCAATTGCCGCATTCTACGATTATGAGATATGGCAAATGGACGTCAAAACTGCATTCCTTAATGGTTTCCTTAAGGAAGAATTGTATATGATGCAGCCGGAAGGTTTTGTCGATCCTAAGAATGCTGACAAGGTATGCAAGCTCCAACGCTCGATTTATGGGCTGGTGCAAGCATCTCGGAGTTGGAATATTCGCTTTGATGAGATGATCAAAGCGTTTGGATTTATGCAGACTTATGGAGAAGCCTGCGTTTACAAGAAAGTGAGTGGGAGCTCTGTAGCATTTCTCATATTATATGTGGATGACATACTTTTGATGGGAAATGATATAGAACTCTTGGACAGCATCAAGGCCTACTTGAATAAGAGTTTTTCAATGAAGGACCTTGGAGAAGCTGCTTATATATTAGGCATCAAAATCTATAGAGATAGATCAAGACGCCTCATAGGTCTTTCACAAAGCACATACCTTGATAAAATATTGAAGAAGTTCAGTATGGATCATTCTAAGAAGGGGTTCTTACCTGTATTACAAGGTGTGAAATTGAGCTCAGCTCAATGTCCGACCACGGCAGAAGAAATAGAAGAGATGAGTGTCATCCCCTATGCCTCAGCCATAGGTTCTATTATGTATGCCATGCTATGTACCAGACCTGATGTAAACCTTGCCGTAAGTTTGGTAGGAAGGTACCAAAGTAATCCCGGCAAGGAACACTGGACAGCGGTCAAGAATATCCTGAAGTACCTGAAAAGGACTAAGGAAATGTTTCTCGTTTATGGAGGTGACGAAGAGCTCGTTGTAAAGGGTTACGTCGACGCTAGCTTCGACACAGATCTGGATGACTTTAAGTCACAAACCGGATACGTGTATATTTTGAATGGTGGGGCAGTAAGCTGGTGCAGTTGCAAGCAGAGCGTCGTGGCGGGATCTACATGTGAAGCGGAGTACATGGCAGCCTCGGAGGCAGCACATGAAGCAATATGGGTGAAGGAGTTCATCACCGACCTAGGCGTCATACCCAATGCGTCGGGGCCGATCAAGCTCTTCTGTGACAACACTGGAGCTATTGCTCTTGCCAAGGAGCCCAGGTTTCACAAGAAGACAAGGCACATCAAGCGTCGCTTCAACTCCATTCGTGAAAATCTTCAAGATGGAGACATAGAGATTTGTAAAGTACATACGAACCTATATGTAGCGGATCCGTTGACTAAACCTCTCCCTAGAGCAAAACATGATCAACACCAGAATTCCATGGGTGTTCGATTCATCACAATGTAACTAGATTATTGACTCTAGTGCAAGTGGGAGACTGTTGGAAATATGCCCTAGAGGCAATAATAAAAGCATTATTATTATATTTCCTTGTTCATGATAATTGTCTTTATTCATGCTATAATTGTGTTATCCGGAAATCGTAATGCATGTGTGAATAACAGACACCAACATGTCCCTAGTGAGCCTCTAGTTGACTAGGTCGTTGATCAACAGATAGTCATGGTTTCCTGACTATGGACATTAGATGTCATTGATAACGAGATCACATCATTAGGAGAATGATGTGATGGACAAGACCCAATCCTAAACATAGCACAAGATCGTATAGTTCGTTTGCTAGAGTTTTCCAATGTCAAAGTATCTTTTCCTTAGACCATGAGATCGTGTAACTCCCGGATACCGTAGGAGTGCTTTGGGTATACCAAACGTCACAACGTAACTGGGTGACTATAAAGGTAGACTACGGGTATCTCCGAAAGTGTCTGTTGGGTTGACATGGATCAAGACTGGGATTTGTCACTCCGTATGACGGAGAGGTATCACTGGGCCCACTCGGTAGTGCATCATCATAATGAGCTCAAAGTGACCAAGTGTCTGGTCACGGGATCATGCATTACGGTACGAGTAAAGTGACTTGCCGGTAACGAGATTGAACGAGGTATTGGGATACCGACGATCGAATCTCGGGCAAGTAACATATCGATTGACAAAGGGAATTGCATACGGGGTTGATTGAATCCTCGACATCGTGGTTCATCCGATGAGATCATCGTGGAGCATGTGGGAACCAACATGGGTATCCAGATCCCGCTGTTGGTTATTGACCGGAGAGTCGTCTCGGTCATGTCTGCTTGTCTCCCGAACCCGTAGGGTCTACACACTTAAGGTTCGGTGACGCTAGGGTTGTGAAGATATGTATATGCAGAAACCCGAATGTTGTTTGGAGTCCCGGATGAGATCCCGGACGTCACGAGGAGTTCCGGAATGGTCCGGAGGTAAAGAATTATATATAGGAAATGCTGTTTCGGCCATCGGGACAAGTTTCGGGGTTATCGGTATTGTACCGGGACCACCGGAGGGGTCCCGAGGGCCCACCGGGTGGGGCCACCTGTCCCGGGGGGCCACATGGGCTGTAGGGGGTGCGCCTTGGCCTTCATGGGCCAAGGGCACCAGCCCCACTAGGCCCATGCGCCTAGGGTTTCCAAAGGGGAGGAGTCCAAGTGGTGGAAGGCACCTCTGGGTGCCTTGGGGGGGAGGGAATCCTCCCCCTGGCCGCCGCACCTAGGAGATCAGATCTCCTAGGCTGCGCACCACCCCCCCTTGGCCCTCCTATATATAGTGGGGGAGAGGAGGGACTTCATACAACAGCCCCTGGCGCCTCCCTCTCTCCCCGTTACGTCTCTCTCGCGTAGTATAGGCGAAGCCCTGCTACTGTGACGCCCTGCATCCACCACCACGCCGTCGTGCTGCTGGATCTTCATCAACCTCTCCTTCTCCCTTGCTGGATCAAGAAGGAGGAGACGTCTCCCGTCCCGTACGTGTGTTGAACGCGGAGGTGCCGTCCGTTCGGCGCTTGGTCATCGGTGATTTGGATCACGTCGTGTTCGACTACATCATCACCGTTCTTTGAACGCTTCCGTGCGCGATCTACAAAGGTATGTAGATGCATCCAATGACTCGTTGCTAGATGAACTCCTAGATGATCTTGGTGAAACGAGTAGGAAAATTTTTGTTTTCTGCAACGTTCCCCAACAGGTCCTTGACCCCATCATCGACGGTTTCACCTCACTCGAGTCCTTATGGACGGTGGCAGCAGCCTGAACCTGCTCTATCAGGATACAGTGCGTAAAATGGGCATAGACCCCTCGAGGATCAAACCCACCAAAACCACCTTTAAAGGTGTCATCCCAGGTGTAGAGGCCTGTTGCATGGGCTCAATCACACTGGAAGTGGTCTTCGGATCACCGGACAACTTCCGAAGCGAGGAGTTAATCTTCAACATCGTCCCCTTCCGCAGTGGCTATCACGCACTGCTCGGACGAACCACATTTGCTAGATTCAATGCGGTACCGCATTATGCATACCTCAAGCTCAAAATGCCTGGACCTTGTGGGGTTA
Organism: Triticum urartu; assembly: GCF_056163025.1. Classification (NCBI taxonomy): domain Eukaryota; kingdom Viridiplantae; phylum Streptophyta; class Magnoliopsida; order Poales; family Poaceae; genus Triticum; species Triticum urartu. The sequence continues at coordinate 497,044,657 of NC_141878.1, forward strand.
TAACAGTTAATGGAAACACAGAACGCTCGCTCCGCACGGAGGAGCACACTGCGGCCCTCGCAGCAGAAGCATAAAGCAGCCTTATGAGGCAAACCGCCAAGTCGACGAAAAAGACCCCGGACACCTTCAAGCGAGTCCGGAGTACCCTGCAAGAGGATCGCCAGGCATGTTTAGAGCTCGCCTAGCAATTCGGCCTCCGTCCCAATCCCAGTCAAGCGGCAAAATTTGCGCCGCGCGTACATAATTGCACGCTCAAGATACCATGGGCATAGGCGAAGGCACGGCCATGGCACGGCCCGCAATGCGGCTCAACCGCTTCAGGACCCGTATTCCTTTTACATTTTCTTCCTTTCAGGCCCCTATCCTCTGAAGGCCCTCTTCGATCGTCTGATTATCGGACCCGTCACGGGAAGGAAGCACCAAGGAAGCAAGAAGCTTTGCCGTACAAGGGAATCCTCAGGTGGTCTCTGATAACGATCGATATACCTGTTTTGCATACCCACACGTAGCTTGACCTCGAATAGGACATGTCAAATAGTCCTATCTTTTACTTATTGCACTACATGTATGCATACGCTTTGACGTATCATTTAAAGAACAATGTACATCATTAGCTCATTATTGCATTCCTTTACCTTTTTTCTTCTGTCTGCTTATTTACAACAAATCACACCCGTACATTCTGATACAACCAGTGCACCAGGGGCTTCAGTTTACCCCATAACACGGCACGAAAAGTCCGAACACTTTCGACAGTGCGGCACCCCCCCGAACTTATAGCATTATATGCATCAGCTCCGAATCATGTCTTGAGTCAATAGTTAGGTTTGCCCAACTCCCATGTTTTGGTACCTTACGTTTCGCTATATCGGCTATGGTAGCACTGGGAGAACTACTGCGATTGTGTCCTGGTTCGTCCGGATGAGCACCTTAGTAGGGAAAGCCGAAAACTGACTATCATGATGCGGCGAGAGCTGGTCGCTGTTCGAGAGGTCTCAAATCCTTAAAAAAAATTCCGCTTCTGGCGAGGAGTCGGCCTTGTCCGATTTAGGCGTACATAGCGCCCCAAGTTCGGCCTTCCAAATACTAGGGGCTTTGCCAAAATTTAAAATTGTAGACTTCTATGGCTAAGTGAGAGTTATAAAGCCTTATAGTCCGATTGCCTAGTTCGTTGTGCTGAACACCTCCTTCGAAGGACCCAAAACTGGGATAAAGAGTGATCAGGTCTATCCTGAACACCTCAGTACTAGTTACATGGGGGCAGAAGCCGAAGACTGGCCAACTCTCAAATTTTATAAACTGCCGCACAGAAGGTCATATTTTAAATTAATAAGCGTACATAGCGCACATGAACTCGTTTCATATTACAGGATCAAAGAGTACATTCACTCAAATATTACATCCTTAGCGCATTCATCTGCCACAAGGCGAGCACCCTTCAGGACACTGACATAATACTTTTCGGGGTGGCGATGCTCCTTGCCCTCCGGTGGCCCCTCCTTCACCAGCTTCTCGGCGTCCATCTTCGCCCAGTGCACTTTCGCCCAGGCAAAAGCCCTGCGCGCACCCTCAATGTAGGCGGACCGCTTTATGACTTCAAGCCGGGGGCAGGCATTTACAAGCCGCCTTACCAGGCCGAAATAGCTGCCGGGCAGGGGCTCGCCAGGCCACATCCGGACTATGACACCCTTCATGGCCAGTTCGGCCACCTTGTGAAGCTCGACCAGTTGCTTCAACTGGTCGCTCAAGGGCATCGGATGTTCGGTCCTAGTATACTAAGACCAGAACAACTTCTCCGTTGAGCTCCCTTCCTCGGCCCGGTAGAACTCCGCGGCATTCGACACACTGCTGGGTAGATCTGCGAACGCTCCTGGAGAGCTCCGAATTCGGGTAAGTAAAAGGAAAGTTTCCTTCACATGCTTGCTTTGCATAAAGAATGCCTTACCCGCCACTATCTTCCTGACCGCCTCAATTTCCTGGAGGGCCTTTTCGGCTTCGGCCTTGGCATTATATGCGTTCTCGAGGGCCTTCGCAAGCTTGGACCCTTGCGTCCTCGAGTCACGCTCCAAGGACTCATACTTCTTGACAAACTCCTGGAGCTCTTGTTGAACCTCTCCGACTCGGGCCTCTTGCTTTTCGCGCTCGGCGTGCTCCTTGGCCGCTTTGTCTTCGGCCTCGGACATCGCCTTCTTCAGGGTTTCCACTTCGGTCGTGGCCCCTGGCAAAGTTCATGACGATCCTGTGATCTAACAACAAGTTTCCTTTTTCTTTATCAATAAATAGACGAGGTATCACTTACCTTTGTTCTCTTCAAGCTACCTCTTGGTAAGGCCGAGCTCTTCCTCGGACCGCTCAAGGTCCCGCTTAAGTGCGGAGACCTCCGTCGTGTGAGCGGCATCGGCCAACAGTGAAACCTGCTTATTCACATAGACATATTCTGATTAGACTCCTGTGATTATTATTTGATCCTCTATTCGGCTTTTCTTCCAAACACCAAATAGAGCATCAGGGGCTACTGTCTATGCTATAACATTTTCTCACAATTTGATTACTTACCTCAAAGCTTGTTAGGAGGCTGGCACATGCTTCAGTCAGTCCGCTTTTGGCGGACTGAATCTTCTTGACCACCACACTCATGATAGTGCGGTGCTCTTCGTCAATGGAAGCGCCGCGAAGCGCTTCCAGCAAATTGTCCGATGACCCTGGATGGACAGAGGCCATCGGCACAGACTTGCTGCCCCCGGCATTAGAGCCCATGGGAGTCTTGCCCCTCATGCACCCAGCGTCCGGAATGTCGCCTTGGGGCGCTTCCGGAACTGTCTCCCCTTAGTTCGGTACCCTTTGAGACAGCACCTCGACTTCGTCCGTAGGGCGGGGGGAGGAGGCGGTCGGGAGTGAATCGCTGTTCATCTCCGACGGGCCCAAAGACTCATCCGAAGAGGATACGTCGATACGGGCTTTGGAGGGGCTGCATGATCATGTTCGGCATGATAAGAAGTAATAAAATAAAACATACGAAGAATTATTACGGTATCCGGATACTTACGACTTCGCCAGGGGCTTGTCCCTGGGTAACCACTCCTCGTCGCTAAAAGCGGCCGCCGTGGAGCAGTCCAGAAGGAGAGTCCTTCCCTTCTTGGACCCTTCGGCTTCCCCTGATGGGGCGGCCTTCCTTTTCTTGTCTCCCCGGCTGTGGGAGGGGGGAGAACTTTCCTCTTCCTCCTCCTCATTTTCGTGGGAGGGCACCTCGGTGTTATCGGACGATGATTCCGATACGACTTTGCACCGGAGACCTTTCCTGGTCCCCGTGGCCTTCTTCTTGGTCTTCTTCTCCGGTGCCTCATAGGGCGCCGGAACCAGAATCTCCGTTAAGAGAGCACTTGCTGGATCCTCGGGTAGTGGGGCCGGACAATCAATCCGCTCCGCTGTCGCGACCCATTCCTGTTAAATGGCGTGGAAGCTTAGATCCCCCACATGATTATACTGGGGAAAGACACGTCTTATGAGATATAAGAAGCTTACCGGATTGGCAGGGCGCTTTGCGCTGAGTCCGCGATCCTCGGTAAGGGGAGGAGGTACCTCGACAGACTTGAACAACACCCTCCAGATGTCCTGGTGTGTCGTGTCAAAGAGCTCTCACAGCGTCTGGTGCTTAGCCAGGTCAAACTCCCACATATTGAATGCCCGTCTTTGACACGGGAGGATTCGGCGGAAGAGCATGACCTGGACCACGTTGACAAGCTTGATTTTCTTGCTTATCATGTTTTTAACACAGTTCTCGAGTCCGGTCAGCTCCACCGATGAACCCGAGGATAGGCCCTTCTCTTTCCAGGAGGTGAGCCATGTGGGGATGCCGGATCGAAATTCAGGGGCCGCCACCCAGTTGGTGTCACGCGACTCAGTGATGTAGAACTGATACGTCTCCAACGTATCTATAATTTTTGATTGCTCCATGCTATATTATCTACTGTTTTGGACATTATTGGGCTTTATTATCCACTTTTATATTATTTTTGGGACTAACCTATTAACCGGAGGCGCAACCCAGAATTGCTGTTTTTTTTTGCCTGTTTTAGGGTTTCGAAGAAAAGGAATATCAAACGGAGTCCAAACGGAATGAAAAATTCGGGGACGTGATTTTCTCAACGAATAAGACCAGAGAGACTTGGACCCTACGTCAAGAAATAAAACAGGAGGCCATGAGGTAGGGGGGCGCGCCCACCCCCACCAGGCGTGCCCTCCACCCTCGTGGGCCCCCTGTTGCTCCACCGACGTACTCCTTCCTCCTATATATATCCACGTACCCCCAAATGATCAGAACAGGAGCCAAAACCCTAATTCCACTGCCGTAACTTTCCGTATCCATGAGATCCCATCTTGGGGCCTGTTCCGGAGCTCCGCCGGAGGGGGCATCGATCATGGAGGGCTTCTACATCAACACCATAGCCCCTCCGATGAAGTGTGAGTAGTTCACCCCAGACCTACGGGTCCATAGTTAGTAGCTAGATGGCTTCTTCTCTCTTTTTGGATCTCAATACAATGTTCTCCCCCTCTCTTGTGGAGATCTATTCGATGTAATCTTCTTTTTGCGGTGTGTTTGTTGAGACCGATGAATTGTGGGTTTATGATCAAGTCTATCTATGAATAATATTTGAATCTTCTCTGAATTCTTTTATGTATGATTGGTTATCTTTGCAAGTCTCTTCGAATTATCAGTTTGGTTTGGCCTACTAGATTGATCTTTCTTGCAATGGGAGAAGTGCTTAGCTTTGGGTTCAATCTTGCGGTGTCCTTTCCCGATGACAGTAAGGGCAGCAAGGCACGTAATGTATTGTTGCCATCGAGGATAACAAGATGGGGTTTTCTTCATATTGCATGAGTCTATCCCTCTACATCATGTCATCTTGCTTAAGGCGTTACTCTGTTTTTAACTTAATACTCTAGATGCATGCTGGATAGCGGTCGATGAGTGGAGTAATAGTAGTAGATGCAGGCAGGAGTCGGTCTACTTGTCTCGGACGTGATGCCTATATACATGATCATACCTAGATATTCTCATAACTATGCTCAATTCTGTCAATTGCTCAACAATAATTTGTTCACCCACCGTAGAATACGTATGCTCTCGAGAGAAGCCACTAGTGAAACCTATGGCCCCCGGGTCTATCTTTATCATATTGATCTCCTACTACTTAGTTATTTCCTTTGCTATTTACTTTGCCTTTATTTTACTTTGCATCTTTTATCATAAAAATACCAAAAAAATTATCTTATCATATCTATCAGATCTCACTCTCGTAAGTGGCCCTATAGGGATTGACAACCCCTATTTGCGTTGGTTGCGAGGATTTATTTGTTTTGTGCAGGTGCGAGGGACTCGCACGTAGCCTCCTACTGGATTGATACCTTGGTTCGCAAAAACTGAGGGAAATACTTACGCTACTTTGCTGCATAATCCCTTCCTCTTCGGGGAAAACCAACGCAGTGCTCAAGAGGTAGCAAGAAGGATTTCTTGCGCCGTTGCCGGGGAGGTCTACGCAAAAGTCAACATACCAAGTACCCATCACATACCCTTATCTCCCGCATTACATTATTTGCCATTTGCCTCTCGTTTTCCACTCCCCCACTTCACCCTTGCCATTTATTCGCCCTCTCTCTCTATCCTCCCTCTCTATTTGCCTCTTTTTGTTCGCTTGCTTTTTGTTTGCTTGTGTGCTAGTTTGCTTGCTTGTCATGATGGCTCTACCTAAATTTGGTGACCTTCACCTTAAAAGATTAGAAGAGATCGAAAGAAATGTCAGGAGTTTCATGGTCTTGCAATTTGAACATAATAGTTTCTTCAGAAACAAGCTTAAAGAACAAAAAAGTTTTATGAATTTTATGAATAAAGAGCTTGATGATATGTCTAAATAATTCCATGGTTTAAGATCCCAAATTGCTCATCTTGAGAAATTAACTGCTGAAATTTCGGATAGGCAGGCTACCTTAGTTAATAAGATGGCCGCTAAACCGGATTGCTATGAAAATAAAGATGAAGATCTAAAAGTTATTTATGTGTCCCCTATTAAATCTTTGTTTTGCAATACAAATCTTGATAATGATGGGACTGAATATGATCCACCTTTACCTAGAAGGCGTTCCAAGAATTCAGAATTTGTTGATCTTGATGCTAAATTTGATAAAAGTGGGATTGAAGAAATTAAAACCCTAGATGTTGCTAAACCCACTATTATGGATTTCAAGGAATTTAACTATGAAAATTTCTCTTTGATTGATTGTATTTCCTTGTTGCAATCCGTGCTAAATTCTCCTCATGCTTATAGTCAATATAAAGCATTTACTAAACATATCGTTGATGCCTTGACGCAATCTTATGAAGAAAAACTTGAATTGGAAGTTTCTATCCCTAGAAAACTTTATGATGTGTGGGAACCAACTATTAGAATTAAAATTAAAGATCATGAGTGCTATGCTTTATGTGATTTGGGTGCTAGTGTTTCCACGATTCCTAAGACTTTGTGTGATTTATTAGGTTTCCGTGATTTTGATGATTGCTCTCTAAACTTGCACCTTGCGGATTCCACTATTAAGAAACCTATGGGAAGAATTAATGATTTTCTTATTGTTGCAAATAGGACTTATGTGCCCGTAGATTTTATTGTTCTTGACATAGATTGCAATCCTTCATGTCCTATTATTCTTGGTAGACCTTTCCTTAGAACGATTGGTGCAATTATTGATATGAAGGAAGGAAATATTAGATTCCAATTTATATTAAGGAAAGGCATGGAACACTTTCCTAGAAAGAAAATTAAATCACTTATGAATCTATTATGAGAGCCACTTATGGATTGCCTACCAAAGATGGCAATACCTAGATCTATTCTTGCTTGTTATGCCTAGCTAGGGGCGTTAAACGATAGCGCTTGTTGGGAGGCAACCCAATTTTATTTTTATTCCTTGCTTTTTGCTCCTGTTTAGTAATAAAAAATTTATCTAGCCTCTGTTTTGGTTGTGTTTTTTGTGTTTAATTAGTGTTTGTGCCAAGTAGAACCGTTGGGAAGACTTGGGGAAAGTCTTGTTCAACTTGCTGTAAAAAACAGAAACTTTAGCGCTCACGAGAACTGCTGTCATTTTTATTTGGAGAGTGATATTTAGTTAATTATTTTTTCAGATGATTAATAGATAAATTCCTCACGTCCAGCAATTTATTTTAGAATTTTTGGGGTTCCAGATCTTGCGCTAGCTACAGATTACTACAGACTGTTCTGTTTTTGACAGATTCTGTTTTTCGTGTGTTGTTTGCTTATTTTGATGAATCTATGGCTAGTAAAATAGTTTATAAACCATAGAGAAGTTGGAATACAGTAGGTATAACACCAATATAAATAAAGAAAGAGTTCATTACAGTACCTTGAAGTGATCTTTTATTTTCTTTCGCTAACGGAGCTCAGGAGATTTTCTACTTTAAGTTTTGTGTTGTGAAGTTTTCATGTTTTGGGTAAAGATTTGATGGATTATGGAACAAGGAGTGGCAAGAGCCTAAGCTTGGGGATGCCCATGGAACCCCCAATATAATCTAAGGACACCTAAAAGCCAAAGCTTGGGGATGCCCCGGAAGGCATCCCCTCTTTCGTCTACTTCTATCGGTAACTTTACTTGGAGCTATATTTTTATTTACCACATGATATATGTTTAGCTTGGAGCGTCTTTTATGATTTGAGTCTTTGCTTGTTAGTTTACCACAATCATCCTTGTTGTACACACCTTTTGAGAGAGCCATACATAATTTGGAATTTGTTAGAATACTCTATGTGCTTCGCTTATATCTTTTGAGTTATATAATTTTGCTCTAGTACTTCACTTATATCCTTTTAGAGCACGGTGGTGGATTTGTTTTACAGAAACTATTGATCTCTCATGCTTCACTTAGATTATTTTGAGAGTCTTAAAGAGTATGGTAATTTTCTTAAAATCCTAATATGCTTGGTATATGAGATTAATAATAAAACTTTCTTATGAGTGTGTTGAATACTATGATAAGTTTGATACTTGATAATTGTTTTGAGATATAGAGATGGTGATATTAAAGTCATGCTAGTTGAGTAGTTGTGAATTTGAGAAATACTTGTGTTGAAGTTTGTGATTCCCATAGCATGCACGTATGGTGAACCGTTATGTGATGAAATCGGAGCATGATTTATTTTTTGATTGCCTTCCTTATGAGTGGCGGTCGGGGACGGGCGATTGTCTTTTCCTATCAATCTATCCCCCTAGGAGCATGCGCGTAATACTTTGCTTTGATAACTTGTAGATTTTTGCAATAAGTATATGAGTTCTTTATGACTAATGTTGAGTCCATGGATTATACGCACTCTCACCCTTCCACCTTTGCTAGCCTCTCTAATACCGCACACCTTTCGCTGGTATCATACACCCACCATATACCTTCCTCAAAACAGCCACCATACCTACCTATTATGGCATTTCCATAGCCATTCCGAGATATATTGCCATGCAACTTTCCACCGTTCCATTTATTATGACACACTCCATCATTGTCATATTGCATATCCCGGTACACCGCCAGAGGCATTCACATAGAGTCATATTTTGTTCTAAGTATCGAGATGTAATTGTTGAGTTGTAAGAAAAATAAAAGTGTGATGATCATCATTATTAGAGCATTGTCCCAGTGAGGAAAGGATGATGGAGACTATGATTCCCCCACAAGTCGGGATGAGACTCCGAACGAAAAAGAAAGAAAAGATGCCATAAAAAAGAGAGAGAAAGGGCACAAATAAATAAATAAATGAGAGAAAAAGAGAGAATGGACAATGTTACTATCCTTTTACCACACTTGTGCTTCAAAGTAGCACCATGATCTTCATAGTAGAGAGTCTCTCATGTTATCACTGTCATATACTAGTGGGAATCTTTCATTATAGAACTTGGCTTGTATATTCCAATGATGGGCTTCCTCAAATTGCCCTAGGTCTTCCTGAGCAAGCAAGTTGGATGCACACCCACTTAGTTTCTTTTTGAGATTTCATATACTTATAGCTCTAGTGCATCCATTGCATGGCAATCCCTACTCACTCACGTTGATATCTATTGATGGGCATCTCCATAGCCCGTTGATACGCCTAGTTGATGTGAGTCTATCTTCTCCCTTGTTGTCTTCTCCACAACCACCACTCTATTCCACCTATAGTGCTATATCCATGGCTCATGCTCATGTATTGCGTGAAGATTGAAAAAGTTTTGAGAATGTCAAAAGTATGAAACAATTGCTTGGCTTGTCATCAGGGTTGTGCATGATTTAAATATTTTGTGTGGTGAAGATAGAGCATAGCCAGACTATATGATTTTGTAGGGATAACTTTCTTTAGCCATGTTATTTTGAGAAGACATAATTGCTTTGTTAGTATGCTTGAAGTATTATTATTTTTTATGTCAATATGAACTTTTGTCTTGAATCTTTCGGATCTAAATATTCATACCACAATTAAGAAGAATTACATTAAAATTATGCCAAGTAGCACTCCGCATCAAAAATTCTGTTTTTATCATTTACCTACTCGAGGACGAGCAGGAATTAAGCTTGGGGAGGCTTGATACGTCTCCAACGTATCTATAATTTTTGATTGCTCCATGCTATATTATCTACTACTTTGGACATTGTTGGGATTTATTATCCACTTTTATATTATTTTTGGGACTAACCTATTAACCGGAGGCCCATCCCAGAATTGCTGTTTTTTTGCCTATTTTAGGGTTTCGAAGAAAAGGAATATCAAACGGAGTCCAAACGGAATGAAACCTTCGGGAACGTGATTTTCGCAACAAATAAGACCAGAGAGACTTGGACCCTATGTCAAGAAATAAAACAGGAGGCCGCGAGGTAGGGGGGCGCGCCCACCCCCACCAGGCGCTCCCTCCACCCTCGTGGGCCCCCTGTTGCTCCACCGACGTACTCCTTCCTCCTATATATATCCACGCACCCCAAATGATCAGAACAGGAGCCAAAACCCTAATTCCACCGCCGTAACTTTCTGTATCCACGAGATCCCATCTTGGGGCCTGTTTCGGAGCTCCGACGGAGGGGGCATCGATCATGGAGGGCTTCTACATCAACACCATAGCCCCTCCGATGAAGTGTGAGTAGTTCACCTCAGACCTACGGGTCCATAGTTAGTAGCTAGATGGCTTCTTCTCTCTTTTTGGATCTCAATACAATGTTCTCCCCCTCTCTTGTGGAGATCTATTCGATGTAATCTTCTTTTTGCGGTGTGTTTGTTGAGACCGATGAATTGTGGGTTTATGATCAAGTCTATCTATGAATAATATTTGAACTTTCTCTGAATTCTTTTATGTATGATTGGTTATCTTTGCAAGTCTCTTCGAATTATCAGTTTGGTTTGGCCTACTAGATTGATCTTTCTTGCAATGGGAGAAGTGCTTAGCTTTGGGTTCAATCTTGCGGTGTCCTTTCCCGGTGACAGTAAGGGCAGCAAGGCACGTATTGTATTGTTGCCATTGAGGATAACAAGATGGGGTTTTCTTCATATTGCATGAGTCTATCCCTCTACATCATGTCATCTTGCTTAAGGCGTTACTCTGTTTTTAACTTAATACTCTAGATGCATGCTGGATAGCGGTCGATGAGTGGAGTAATAGTAGTAGATGCAGGCAGGAGTCGGTCTACTTGTCTCGGACATGATGCCTATATACATGATCATACCTAGATATTCTCATTACTATGCTCAATTCTGTCAATTGCTCAATAGTAATTTGTTCACCCACCGTAGAATACTTATGCTCTCGAGAGAAGCCACTAGTGAAACCTATGGTCCCCGGGTCTATCTTTATCATATTGATCTCCTACTACTTAGTTATTTCCTTTGCTATTTACTTTGCCTTTATTTTACTTTGCATCTTTTATCATAAAAATACCCAAAAAAATTATTTTATCATATCTATCAGATCTCACTCTCGTAAGTGGCCCTATAGGGATTGACAACCCCTATTTGCGTTGGTTGCGAGGATTTATTTGTTTTGTGCAGGTGTGAGGGACTCGCGCGTAGCCTCCTACTGGATTGATACCTTGGTTCTCAAAAACTGAGGGAAATAGTTACGCTACTTTGCTGCATCATCCCTTCCTCTTCGGGGAAAACCAACGCAGTGCTCAAGAGGTAGCAAGAACCACCCCGATTGCCACCCCTTCGCTGTCTCCACATAGGAGCCTTCGAGCCAGGTGACGTTGGGCATTTTTCCTGCCATGGCGCCTCCGCACTCCGCTTGCTGGCCGACCACCACCTTCAGTTTAACGTTCAAGGTTTTCAGCCACAGGCCGAATTGGGGCTTGATGCTAAGGAAGGCCTCGCACACGACGATAAATGCCGAGATGTTGAGGATGAAATTTGGGGCCAGATCATGGAAGTCCAGCCCGTAGTAGAACATGAGCCCGCGAACAAATGGCTGGAGGGGAAATCCCAGCCTGCGGACGAAATGGGTAAGGAATACAACCCTTTCGTAGGGTTCGGGGGTAGGGACGATCTGCCCCTCGTCTGGGAGCCGGTGCGCGATGTCTGCGACCAGGTATCCGGCTTCCCGGAGCTTCATAATGTTCTCCTCCGTAACGGAGGAGACCATCCACTTGCCTCCCGCTCCAGACATGTTTGGAGTGGTTTTACGGAGAAAATGCGAACTTGGGCGCTGGAGCTCGAGTGCACAAGAATGGATGGGCAGGGAAGAAGAAGGCATGGGTGAAAAGGAGGAGTCCTTGTCCCTTTATAAGGGAGGAAGAAGCTATGCGCCTCCCCACCTGTCTGGTAAACTCGCTTATTCCCCAAGCGCCGTAATTGATGGCGCGGTTGGGTTACCCACACCCGTATTGATGAGAATCTCGTGATAAGGGGACACAATCTCTGCTTCGACAAGACGTGCCAAGAAAATCGCATCACAATACTTGTAGTAGCTGGTTGAGAAAAATGGTTCGAATAATGACTGGGCCATGGCGTGATGTCACATTATGAAAAGTTGTCAGCAGATTAGATTTGTGGAAATATTATACTCTGTACGGCGTATGTGGAATTTGTTTTGCAGAGCCAGACACAATCCTTGTGTTCAAAATCTTCTATGGAGTATTCGGAGAAGGAACCCGCCTTGCAATGCCGAAGACAATCTGCGTGCCGGACTTATCGTCATTGAAGTCTAGTTCAGGGGCTACTGAGGGAGTCCTAGATTAGGGGGTCCTCGGACAACCGGACTATATACTTTGGCCGGACTGTTGGACTATGAAGATACAAGATTGAAGACTTCGTCCCGTGTCCGGGTGGGACTCTCCTTTGCGTGGAAGGCAAGCTTGGCAATTCGGATATGTAGATCTCCTCCCTTGTAACCGACTCTGTGTAACCCTAGCCCCCTCCGGTGTCTATATAAACCGGAGGGTTTAGTCCGTAGGACAACAACAATCATAATTATAGGCTAGCCTCTAGGGTTTAGCCTCTACGATCTCGTGGTAGATCAACTCTTGTAATACTCATATCATCAAGATCAATCAAGCAGGACGTAGGGTATTACCTCCATCGAGAGGGCCCGAACCTGGGTAAACATTGTGTCCCCCGCCTCCTGTTACCATCCGCCTTAGACGCACAGTTCGGGACCCCCTACCCAAGATCCGCCGGTTTTGACACCGACAATGACCCCTCGAGGGCGCGGGCGCGCCCCTTCGACGGCCGGTGTCGCCTCCAGCAGCCGCGGTGGTGCCTCTGCTCGCGGTAGGAGCCGACGCAGACGGGGCGGCTTCAGCGATGGGGGAAGGTGCGTAGCGATGGCCCAGCCGCCATGGCCGCGCTCCCATTCCTCCGCCGCTTCTCCGGAGTTTGTCGTGTGGTCAGGGAGGCCAGCGGGTGTCGGTGTCAAAACCGACAGATCTCGGGTAGGTGGACCCAAGCTATGTATCTAAGGGTCGATGGTAACAAGGGACAATAGGGACACCATGTTTACCCAGGTTCGGGCCCTCTTAAAGGAGGTAAACCCTTATGTCCTGCTTGATTGTATTCGATGAGTATAGGGGTTCCAAGAGTTGATCTACCTCGAGATCGTAATGGTTAAACCCTAGTTGTCTAGCCTATGATTATTCTGATAGCCTCTACGGACTAAATCTTCCGTTTATATACACACCGGAGGGGCCTAGGGTTGTACAGAGTCGGTTTGCAGAGGAAGGAAATAGCACATCCGGACACCAAACTTGCCATCCATGCATATAGGAGTCCTATCCGGACACGGGGGATAGTCTTATGCTTTATATTCATGGCCCATCAATCCGGCCCATATCGAATAGACCAGACACTCGAGGACCCCCTAATCCAGGACTCCCTCAACGGGCATATGGTTCCAGCTTCTGCGCTTCTTCGCGAGCACGCTGCCGGCCGGAGGGCCTCATGGCCTCTGGCTGCAGGGCGACGGCTGCTGCAGTAAGGCTTCATGGGTGGATGTTGAAGTCACCGCCGCTGGCAACGTGTTCCTGAACCGCGGGTGGTAGTTGTTCGCCCCCGCGTGGGGCTTGCATGGGAGATGCACCCTCCACTTCAGGTACGACGACATTGCAACCCTCTACGTCAGGGTGTTCGGGGAAGGAGGCCAGCGCTCGGGGTGCTGCCCGGAAAGCGACAATGATGGAGATGGTGGTGAGCTTGCCCTTGACGACGGTCGCACCGCCTCCAGCGACGATGGCACCTCCTCCAGGGAGATCACTAGCGACGGCGACTTCGACGGGCCTCCGCGTCACCGGGCTCGGATCGAGGAGGGTGACGATCCGCGCCACTTTCGCGCTCTGGTGAAGCAGGAGGAGGACTCCGACTGAGCCCGAGCGTTGTTGGAGCCGGGCCTTTCGAGCCATTGTGGTCGCGTAGCCATTTCCATTTTCTTTCTCATCAAGGAAGGAGTAGAAGGCCCCATCAGGGCGTGTAACGAACCATGGCGCTTGCGCCATTATGCTATGCTTGTTATTTCTATATTGTGTTGTGATATCCGCGCTGCTATTGGGCGTACTTAGGATGACTTAGCTGGATGTGCTCGCAGTAGACTCCCATGTTGCGAGGGCGTGCCCCTTGTTTTAGGGGCGTCTTCCAAGGGCTTCCTTCTTGAATACTCGAGAGTCGTTGAGCCTCAGGAGGCGTCATGTAGATATAGGGTTAGAAGACCTCATGAGGCATCTCGTCTTACCTCACGCAAGCCCCCGAGTGTGGGTTGGACGTGGCTAGTACGTTACGTCACGGTGCGCGGAGGCATGGACTCAAGAGGACGTGCATGCCCACGAGCTCGTTTGAGAGCGTCCTGCGAGGATTAAGACGCCAAAGGCTGGGGTAGCAAGGCTTTGGCGGGGTGTGGTCGCAGGCGAGCCCAAGTGCACACACCGTACCCAGCCCCCGCGCGTGGGACGCACGAGGAAGAGCAACAGGCAACTGCCACTCTCCCTGAGGCAAAATTTCAAAGAGCGAACACTGTGAGGAGAGAAAAAGAAAGAGATTCCCAACCCTTGCAAATAAAAGACGCGAAAACTCCAAATTTCATTCAAGAAGTTGCAAACCAGCTACAGAAAGCAAGCAAAAGAGCAGTCGCGTCTAGCACCTAGACTAGTCTTCTTGTCTTCCCACCAGCGCGGAGCATGGGGCCTCCACTAGGACGTGGGTGGGAGCCCCCGTGAGTCCTAGGGGCGGCACTCAGGAGACTCCGGGGCGTGTACATCCCCAACTCATTATTACATGAGAGTGTCACGAGCGGAGACCTTCATAGGCGCGGGGCCATGGTCATGGGTAGAACTTCCAGAGGTGCTGGATGTTCCAGGCGTTCTAGATGGGGATCCCGTCCTGCGTCTCCAGGTGCGTGGCGCCAGGCCTGGAGACACGTGCGATCTTGAACGGGCCCTCCCACATGGGTGAGAGCTTATGAAGCCCTTCCCTGGAGAGCACCCGCCTCAGGATGAGATCACCCACCTCGAGCGTCCTGGAGCGGACACTACGGCAGTGATACCGCCGCAGTGCCTGCTGGTACCTCGCTGCATGGAGCGAGGCTTGGCGGCGGTGTTCTTGGTGTGCCTCGTCGAATGCCAAGACCCATGCGGAGCGATGCCTGACCTCGTGAGGGAGGACCGCCTCGGCTCTGTAGACGAGGAAGAACGGAGTCTCGCCCGTGGGCTTGGTCGCGGTGGTGCGGATGGACCACAACACGGACTAGAGCTCATCGAGCCAGCCCCTGCCGCAGGCCTCGAGCTTCTTCTTGAAGGTCCTCTCCTTGAGGCCCCTCAGGGCCTTCGCGTTGGCGCGCTCAGCCTAGCCATTGCTCCATGGGTTTGCCACAGAAGCGTAGCATATATGCATTTCAAGGTTAGCGCAATATGGTTTGAAAAGGTTGCTCATGAACTGAGAGCCATTGCTGGTGATGATGCGGTTAGGAACCCTGAAATGGCTCACGAGGCCCTTGACGTACTTGACGGCCGAGCTGGCTGGGATGGTGCGTACGGCCTCCACTTTTGCCCACTTGGTGAACTTGTCGATGGCGACGTATAGGTAGCGGTAGCCCCGGGCGCTCAAGGGAACGGGCCCAGGATGTCCAACCCCCGGACCACAAACTGCTGATGACCGACAAATATAGGGGATCTATCGTAGCCTTTTCGATAAGTAAGAGTGTCTAACCCAACGGGGAGCAGAAGGAAATGACAAGCGGTTTTCAGCAAGGTATTCTCTGTAGGCACTGAAATTATCGGTAATAGATAGTTGTGTGATAAGATAATTTGTAATGGATAATAAGTAACAAAAGTAAACAAGGTGCAGCAAGGTGGCCCAATCCTTTTTGTAGCAAACGACAAGCATGGTCAAACTCTTATATAAAGCAAAGCGCTCCCGAGGACACATGGGAATTGTTGTCAAGTTAGTTTTCATCATGCTCATATGATTCGCGTTCGTTACTTTGATAATTTGATATGTGGGTGGACCGGTGCTTGGGTGCTGCCCTTCCTTGGACAAGCATCCCACTTATGATTAACCCCTCTCGTAAGCATCCACAACTATGAAAGAAGAGTTAAGGTAAACCTAACCATAGCATGAAACATATGGATCCAAATCAGCGCCTTACGAAGCAACGCATAAATTAGGGTTTAAGCTTCTGTCACTCTAGCAACCCATCATCTACTTATTACTTCCCAATGCCTTCCCCTAGGCCCAAATAATGATGAAGTGTCATGTAGTCGATGTTCACATAACACCACTAGAGGAGAGACAACATACCACTACTGCAGGATGCTGCTAACGCGACACTACGATCAAAGACCCTTCAACGAAACTATGTGCGATGCCATAATCACAAACGGCGGTGTAAAAAACCCATCAAAAAGGTGAAAAAATGTTTGCGATGAAGGATGCATCAAACACGGTTCAGAATTAAGTTGCGTGTGTGATGTAGGGCATACGGTTCAGTTCAATTAACTGTTTGCGATGAGGAGGAACAAAAGAAATGGGCAGCCAGATGAAGGTGTGTGCGATATACAGCTTACGGTTCACTCAGATGAACTGTTTGTGATTAGGCAACACAAAAGAAACGGTCAGCTAGATCAAAGGTGTGTGCGATATACGGCATGCGGTTCACTCGGATGAACTGTTTGTGTTGAGACAAGAGAACAGAAACGGTTCAATATAACAAGATGTGTGTAATACATGGCAAACAGGTCTGTAGTCAGAAATGTGTGCGAAGACCGATAATAACACAAACGGTTGCTGCTAATAGGACGTGTGTGTTGTGGGATGGGATTGCATACAGAACAACAACAACAACACACACACACACACACACACACACTTATAAGGACATGGTTGCATAACCTAATTAAACATCCACATAGGTGGCTACTACAACCATGGCATTTGCACACACCAAAGTAAACTACTACATGCATAATTACATAGGTGGTTACTACACACATGACATTTCCACACACTAATAAAGTAAACTATATATTACATGCATGATTAACTAGCATAAACGATCATCTGATCATCATCTGTGATAGCCTGATTTTTGGCCCTTTCTTTTTCTTTTGTTTTTCTGAGGTTTTTGCATGAGATTTCTTTTTCCGTGGCTTTGTGGTCTGGAAAGTGAAGAAGATGAACTCTTCTTTGCTTCCAGAGTGGCTTGTCATACCCAAATCCTTCCCTAGACCCTGTCATTTTCATCCTAGCCCAAATCCCAATATTCTTTTCCATGGGAATATTCCTTTTCTATTAAAGGAATAACTCAAATTGCCCTAGGTTGTGAAGCAACCTATATTTCTATCACTCCTAAAATTTCCAAATAATTATCATAAATTTTTTGGGTCATATCTTTATCAAATATGGTAAAATATTTCATTTGTCATGTTTGTCATCATGCTCAAATAATTCATTTTCTATTCTGCCCTAAATGGCAGAATGCGAAGCAAGTGCCATTTATCTTTTCCCAATTGACCTCAAACTCCCTGGACACCTTTTCCTGTCCATATCATTGCCACATGACGAAGTGCAACCTCATTTGCCTAGTAATTATTTAATTATGATTTTCCAAAGATCCTGTCTGAGGGAACTGGTTGTGAAGGAAGTACAAGCTAGCCATATCCAAATGAGTTGCAATTTTGCATGGCCCTTCATATCATCATATCATAGCCCTCCACCAAAGTAGAGCTCATTTAATGCCTCCATGTGAGCTCACCTTCAATTCTTTGATTCTGTCCAAAATTTCAGATTCTGAAGCAAGTATATTTTATCTTGCTCCCTTATGGCTGCCAATTTTTCTGGGCCTTCTGTTATCCATATAACTTACCTCCACCCATTTTGGGCATGTTTCATAAAGCCATTTGTCCTCTAGAATTTTTGCAAGTTTCTGGTCAGTGGAAATGTTTGTGAAGGAAGTACCATTTTGGTTTATCCAATTGGTATGAAACCTTTTGAGCACCTTCATATGGCCAAATGAGCCATCCTTGCCAAAGTTCAGCTCAAGTGGCTTCTCCATTTGAGAGCATCATCATGATCTTGATTCTGGACCATCTTTGGCAGTTGCAAAGCAACTCCATTTATCCTTGATCCTAATCTTCTCAAAATTACCAGGATGTAAGTCCTTCTTACCCTGAATCTACCAGACAACTCCATTGACCTCAATCATCTCCCTGTTGAGCAGCAGTACACGATCAAGTTTACTGCAGTAAACTTCACAGGGTAATTACCAGTTAATCATAGCAGTTTTCACCAAGCTACCACCATAGTTGTGACCTCCCCAGGATGAACTACACCCTAGACAACAATTTACGATCCATTTCTACCATTACATGCCGTTGCACATGGTGACCACGACAATGGCGTGTCTGTGCACGCGCTCTGTGTGCAGTGCGCGTGACCAGTGGCTGTTTGTGCTGGACCCCCTCCTCCTCTCGTCATCTTCGTGCTTGTGATCATGTCCCACAACTGGCCCGCGTCGTCGCCATCCTCCTGGATCCCTCTCCCCCTCCATCAGCCCCTCCGCCAGCTCTCGTCGCCGCGCGCCCACGGACACACTATGGCCGACCGAGCTTTAATGGTGTTCGACTCCTTCTCCTCTTGTCCTCGAGCTCGCCCTCGTCTCCGTGATCCCTGCATCAATAGCTCGTCGCCTTCCCCGAGCCCATGCGCGAGCACACGCATCCGCGGCGCCGGCCGCGTGTCCACGACGACGCCAGCTCGGCCATGCCCTCGCCCGGCTATATATAGCCCTCCCCCGAAGCGTTCTAGCACACCAGCGGCCTCCGCACACTCCACTAGACCTCCCCAGCCCCTCGCCCGAGCCTCTGGAGCTCTCCTCGCTCGCCATTGCCGCCATGGCCGTCGCTCCCCTCGGCCTAAGTTGGCTCAAGCCCGAGCCTCTCCCCTCCCCCTTTCTCCACCACTAGAAGCCCCTCACACCGGAGATCCTCCCCACCCCTTTTCTTCTTGCTGGAGCCCTTGTGGCCGTACTTTTCCAAGTCCGGCCGCCGCCCCTTGCTCCCTGCCGCCCCGAGCCACGGCTACTCTGCACTTCCCCCGGCGCTCGTGGACCTCTGGTTGGGTGCGGTTTCGCATCCCGCATCTGCCGGTGGCCGGAGCTCGGACGGAGAGTGCCAGAGCCGCCCGGACCGTCGTTGGCGTCCCCCTACCTGTGCTCCTCTGCTTCCGATCGGGGCACAGCAAGGAGGAGGAAAAAGACAGGAGCCAGGCGGGCCCCCTCCTTTCCTGACCCCACCTGGCAGCCACTCAGGCCCGCCCCGCGTTGACCCGCCCGGTCCAGCTGGATAAGTGATGGGCCCCATAGCCCGTGGGACCCGCACGTCAGCCGCTCAAGACCCTGCCCCGCCTCTGCCACGTGTTTAAGTGGAGGCGTAAACACTCCAGTACGTTTTCTCTTAAAGAAAGCGTACTTTCCCTTTGGTACGTTTCCTTTTGGAGAAAGCGTATTTCCTCTCTGTTCAGCCCAGAATGCGTTTTCTTAAACAGAAAGCGTATTCCTAACTTTGCGCTTCTGCCTTATCCACTCAGGGACTTGTTTGTGATGCTATTTTTGCAGAAAAGTCCCTGAACTTCAACCCTTCATGTCTTTTTAACCACAACTCCAAATGAGGTGATTCCAAAGCGCACTTCTTTGTTTCGTCGAGCCCGCTCTGTTGGTTTCATTTTCAGTATGGTTTGACACTGTGAAAATGACCTTTTTGCCATTGCACGTAAACGGCCCCTCCGAGAGAGAACTGTTTCCAGCAAATCTTTCCGCAGCTTCACCGCACTTCTCCCCGGTGCCTTCTTCATCCCCACGTAAGCCACAATACCCACTTGCATGATAGTCATGCAGTAGCCATGGTTTTCAACTTGAATATTTATTAAATGATTGCTTGTTTAAAATATGGTTATCATTGTTTCGGAAATTCTTCTGGGTTTGTGCTTACTTCCTTGCTATGTTGTTATGCACCTAGTTATCATGCCCTGCTAGTTACTAGTATTACTTTCATATTGCCATGCTTGATAGTAGTACATGTTGGGTTGGTCATGCTCTTAGGTGCATGACTAACGTCGGTTACTGAGTACTGTTAATAGGCATTGTTCCGTTGCTGTTAGTTGGTTAAGTGTTACTCCGTGATGTTATTGATAAATTCTTGCATGTTATTTATGGATGATGCTAGTGGTCATGACATGTTATACTATGAGTAGTGTTGCACTTGTAATATTTATGCTCGTCATTATGCCATGTTCAGTTGGAGATTATTTCATA
Organism: Triticum urartu; assembly: GCF_056163025.1. Classification (NCBI taxonomy): domain Eukaryota; kingdom Viridiplantae; phylum Streptophyta; class Magnoliopsida; order Poales; family Poaceae; genus Triticum; species Triticum urartu. The sequence continues at coordinate 497,064,958 of NC_141878.1, forward strand.
GTCGATATGACGGACAGTTATGTTGCATCCCGTGCTTATGGTGATATCATGTTCTTGCATTGTAATTGCACCATGTTATTTTATCATGGCTCAGCATTTTGCATTCAAGTTTAACCGGATTTAATTGAACTTGAACAACTGTTGGCTGAGTCATGGTGCCGCCAGATCGAAATTGACCAGTGCAACCATGCTTACCTTATGGGGGGGTCCTAACTAGGACTATTGTCGTGCATCTCGCCGGTGCCTCCCACGAGGGAAGGTTATGGGCGTGCGTACCCTGGCCCGGTAAGCAGACATAACCTTGTGTGCCCGTTGTTTTTATGGATCCGGTCCCCTTGAGGGAGTTTTCCCCGTGAGGGAGTTTGACCATGACGGTGGTGGGGTGTCTTTGGTAGACACGGGGCCACCCAGGACTAGCCCAGTTGGGAGTGGGTCGGAGTGGCCGGGAGAGTGTCATGACAATAGATTGGTTTTGTCGGAACACCGTTGGTCCACCCGAATGGGAGTGCGAGGCCATGGGTTCTATGGTGTGGGTACAGTGTGCTACCTCTGCAGAGTGTATATTAATCTATCGATAGCTGCGCCCGCGGATAAGGGCCCAGTTTGTGTCGGTCCCACCGTGAGTCAACAGTATTAATAATATCTTGGCTAATGACAACCCCGGTTCAGTAATGAAATAAGTTGGTGGTGATCGCCGTAAGGATCACGAGTTACTTTGGTGGTGATCGCCGTAAGGATCACGAGTTACTTTGGTGATGGTCGCCGTAAGGATCACGAGTTACTTTGGTGGTGATCGCCGTAAGGATCACAAGTTACTTTGGTGGTGATCGCTGTAAGGATCACGAGTTACTTTGGTGATGATCGCCGTAAGGATCATGAGTTACTTTGGTTGTGATCGCCATAATGATCACTGTGGTATCAAGGATACTGAGTTGTTGGATATTCGCGATGTTGTGCGAGAATCATGGGTAAAGATCAAGCTCCTTGTGGTCATTTAATGATTACCACGGTATTGTTTATATCAAGCTTGATTTGATCCTGAGATGATCGTGTGATGTCCGAGGTTGGTAAGTGATGCATGTGATGGTTACGAGATAACCCGAGCAGAATAAATAATGCATATAATGTCATCATGTTGCATGCTAGTATCATCAGATTCATATGTTCATGCTATGCTCATATTGTCTAGCTGTATCATGCTCATGTTGCCTTTGGATTTTTAGTGGCTATTATGATCATTTTCATGATGGTATCTGGTATTATTTTAGGAGTACTACTTTGGATGTCATGTTGTTCATGTCATGTTATTATGAGGATCTCATGTTAATTCCTGTTTAACCTGTAATTGCCATGCTGTTGTTTGTCTTGAATGCTTCTGGTTTATTGTGAGCTTGCAAGTACATTCAATGTACTGACCTGGCGTGTCATGCCAGCTTGCAGGCCATGCCTGGATTGCATGCTTGTTTGCCGTGGATTCTTTGTTTGCGAGCTAGGATAAGCGTTCCAGCCAGAGTCCCTACGGATTGGAGTTCACCACCTTCGTCGTTGTTCCTCTGCCAGTAGTTTTTCCGCTGCTAGAGTTATTCCGCTGCTTCGAGTTGTTCTACTGATTGCATAGGGCAACTGAGGATGGCATAGTGGCACCGTGCCGATGTTATTCATTGTAATATCAGAGGCCTTGTATTCATATTCGTGTAATGATAGAAAGCTGGTTTGTTCTATGCTAAGCAGTGCCGTATTCCAGAAGACTTCTCCTCGATCTCTGGGCTGGAATACGGGGCGTTCCGGTTTCTCTGAGCCGGGGTGCCACAACGCTTGGTATCAGAGCAGGTCTGGCTATAGGATGCCCTAGCCCGCACGAATCACTACTAGGAAAAGGGCTACTAATGGCGCACCAGTTTTGCCTACTAATGGTGCATCACTGGTGCGCCATTAGTATCACGCCACTAGTATTTTTTACTAATGGCGCACCACTGGTTCGCCATTAGTATAGGCCACGGTGCGCCATTAGTATAGGCCACTGGTGCGCCATTAGTATAGGCCACTGGTGCGCCATTAGTATTTTTGAATTTTGAAGGCGGGAAAATAGTAGTGGCGCACCATCTAACCCCCACCGTGCGCCATTGCTATTTTTGAATTTTGAATTTGGATCTGGATCGTGATTTTTTTGCCCATTTTTTGCTCGTTTTTTGCTCATTTTTTGGCACGATATTATTTCAAATTTTGTTCCTGTTTTTGGATCTTGTACGTTCTTTTGCCGTGTTCTTTTGCCAGAGAGGAGTTCGCCGGAGAGGAGGAGGAGGAGTTTGCCGGAGAGGAGGAGGAGGAGGTCGCCAGAGAGGAGTTCACCGAAGCATCGGAGAGGAGGAAGGAGAAACCATGAGGGGATGGGAGGAGAGGAGGGAGGAGGAGCTCACCGGAGAGGAGGGAGGAGGAGCTCACCGGAGAGGAGGGAGGAGAAACCGTGAGGGGAGGGGAGGGGAGGAGAGGAGGGAGGAGGAGGTCGCCGAAGAGGAGGAGGAGGAGGTCGCCGAAGAGGAGGAGGGTAGTATGGTGGAGGAGAGAAGGGAAGATGGAGTGGAGGAGTGGAGGAGATGGAGTGGAGTGAAGGAGAAGAATGAAGAGGTAAGGAGGAGAGGACCACGCCCAGCCATATATACGGCATAGTAATGGCGCACCGCGGGCAGGTGCGCCATTACTAATTTTTTTATTTTTTTATTTATTTTGAATTTTGAAGGCGGGAAGATACTAATGGCGCACCATGGTGCGCCATTAGTAACTTTTTATTTTTATTTTTTTGACTTATTTTGAATTTTGAAGGCGGGAAGATAGTAATGGCGCACCATGGGTAGGTGCGCCATTAGTAAGTTTGATTTTTTTTTTGAATTTTTTGCCTCTCCAGATCTTAAAAACCCCGTATCTTTTTTTCTGTTAGGTTTTTGAGGATTTTGAAAATGTTTAACGGGGTTTCCCCCGTTAAATTCGGATGTAACTTTTTGAGTAGATGATTTTTCATATAAAAAACTTTTTCATCCGAGTTTGTACGCAAAAGTTATGCCCATTTTACAAATTCTCGAGAGATTTCGCAAATAAAGTCGAAATTCATATTTGTAAATTTTCACAACAACTAGACCACACATCACATGGGAAACTTATTTTCTTTTATTTTTTTTGACATTTCCATCATTTATTTTTATTATTTTTTTAAACTGAAAAGGCGGTCCACCGGGGGGGTGGGGGTGGGGTGCATTCGGTGGAAGTGGTGGCCAAGTTACTAATGGTGCACCGTGGGAGTGGTGCGCCATTACTAGTTCAACTAGTAATGGCGCACCACTCCCACGGTGCACCATTAGTAGTTTTGAAAAAAAATAATTTTTTTTACTAATGGCGCACCGCGCACCACTCCCTCGATGCGCCATTAGTAGTTTTGTAAAAATTTTTTTACTAATGGCGCACCGTGGATGTGGTGCGCCATTAGTATTTGGACACTAATGGCTCACCAACACATGGTGCGCCATTAGTATATAGTAATGGCGCACCACATGTCTGGTGCGCCATTAGTGTCAATTCCATCTATAGCCCTTTTCCTAGTAGTGAATGTTAGAAAGCGGTAGTATAGACCCCAGTTGGTTTGTTGCACTTGATTGTTGCATTTGTTTGTCGCATAGCATGCATATAGATTATTATTTTGTCACTAATGGTTAATCTTGTGAGTGTAGGCGGCATCATTTTCGGTCCACCGCCTGCACCCTCTTTCTTAGCATGTCTGCTCTTTGGTGTTCGGCGTCATCTCCGTCCCAACAGAGTGATGTCCTGGTACCCAGAGTTCCAGACACCATTTGCAGGAGTTATGCTTAGGTGTTGTGTATATTTTTCTGCCACCCACCATATTATTTCGGTGATAGGCTTGTTTCTATCCCGAATCATGCCATCCATCTCGTCCCCTTGGCAACCCTTGCTGATCTTGGTTATCAAAAAAGGGCAATGCCAGCGAGCCTTGTTTTTCCACCGCCACCCTACCCAGTCTTCCACTGTTATCTTGCCATGTCATTTCATTCTTTGGACATGTACGATTCCCTTCGTACGCTTGATAATAAGGTGGTCGCGACTTTTATGTCTCGCTACTTGATCGTCGAGTCCGTTCTCACCTGTGTATCCATCCAGATCCAGCCACTGGTCAGCCAGTGCTTGGTGTGGCTTCTGTTACGCCAACTCCTTCCACACATGGATATAATTTTCATGCACACCGCCACAGCATATTAGACCATAATACCAGAGTTTCTGCGAGATTTGTGTGCTTAGGTGTGCATGCATATTATTGTGTGAGTAGCAGTAATATGTGATGATTGCTTGATTAATTATATTAGTAGTATGCTTGTGTGCTTTTGTTTTAGTCGTTTCTTTTGTTTCTTTCTTTGGGCCTTCGGTGTTACAAATTTTCCCCTATTAAAGTTGCTCGTCAGCCGACACTGGACCCGAAGAGTCAGCAAGAAGTGCATATATTTGGAAACTCAGCTAAATGGAATTATCAGCAGACTGCAGTGAAATTGGGAATAGCTCGTCTGAATACAAAAGAAATCCTAGATGGAATGTCAGTATAAAGTTTGCATTAACATGCACTCCTCACAACAATACGAAATTCTCAGCCGACCGCATTCAGATTGGGGGATATCCGATCATGTTACTGAGTGTTAAGTCTCACTCAGCGTGCACTCCTTATAGCAGAAATGATCAAATCAGCAACGAGATAAATTGTGTGCAAGGTTGACAGAATATTATCAGAGGTACGGTTCAGATACAAGTTTAATTTTTGTTGAGGATGATTTTGGAACCCGATGTACCTGGAAGCAAGCCAAAAATATGGCATGTCCTCAGAAAAGGAGGATAGTACTGCAAAACCCTGTTTCATGCAAGAAATCAAGAACAAAATTTTTAAGATGGTTATATATGTGGAAATCGGTCCGCATATCACAATAAGAAGTTTCTGGTGTGAGCAACCCAATTTTCCCTCTCAAGATACCCGAGAAGCTTCCAAGGAAAGATTCATCTATCTTCTTTAGTATGATACATGGATGATTTCTCGTACAAGGTACTCTGCCTTCTTCAGTAAGCAACCACAAAAGCTGCCAGCATAACGTACCAAGTCTTTCCCCAGCAAAGTCTTTAAGGGGGTAAGCTTCTGAAGAACGATACCCAGTCTTCTTCAGCAAGCTGTTCGATGAAAGTTTCGAGCACAAGCCAGCCAATCTTCCTCAGTAAGACATTGGTACAAGGTAGTACGCTGTGAGTTGACAGCATATGGCAGTGAATCCCAAGAATCAGATCTGCAACATTTTTGTCAAAAGCAAGAATCAGTCAAAATACACATCTGTCTCGAGAATCAGATTCTCATATATATGCGGTGAGCATACCACCAAGATCTTACAAGTCACTCGGATGAGGATCTGACAACCACGCGAGGATGGTTAAGAGAAGAAAGCCAGTATACACAGCAGTGTGACAAAGGATTACGAGGATTGACGACATCAATGAGCTCAATGTTCAGATGATCATTTTCCTGCGGTCAGGACTTGAGTGGTGTTGAACCTGCAATTTAATGGGGTACCCTGTCAGAAAAATGAGGATAAGCTGCAATTGCTGAAAAATTGCACCGACAGTACCTATGGTGATACAAAGAAGCAATATGACCTAGCTCTTTCAGCCAAGGATCCAGCCCAAGAAAACAATAATGAAGGAGCAAGACCAGTGATGTGGATATGAAAATTGTTGCAAGACCCGCATGGTGCAGAACCACCGTCAGTCAAGTCTGCAGATGTTATCATACATGTCAAACTCTTATGCTAGCCACGACAGGCGACAATCAAATATTTGGTACGGATCCGATACTCAAGACAGTGGAACCAGTTAAGATGATTCAGAAATTTCCGCGATAAGCCAGAATCTGTCAGGAAAGCAGTTATGACCCATTTCACTATTTGGAACCCGAAGGACCTGCATTTAGTGGAGAAACCCAATGCAAGGAGTTAAAACTTGGGTGTCCACTAGAAAAATTTGATCACCACTACATGAAAGACTGTCAGTGCCGGATGACACACCCAGCGGAACTCACTCTTGGATTTGTGAGACCGACATATATTTCAGTCATGAGAATCAATCACAGTCAGTTAAGTCAGCAGATCTAAAAAATAAATTGGAGCCTATAAAAGCATGAACAAGCTAGGTAAGATCTGTCAGAATATGGATATATTAAAGCAAACCACCCCAGGGCCAGTCAGACAAAAATTTAGTGGGAACAAAAATAAGAAAAAGGATGCCCAAGTTGGAAACGGTTTCCTTAAGTCAGTGTCTTCATACTTGTTCCCTGAGCAACCAACTCTCGAGGACGAGATTTCATTAAGGGGGTAAGGTTTGTGACAGCCTGATTTTTGGCCCTTTCTTTTTCTTTTGTTTTTCTGAGGTTTTTGCCTGAGATTTCTTTTTCTGTGGCTTTGTGGTCTGGAAAGTGAAGAAGATGAACTCTTCTTTGCTTCCAGAGTGGCTTGTCATACCCAAATCCTTCCCTAGGCCCTGTTATTTTCATCCTAGCCCAAATCCAATATTCTTTTCCATGGGAATATTCCTTTTCTATTAAAGGAATAACTCAAATTGCCCTAGGTTGTGAAGCAACCTATATTTCTATCACTCCTAAAATTTCCAAATAATTCTCATAAATTTTTTGGGTCATATATTTCTCAAATATGGCAAAATATCTCATTTGTCATGTTTGTCATCATGCTCAAATAATTCATTTTCTATTCTGCCCTAAATGGCAGAATGTGAAGCAAGTGCCATTTATCTTTTCCCAATTGACCTCAAACTCCTTGGACACCTTTTACTGTCCATATCATTGCCACATGACAAAGTGCAACCTCATTTGCCTAGTAATTATTTAATTATGATTTTCCAAAGTTCCTGTCTGAGGGAACTTGTTGTGAAGGAAGTACAAGCTAGGCATATCCAAATGAGTTTCAATTTTTCATGGCCCTTCATATCATCATATTATAGCCCTCCACCAAAGTAGAGCTCATTTAATGCCTCCATGTGAGCTCACCTTCAATTCTTTGATTCTGTCCAAAATTTCAGATTGTGAAGCAAGTATATTTTATCTTGCTCCCTTATGGCTGCCAATTTTTCTAGGCCTTATGTTATCCATATAACTTACCTCCACCCATTTTGGGCATGTTTCATCAAGCCATTTGTCCTCTAGAATTTTTGCAAGTCTCTGGTTAGTGGAAATGTTTGTGAAGGAAGTACCATTTTGGTTTATCCAATTAGTATGAAACCTTTTGAGCATCTTCATATGGCCAAATGAGCCTGCCTTGCCAAAGTTTAGCTCAAGTGGCTTCTCCATTTGAGAGCATCACCATGATCTTGATTCTGGACCATCTTTGCCAGTTGCAAAGCAACTCCATTAATCCTTAATCCTAATCTTCTCAAAATTTCCAGGATGTAAGTCCTTCTTACCCTGAATCTACCAGACAACTTCATTTACCTCAATCATCTCCCTGTTGAGCAGTAGTACACGATCAAGTTTACTGCAGTGAACTTCAGAGGGTAATTACCAGTTAACCATAGCAGTTTTCACCAAGCTACCACCATAGTTTTGACCTCCCCTGGATGAACTACTCCCTAGACAACTATTTACGACCCATTTCTACCACTACATGCCGTTGCACATGGTGACCACGACAATGGCGTGTCTGTGCACGCGCTTTGTGTGCAGTGCGCGCGACCAGTGGCTGTTTGTGCTGGACCCCCTCCTCCTCTCATCGTCTTCGTGCTTGTGATCATGTCCCACAACTGGCCCGCGTCGTCGCCATCCTCCTGGAGCCCTCTCCCTCTCCGTCAGCCCCTCCGTCAGCTCTCGTCGCCGCGCGCCCACGGACGCACTGTGGCCGACCGAGCTTTAATGGCGTTCGACTCCTTCTCCTCTTGTCTTCGAGCTCGCCCTCGTCTCCGTGATACCTGCATCAATAGCTCGTCGCCTTCCCCGAGCCCATGCATGAGCACACGCGTCCGCGGCGCCGGCCGCGTGTCCACGGCGACGCCAGCTCGGCCATGCCCTCGCCCGGCTATATATAGCCCTCCCCCGAAGTGTTCGAGCACACCAGCGGCCTCCGCACACTCCACTAGCCCTCTCCAGCCCCTCGCCCGAGCCTCTGGAGCTCTCCTCGCTCGCCATTCCCGCCATGGCCATCGCTCCCCTCGGCCTAAATTGGCTCAAGCCCGAGCCTCTCCCCTCTCCCTTTCTCCACCACTAGAAGCCCCTCACACCGGAGATCCTCCCCACCCCTTTTCTTCTCGCCGGAGCCCTTGTGGCCGTACTTTTCCAAGTCCGGCCGCCGCCCCTTGCTCCCTGCCGCCCCGAGCCGCGGCTGCTCTGCACTTCCCCCGACGCTCGTAGACCTCTGGTTGGGTGCGGTTTCGCACCCGCACCCGCCCGTGGCCGGAGCTCGGCCGGAGAGTGCCGGAGCCGCCCGGACCGTCGCCGGCGTCCCCCTGCCTCTGGTCCTCTGCTTCCGATCGGGGCGCAGCGAGGAGGAGGAAGAAGACAAGATCCAGGCGGGCCCCCCTCCTTCACTGACACCACCTGGCAGCCACTCAGGCTGGCCCCGCATTGACCGGCCCGGTCCAGCTGGATAAGTGACGGGCCCCACAGCCCGTGGGACCCGCACGTCAGCCGCTCAAGCCCCTGTCCCGCCTCTGCCACGTGTTTAAGTGGAGGCGTAAACACTCCAGTACGTTTTCGCTTATAGAAAACGTAGTTTCCCTTTGGTACGTTTCCTTTTGGAGGAAGCGTAGTTCCTCTTTGTTCAGCCCAGAATGCGTTTTCTTAAACAGAAAGCGTATTTCAACTTTGCGCTTCTGCCTTATCCACTCAGGGACTTGTTTGTGATGCTATTTTTGCAGAAAAGTCCCTGAACTTCAACCCTTCATATCTTTTTAACCACAACTCCAAATGAGGTGATTCCAAAGCGCACTTCTTCGTTTCGTCGAGCCCGTTCTGTTGGTTTCATTTTCACTATGGTTTGACACTGTGAAAATGACCTTTTTCCCTTGCACATAAACAGCCCCTCCGAGAGAGAACGGTTTCCGGCAAATCTTTCAGTGGCTTCACCGCACTTCTCCCCGGTGCCTTCTTCATCCCCAGGCAAGCCACAATACCCACTTGCATGATAGTCATGCAGTAGCCATGGTTTTCAACTTGAATATTTATTAAATGATTGCTTGTTTAAAATATGGTTATCGTTGTTTCGGAAATTCTTCTGGGTTTGTGCTTACTTGTTTGCTATGTTGTTATGCACCTAGTTATCATGCCCTGCTAGTTGCTAGTATTACTTTCATATTGCCATGCTTGATAGTAGTACATGTTGGGTTGGTCATGCTCTTAGGTGGTGCATGACTAACGTCGGTTACTGAGTACTGTTAATAGGCATTGTTCCGTTGCTGTTAGTTAGTTAAGTGTTACTCGGTGATGTTATTGATAAATTCTTGCATGTCATTTATGGATGATGCTAGTGGTCATGACATGTTATACTATGAGTAGTGTTTCACTTGTAATATTTATGCTCGTCATTATGCCATGTTCAGTTGGAGATTATTTCATAGTCGATATGATGGACAGTTATGTTGCATCCCGTGCTTATGGTGATATCATGTTCTTGCATTGTAATTGCATCATGTTATTTTATGATGGCTCAACATTTTGCATTCAAGTTTAACCGGATTTAATTGAACTTGAACAACTGTTGGCTGAGTCATGGTGCCGCCAGATCGAAACTGACCAGTGCAACCACGCTTACCTTATGGGGGTCCTAACTGGGTCTATTGTCGTGCGTCTCGCCGGTGCCTCCCACGAGGGAAGGTTATGGGCGTGCGTACCCTGGCCCGGTAAGCAGACATAACCTTGTGTGCCCGTTTTTTTATGGATCCGGTCCCCTTGAGGGAGTTTGACCACGACGGTGGTAGGGTGTCTTTGGTAGACACGGGGCCACCCAGGACTAGCCCAGTTGGGAGTGGGTCGGAGTGGCCGGGAGAGTGTCATGACAATAGATCGGTTTTGTCGGAACGCCGTTGGTCCACCCGAATGGGAGTGCGAGGCCATGGGTTCCGTGGTGTGGGTACAGTGTGCTACCTCTGCAGAGTGTATATTAATCTATCGATAGCTGCGCCCGCGGATAAGGGCCCAGTTTGTGTCGGTCCCACCGTGAGTCAACAGTATTAATAATATCTTGATTAATGACAACCCCGGTTCGGTAATGAAATAAGTTGGTGGTGATCACCGTAAGGATCACGAGTTACTTTGGTGGTGATCACCGTAAGGATCACGAGTTACTTTGGTGGTGATCGCTGTAAGGATCACGAGTTACTTTGGTGATGATCGTCGTAAGGATCACGAGTTACTTTGGTGGTGATCGCCATAAGGATCACGAGTTACTTTGGTGGTGATCACCGTAAGGATCACGAGTTACTTTGGTGATGATCGCCGCAAGGATCATGAGTTACTTTGGCTGTGATCGCTGTAATGATCACTGTAGTATCGAGGATACCGAGTTGTTGGATATTCGTGATGTTGTGCGAGAATCATGGGTAAAGATCAAGCTCCTTGTGGTCATTTAATGATTACTATGGTATTGTTTATACCAAGATTGATTTGATCCTGAGATGATCGTGTGATGTCCGAGGTTGGTAAGTGATGCATGTGATGGTTACGAGATAACCCGAGTAGAATAAATAATGCATATAATGTCATCATGTTGCATGCTAGTATCATCAGATTCATATGTTCATGCTATGCTCATATTGTCTACCTATATCATGCTCATGTTGCCTTTGGATTCTTAGTGACTATTATGATCATTTTCATGATGGTATCTGGTATTATTTTAGGAGTACTACTTTGGATGTCATGTTGTTCATGTCATGTTATTATGAGGATCTCATGTTAATTCCTGTTTAACCTGTAATTGCCATGCTATTGTTTGTCTTGAATGCTTCTGGTTTATTGTGAGCTTGCAGGTACATTCAATGTACTGACCTGGCGTGTCATGCCAGCTTGCAGGTCGTGCCTGGATTGCATGCTTGTTTGCCGTGGATTCTTTGTTTGCGAGCTAGGATAAGCGTTCCAGCCAGAGTCCCTACGGATTGGAGTCCACCACCTTCATTGTTGTTCCGCTGCCAGTAGTTTTTCCGCTGCTAGAGTTATTCCGCTGCTTCGAGTTGTTCTTCTGCTTGCATAGAGCAACTGAGGATGGCATAGTGTCGCCGTGCCGATGTTATTCATTTTAATATCAGAGATCTTGTATTCATATTCGTGTAATAATAGAAAACTGGTTTGTTCTATGCTAAGAAGTGCCGTATTCCAGAAGACTTCTCCTCGATCTCTGGGCTGGAATACGGGCCGTTCCGGTTTCTCTGAGCCGGGGTGCCACATCATCTACTTCTTATGACGCTTGCTCTGCTTGTGGCTCGATCCAGTTTCGTCGATTTGGATAACGAGGCACTTCCTCATGTCAACGATCCGCATGTGCATCTTGTAGCATGTGTACACGCTATTGGCCACGAACCTGAGGTGAGGTTTATCCAATTGCCGCATCCAGGCCTTGTGCCAGGATAGGGGACTTGTTCTCTAGGCATCCTGCTTCATCTTTTCGTAGTAGGGGTCGATGATGGCCGAGGAGAGTTCGACCAGGGAGTCCTTCTTCGTGCTGCCCCAGACCCTATAGTGGTCACGTATTTCGACAAGGTTCTTGCCGGCCAAGCCCATAACACTAAGCGCGTTTACATCGTCGATGGTTTCCACCGTGGCGAACTTGTAGTCGATGTTGTTGACAAACCTGTTGAAACGGTTGCAAGGCTCTGTGGCCATGCATGTAGTAGTGGTAGATGAGGACATGATGGCGCACGCACAACTGGGTGATGGCAACCTTATGATCTATGCCGGGACGACCGGCGGTGTACTAGAGGTCGATGCCGACCACCTTGTACTTGTCTCGAGCAAGCAACTGCTCAACGCTGTTGATGTAGTCGTCCACCACGATCGGGTCGATGGTGTGCACCACCGAGAGATCTGTCTCCCTCGCGTGGGTCTCCATTCTATGCTCCCTGAATTCCATTGGAGCGCCGCTGGACATCCCCTCTTTATGTGTCGTCGTGGGTGTGCTTGTTGTGTTGTGGGACGCGATCGAAAGGTTGAAGAGACTAAGGTTATAATGGTCGCGGGAATTAAAGGGGAAGCTGGACGGCCAGGAATATCGGTAGGCCATGATGGTAGTTCTAATTTGTAGCGCATAACTCCATCGTGCCGCACGTAACTGGATCGCGTGGCAACGCGCGCGACTCAACCGCATGCATATGGGGCCCCCGGCGTGATCGTGCACACGCCCAACCGCTGGTAGAGCGCGCGTGGAGGGACGCGAGTAGAGCGCTCTGCGGTCACCTCAACGACGATTAACACGCAAGGAAAAGCTATCCACAAGCCGAGCGTGCCGACGGATGTGAGCAGAGCACGCCAACGGACACGAGCAGAGCATGCCAACGGACACGAGCAGAGCGCTCCGCGGCGCCTAACGGCGAGCAGAGCGCGCCGAGGGACACAAGCAGAGGCCGGCACAGTGATAGTGGCAAATAAGACGAACTATGCGAGCGATGTCAGAGACATGAAGCATGAATCAGATTAGAGTCATTACAAAAAAAGACACATCCGTGACATTTTGGGCTGAACGAATTTTTTTCCTGTCATACTTATGACACTTCTATGTGTTGAGGAACGCAGTAATTTAAATTTTTTCATACGCACATGCAAGATCTTTTCATCTAGGAGATGCATAGCAACGAGAGGGGGAGAGTATGTCTACGTACCCTCATAGTCTGAAAGCATAAGCGTTATGAAACGCGGTTGATGTAGTCTGATAACCCACAAGTATAGGGGATCGCAACCGTTTTCGAGGGTAGATTATTCAACCCAAATTTATTGATTCGACATAAGGGGAGCCAAAGAATATTCTCAAGTATTAGCAGCCGAGTTGTCAATTCAAACACACCTGGAAAACTTAATATCTGCAGCAAAGTATTTAGTAGCAAAGTAGTATGATAGTAGCGGTAACGGTAGCAAAAGTAATAGTTTTGGTTTTATAGCGATTGTAACAGTAGCAATGGAAAAGTAAATAAGCGAAGATCAATATGTGAAAAGCTCGTAGGCAATGGATCAGTGATGGATAATTATGTCGGATGTGATTCCTCATGTAATAGTTATAACATAGGGTGACACAGAACTAGCTCCAGTTCATCAATATAATGTAGGCATGTATTCCGAATATAGTCATACGTGCTTATGGAAAAGAACTTGCATGACATCTTTTGTCCTACCCTCCCGTGGCAGTGGGGTCCTATTGGAAACTAAGGGATATTAAGGCCTCCTTTTAATAGAGTACCGGACCAAAGCATTAACACATAGTGAATACATGAACTCCTCAAACTACGGTCATCACCGGTAAGTATCCCGATTATTGTCACTTTGGGGTTAACGGATCATAACACATAATAGGTGACTATAGACTTGCAAGATAGGATCAAGAACTCACATATATTCATGAAAACATAATAGTTCAGATCCGAAATCATGGCACTCGGGCCCTAGTGACAAGCATTAAGCATAGCAAAGTCATAGCAACATCAATCTCAGAACATAATGGATACTAGGGATCAAACCCTAACAAAACTAACTCGACTACATGATAAATCTCAACCAACCCATCATCGTCCAGCAAGCCTACGATGGAATTACTCATGCACGACAGTGAGCATCATGAAATTGGTGATGGAGGAAGGTTGATGATGACGATGGCGACGGATTCCCCTCTCTGTTGCCCCAAACGGACTCTAGATCAGCCCTCCCAAGAGAGATTAGGTCTTGGCGGCGGCTCCGTATTGTAAAACCCGATGAATCCTTCTCTCTGATTTTTTCTCCCCGAACGTGAATATATGGAGTTGGAGTTGAGGTCGGTGGAGCGTCAGGGGGCCCACGAGGCAGGAGGCGCGCCCCCACCCTCATGGACAGGGTGTGGGCCCCCTGACGTTGATTCTTTCGCCAGTATTTTGTATATATTCCAAAATATTCTCCATTGATTTTCAGGTCATTCCGAGAACTTTTATTTCTGCACAAAAATAACACCATGGCAATTATGCTGAAAACAGCGTCAGTCCGGGTTAGTTCCATTCAAATCATGCAAGTTAGAGTCCAAAACAAGGGCAAAAGTTTTTGGAAAAGTAGATATGATGGAGACGTATCAACTCCCCCAAGCTTAAACCTTTGCTTGTCCTCAAGCAATTCGGTTGATAAACTAAAAGTGATAAAGAAAAACTTTTACAAACTCTGTTTGCTCTTGTTGTAAATATGTAAAGCCAACATTCAAGTTTTCAGCAAAGATTATGAACTAACCATATTCACAATAACATTTAGGTCTCATGTTTACTCATATCAATGGCATAATCCACTAGCGAGCAATAATAATAAATCTCGGATGACAACACTGTCTCAAAACAATCATAATATGATATAACAAGATGGTATCTCGCTAGCCCTTTCTGATACCGCAAAACATAAATGCAGAGCACCCCTGAAGATCAAGGGCTGACTGGAAATTGTAATTCATGGTAAAAGAGATCCAGTCACAATCATACTCAATGTAAAATAATAGTAATGCATACAAATGACAGCGGTGCTCTCCAACTAGTGCTTTTTAATAAGAGGATGATGGCTCAGCACAAAAGTAAATAGATAGGCCCTTCTTAGAGGGAAGTAGGGATTTGTAGAGGTGCCAGAGCTCGATTTTGAAATAGAGATGAATAATATTTTGAGCGGTATACTTTCATTGTCAACATAACAACCGAGAGATCTCGATATCTTCCATGCTACACACATTATAGGCGGTTCCCAAGCAGAATGGTAAAGTTTATACTCCCCCACCACCAACAAGCATCAATCCATGGCTTTCTCGAAACAACGGGTGCCTCTAACTAACAACAATCCCGGGGGAGATTTGTTTGCAATTATTTTGATTTGGTTTGAGCATGGGACTGGGCATCCCGGTGACCAGCCATTTTCTCGTGAGTGAGGAGCGGAGTCCACTCCTCTTGAGAATAACCTGCCTAGCATGGAAGATACAGACAACCCTAGTTGATACATGAGCTATTCAAGCATACAAAACAGAATTTCATTTGAAGGTTTAGAGTTTGGCACATACAAATTTACTTGGAACGGCAAGTAGATACCGCATATAGGAAGGTATGGTGGACTCATATGGAATAACTTTTGGGGTTTAGGGAATTGCATGCACAAGCAGTATTCCCGCTTAGTACAAGTGAAGGCTAGAAAGAAACTGGGAAGCGACCAGCTAGAGAGCGACAACAGTCATGAACATGCATTAAAATTAATCAACACTGAATGCAAGCATGAGTAGGATATAATTCACCATGAACATAAATATCGTGGAGGCTATGTTGATTTTGTTTCAACTACATGCGTGAACATGTGCCAAGTCAATCCACTCGAATCGTTCAAAGGAGGATACCACCCTATCATACCACATCACAACCATTTTAATAGCATGTTGGCACACAAGGTAAACCATTATAAACTCCTAGCAAATTAACCATGGCATGTGCAACTATAATCTCTAATTGTCATTGCAAACATGTTTCATTCATAATAGGCTGAATCACGAACGATGAACTAATCATATTTACAAAAACAAGAGAGGTCGAGTTCATACCAGCTTTTCTCATCTCAATCAGTCCATCATATATCTTCATTATTGCCTTTCACTTGCACAACCGAATAGTGTGGATAATAATAATAGTGCACGTGCATTGGACTAAGCTGGAATCTGCAAGCATTCAATTCAAGGGAGAAGACAAGGTAATATGGGCTCTTTGTTAGATCAACAATAATGCATATGAGAGCCACTCAACATTTTCATCATGGTCTTCTCCTCTCGACCCCCAAAGAAAAAGAAACAAAACTATTTACACGGGAAAGCTCCCAACAAGCAAAAGAAGACCGAGAAATCTTTTTGGGTTTTCTTTTTAATTACTACTACTACAGGCATGGAAAGTAAACTAGCTAAAAGCTACAACTATTTTTTTGGTTTTTCTTAAGGTTTTTAAAACACACAAGAAGAATGCTTAAAAAGGAAATTAAACTAGCATGGATGATACAATGAAAAAGTATGAGCACCGACAACTAGCATGAGTGTGTGAACATGAATGCAATGTCGGTGAGAAATATGTACTCCCCCAAGCTTAGGCTTTTGGCCTAAGTTGGTCTATGCCCACGGATCAAAGTTGTAGCTAGGGTCGTGCTGAGATGCAGCGGAATTGCCTCATGAGCTGCAGCTTGGAGGCGAGCTGCCTCCGTCCTCCTCTCATACTCGTTCGCCTCCTCCCTGGTTATAATATATCTCCTTTTTGCCTAAAAGTCAAAGAAACCAGGAGCAGGGAGAGCAACATGGACAGTGCGACGTCTGTCAAAGATAAGTCGGTATTGGAGGAACTATTCGTTCCTCTCAACAAACTGATGGCGAACCATAGCATTATAATCTAGATAAACAGAGGCAACTCCATATCATATCCATGTATGGGTACCTCAAGAAAATTAGCTAAACGGGTTGCGTAAATTCCACCGAACAAATATCCATTAATACTATTATTATGCAACCTACGTGCAACAATGGCCCCCCAAGTTATATTGTTTATCTCCTAATACAGCACTCTTGAGAACACTAAGATCTGGAACACACATATGACATGCCTCACCTTACCGTTTATGCATCTACCTATAAAGAGAGCAAAATAATGTATGGCAGGAAAATGAATGCTCCCTATGGTAGCTTGTGTTATTTCTCTAGATTGCCCCAGAGTGTTACTAGCAAGAAATTTTTTAAATTCAGATTTGCAAGGTTCACTAACACTACCCCACTACGGGAGTTTACAAGCAATATTAAAATCTTCTAAGTCCATGGTATAAGATTTATCATAAAGATCAAATAGGACAGTTGTAGGATCGAAAGTATGTCTAGAGGGGGGGGGGTGATTAGACTACTTGACCAAATAAAAATCTAGCCTTGTCCCAATTTTAAGTCTTGGCAGATTTTAACAACTTAGCACAAGTCAAGTAATTAACCTAGACATGCAATTCAAAGAGTATAGCAGCGGAATGTAAAACAATTTCATATGAAGGTAAAGGGAGGAGTTTGAGGGAGCAAACACAATGTAGACACAGAGATTTTTGGTGTGGTTCCGATAGGTGGTGCTATCGTACATCCACGTTGATGGAGACTTCAATCCACGAAGGGTAACGGTTGCGCGAATCCATGGAGGGCTCCACCCACGAAGGGTCCATGAAGAAGCAACCTTGTCTATCCCACCATGGCCATCGCCCATGAAGGACTTGCCTCACTAGGGTAGATCTTCACGAAGTAGGCGATCTCCTTGCCCGTACAAACTCCTTGGTTCAACTCCACAATTTTGACGGAGGCTCCCAAGTGACACCTAGCCAATCTAGGAGACACCACTCTCCAAAAGGTAATAGATGGTGCGTTGATGATGAACTCCTTGCTCTTGTGCTTCAAATGATAGTATCCCCAACACTCAGCTCTCTCTCATAGGATTGGATTTGGTGGAAAGAGGGTTTGAGTGGAAAGCAACTTGGGGAAGGCTGGAGATCAAGATTTATGTGGTTGGAATGGAATATCTTGACCTCAACACAAGTGTAGGTGGTTCTCTCTCAGAAAATGTATGTTGGAAGTGTAGGCATGTTCTGATGGCTCTCTCCACAAATGAAGAGTGGGTGGAGGGGTATATATAGCCTCCACACAAAATCTAACCGTTACACACAAATCACCGAACTCGGTGGGACCGAATCATGAAACCCTGTCAGACCGATTTAGTTCAAAATGTGAATGTTAGGATTTTCGGTGGGACCGACATGTCAACTCGGTGGAACCGATTCCATTAAGCTTAGGGCATAACCTAATCTCGGTGAGACCGATTACACAAACTCGGTGGGACCGATTTTGGTAATAGGCAAACAGAGAGTTGGTCAGGCAAACTCTATGGGACCAATTCGCTCATCTCGGTTAGACTGAAACGTTATGAAGGGGAAACAGAGAGTTTGCATTGCAATCTCGGTGGGACCGATCGCTCATCTCGGTTGGACCGAAACATTACGAAGGGAAACAGAGAGGTTGCAATCCCATCTCGGTGAGACCAAGATCCCTATTGGTGAGACCAAAATGACTAGGGTTTGTGGTAGTGGCTATGTCAAGTGAACTCGGTGGCGCCAGGTAGGAAATTTCGGTTGGGCCGAGTTTGACTTTTGGTTTGGGACATATGTGGATATGAGAAAGTAGTTGAGGATTTTGGAGCATATCACTAAGCATTTTGAGCAAGTAACTCATTAAGCAACACCTCATCCCCTTTTAATACTATTGGCTTTTCCTATGGACTCAATGTGATCTTGGATCACTAAAAGTAAAATGTAGAGTCTTGAGCTTGAGCCAACATGTGTTCTTAGTATTTTGAGGGGTCCACTTTCTAATCCATGCCATGCCAAACATTGAGCTTTCCTGAATTATTTATCTTGAAATAGCATTAGCTCAATGGGCTACATGTTGTTAGGAATTACCAAAACCACCCAGGGATAGTTGCACTTTCAATCTCCCTCTTTTTGGTAATTGATGACAACATATAGATCAAAGCTTCAGCAGATGATAATAAGACTGGAAAACATCGTCGCTTTGAGAAGTATGTGATAAGAAAGAGCTCCCCCTAAATTTGTGCATTATTTAAAATTTGCTTTCGAATGCAAATGCACAATCGATTAGGATCATGGGTTACTCTTCCATGTCACATACATCTTGGTGGAGCGCTCAAAACGATAGAAATTAAAAGCATGCACTCATCACCAAGCAAGTGAGTGATCATATATGGATATAAAAGGTAGTATCATCTAAATAAGCATTAAGGTAGCAAATGATCAATCACATGATCACACAAGTATCTCACAAAAGGACATAAAGTATCTCACACAATAAAAAGTTCAACCAAAGGTAAAGACGCAAAACACTCTCTCGAAGCATATGATCTATACATATTTCTCCCCCTTTGGCAACAAGTTACCAAAAAGTTCAAATATGCATAGTGCTATGCGTCTCTCAGGCTTGGTCTTCGAGAGGTGGTGTAGAGAGAACTCCAAGGACGAAGGCATATGTTGATGTAGTTGGAGCTGGTGGAGTGGCTGCTGGAGGTGGCACTGGAGCTATAGCTGTTGGTGCTGATGTTGTAGCTCTAGAATCTGTCACTGGCACGACAGCAGACCTCTGAGCACTCGCTGAAATGCATCTGTGGTTGCCTTGCCTCTCTTCTCTTCTGCTTCCTCCTGAAGCTGCTCAATTGTTGTTTGAATCTCAGTTATCTTCAGATCAAGATCATAAATTTTGGTTTCTATGATCCTCTCCAAGCTCTCCTAGTTTTGAGTCAGGGTGGCCAAGCCCTTCTCAATCCTCAGTGTAGACTGGATCAGATATGCAAGTTGATCTTTCTTGCTCTTTAGGAAAACTTGAGATTCCTCTTCAACACTTGGCATCTTGGCAGCTTTCTCAGCCTTTGCTTTGGCTCACTTCTCCTGTGCTTGAACTAATGATGGTTCCTCCTCATTCATCACAACAGTATTATCTTCAAAATCAGGATACAGGGGTAGATGCTCCTTATCCAACAGATATGTTCTTGTGCCCATCTTGAAGTTGATGAGCTCCTGAATGTGTGGAGCATACCCACAGCTTCTCTTCTGGTCAGCAACAGTCCTCTTGATTGTCTCTACAATCAGACTCATGACCTTGAACTTCTAAGGGACATCAAAAAGTTGTAGCAGGTTGATAGAGTGCCCTCTGATCATCTTGTGATCTCCTGACTTGGGTAGTAGAGTGTGCCTTAGGATCCAATTGATAGTAGGCAGACCAGACAACAAGAAGTGTACAGATCCAAGCTCGTGAGTCTCCAAAGCTTTATCTGGGATCTCCTTGTACATGCTAGCCATAGTGTTGTTGTCGTGGAATTGTCACGGCAGATGTCCTAGTGAAAGGACTTAGTCGTGGAGCCATCGCAACTAGGAAGCTTAAAGGGGTTAATTGGGACAAAGGACACGAGAGGTTTATACTGGTTCGGCCCCTTGCGGTGAAGGTAAAGCCTAGTCCAGTTGATGTGGTATTGCTAGGTTTCGATGACCAAGGAGCGAATATGCTAGCTTGGCGATCTGTTGTTTCTTGCCCTAAGCCGCCGCCGGGTCATCCCCTTATATACACGGGTTGACGCCCTACGGCCTACAGAGTCCCGGCCGGCTCATACAACGTGTCCGGCTCGGTGACATCTCTTACATGCCTTACTTTACAAGTCTTATTCATACATGGCGGTTTATACTTACGGGCCTTAAGCCACCTCTGGGCTTGAGCCTATTATAAGCCTTATTGTAAACCGTCACCTTGTATACTCTTCGGGATTTTATTTAAGTAACCCGCCATTGTGGTTGACCCGGCCCCTCCTGGGCGGGTCATATCTAGTAGTCATATCCCCAACATTAGGCCCTAGGTTGATTTGAACTTTGTTCATGTCAATCTTCAACACTTAGAAGAAATCCATCTTCCACTGCATGTACAAGCTTTATGAACCGCCATGACGTCACCTTCAGAAAATTTGGAAACCCGCCATGACGTCATCTTAACGGATCCTTATCTTAAATGCCTTCCGAAAATCGAGGCGTCTAATTAGCTGGATAATCATCATTTTAGCCTTCCTCGTTTTTCGCGCCTGCCTGTTCACCTATCTCCTTATAAATAGGCATAGCTAGTCTTCCTCATTATTCTTCTTCCTTCTCTCGCAACCCCTCTATCGCTCGAGCTCCACCGCCGTCGCAGCGCTCACCGTCATCCTCAACCTTGGCCGCTGCATCAACCTAAGCTTGTCCCGAGAACGGCGGCGACCCTCCATAGTAAAACCACGTCCGTAAGTTTTTGCCTTTCTACACCTTAGATCCGCATTAGGGTTTGCAAGTTCTTCTGTGTTCTTCGCTGTTCATCACAGATTCTTCGTAGTTTCTCCACCGCATCCTCTTTTGATCTGAAAGAAGTATAGAACTCATGCGGTAGCTATTTCGCATCCATTTTAGATGCTAGTAGATCCCCTTTTCTTGTACAAAGGCCTCCTTAGAACTGATGAACTCCTCTGTACTGGGTTTTTAGGTCTAGATTTATTTTCCTTTTTCGAACAATCTTGATCCAAAATAATAGCAACAGCCTGTGAAACTTGTTTATCTCAGTACTTAGCCAATTTTTTGTCGCTGGCAATTTTTGAATACCTTTAGTCATGGCGGCTTATCAGGCCAGCTCATTTTTCCTTCATATATCATTAGCCCTTACTTAAGCCGCCATTACACATCTGTATTGCAAACATTAACCCGTGATTCCACCATTTAACTTAAAACGGCAAATTACTTCCTTTTTAGCTTGCCCTCTCACCATGCTGCCAAAAACGACGACAATTTGCAACTGGGTCCCATCCACAGTTACTGATAACACTCTGAAGGACTTTGTCACCATTGGATATTTACCAGAGAAGAGCATTATGTTCTATCGCGCCCCTGACCTGGCTGAAGAAAAACCTCAACCCAAAGATGGTGAAGTCATCGTCTTTACCGACCATATGAGCCCGGGGTTTTCACCGCCCGGCTCAAAATTCTTCAGAGATGTTCTGCACTTTTTCAAGCTTCATCCATAAGATCTTGGACCCAATTCCATATCAAATATCTGCAATTTCCAAGTTCTCCGCGAGGTTTATCTTCAAGAAGAACCTACTGTTGAACTCTTCAGAGAGTATTTCTATTTAAACCGCCAGAATGAATACACCAACGGCCCCAGCTTGGAACCTGGTGGAATTTCGATTCAGCGCAGACGGGTGCTGTCTTTCCTTTAGTAGTCTTGCCAAGCCATCCCAAGGATTGGAACCAAACTTGGTTTTACTGCAAAGACACGTCACTAGCTAATGAAAAGCCAATGCCGGGTTATCGCGCGAAGCGTCTTGACGCTAAGTTTTCACTCCCTGACAAGCTTTCTGCCGCCGAACGTAAGAAGCTCATCACAACCATCAAAAGGGTTCAAGCTTTGTCGGGAAACAGCTTAACTGGTGTTGACTTGATCCGCTGTTGAATCGCATGGCGGATCATCCCTCTGAGTCACCGGTCTGACTTAATGTACAATTACACCGGAGGAGCAGACGATCCGTTGCGTTATAGCTCTCTATGTCTGACTGAAGAAGCCATCGTTGAAATGTCAACTACCGTTGTAAACATCAAATATGAAGATTGCAGTAAAGTAGGATTGAATCCTTTCTGCAAACTTAACCCGGCACCAGAGGTAATTCCCCTTGATTCCTTTTTTCTTTAATAGTTAAGCACTTGCATGATGTTTCAACCTGTTATTTGCCTACATGCTAAATCTGACTTTCGGAAAGTCAAATATGATCATGAAGCCGCCAAGAAAGCTAGAGCCGCCGCAATATCCGCAAAGAAGACCACCAGAAAATCCAAAAAGAAAACAACCACTTCTGATCTCCTCAAGCTGGATGATGCCTATGAGTCAGAGGTAGCCCTTGATTCTCTTGGCCTGCTTTTTAACAACCTTATTGACACTGGCTATTGCTAGGATGACATGGGGGCTAGCCAGGCAGTAGAAGAAGAGGTAACTATTTACTTTGACTCAGAACCTTTGCCAAGACAGAAACCTCGACTGGTAACCCGAAAAGTAAGGTTTTCACACCCTTTGGCTTATTTGGATCCTCATTTTCTTTTGAAGAAACAGCAGCATGAGAGCCGCTGTCAGACCCGGACCAGTGATGACAATGAACTGCCCTCCGGCTTACCAAAAACTCCTCGGAAACGACAGAATGATGTTTCTTTCACCTTTGACTTTTGCCTTTATCAATGAATCTACTTCCTTGCTCTTTTTAATTGTGATTTCACTTTTGCAGGAGGTCTCTCATTCCTCTGGTGATTCTTCACAAACTCAACTTCCGGCTTTCAAGACTGCCCTGGGTAAAGATAATTATCCTTCTTCTGCATCTTTATGTCCGTATCATTATACTGACTCATCAAATTCCTCTTAGTGGCAAAGCAAAACCCAAGAAGGCCAGAGTGGTTAAGCCGACTGAAAACCCGGACACCGCTGAACCGACACTGCCAACTCCTGCCCCAGGACAACCTGAAGCACCAGAAGACCCTGCTGTCAATGTTTGAATAGATCCTCCTGAGCCGTCTGTTGACGAAACTGTTCTCAACCCATCTACTGTTGAACCGTCAAGCTCACCTAACCCGTCGGCGACTTACGACAGTGACGTTTTAATCACTGGTAGTAGATTTGTTGACCGGGCAATCCAACTGTGCTAGCCAGACACTCCGCCAAGCAAGAGGCTTTGGAAAAGCAAAAAAATGCGGTTTGACATCTCTCACTGTGCTCACCTGAGTATTAGTGATGTACTATCTGGCTATCTTAGTCATGTGCATTCCAGCCGTGACTCTGAAATTGAGATGGTCAAACATCTGCAACTGAAATATGAGGTATGTTCTCCGGCTTTCATTAGTTTATCTGCTCTGCCAGCCCCCCAAGTCTCCTGATTATGAAAAACTTGAATGATCTGTAGACTTGTGATATAGGTTGATGAGCATAATATCACTTGTAGTCCCCAAGGGCCGGCTTAATCCATTATGAATGAGCCGGTACTTAACTTCATAACTTTCTTGACCCAATCCAAACTAATATTGTTATCCGGCTTAAGAAGAAAAACTTCCTGAATATCATGCATTAGCCCCCAAGTGCCAAGCCTTGTTACCTGTAAAACACTTGGGACTTTTTAGAAGAGTCATTTCTGCATTTAAAAATTGCTTTGGCAGACATTAGCCCCCAAGTGCCGAGTTGTGTTGCTTTGCAAAACACTTGGGACTTTAATCATTATGACTTTTATTGGAATAAACTTTGACACACCTGTACATGTCTGCAGACTGCCATAACTGGCTTGGATTCTCAACTGGCTAATGCAAAAACCCGGTTGGCGGCTCAAGAGACTGAGATAAAGAATACCGAATCCAAACTCCAGTTGAGCCTATCTGAAGCAGAGAAACTGAAGGCCAGTTTTGATGTAGAGAAAAAATCTTGGGCCGATGAAAAAACCTTGCTGACACAGCGTGCTGAAACAGCCGAGGCGGCTCTCAAAGAGGTTACCGCTGAACTCACCGGTTTAAAAAGCCGTGTGTCTCAGATGGTCTCTGCAATCTTTGGTGAGTTCTCATATTATTTACTTAAACTCTACTTGTGCCATCATAATGTAAGCCGCCTGCTTAACATTTTGGAATACCTCATAGGTCCATGGAGCAGCAATCTGAGCCAAAACAGCCTGATAAAGCTCAAGGAGGTTTACACCCTGGTGGAGCAACTTTATACTAGAGCTCAACGGGCTCTTGCGATTATCTCCCCAGCCAACCAAGGACCAAACTTTTTGAGTGATGTCTTAAAGAAGTTATCTATCTTACCCGTTAGATTCCAAGAAGTCAAACGGTCTTGTGCGAGAGCCAGAGCCCTAACTGCTCTAAGCCGCTCCAAAGCCTGGGTGCCAGAGCTAGACCCGGCGGATGTAGCCAAGGGGTATCCCAGCTTTAAGGAAGACGGGACTCTGTTTGATCAAGAAGATTTTGCTGCTTGTGTGAGGGGAATTCGTCCTCATGCTACCATCCTTGGCGACGAGACCAATGTTGATAAGTATCAACCGGGTTTCAACGCTGAGAATAAAAAGATGGTGACTCCTTCGTATAAAGTGACAGATCTACTCCCGCCGGTTCGCCAACACACCTTTGCCCCAGAAATTGACCCGTCTAGTCTAATTGATGAGGAAGCTGAGTTCGTTGCTCTTCATGGCTTTGATTGGTCCAAGCCCAGCTTCCAAACGGCAGAGGAAGATGAACCGGCGAGGGAGGAGCCGTAACCATCCAAATAACCCGGCCAAGATTTAATGAGCCGGCTTTAGTTTAGCATCTGTCTAGGAGAAAAAATAGCATTATCCTTTTGGGCTCCAAACGCCTTGTAATAGGCTAGCTTAAAACTTCATGATCTGCCTATACCATCTTGCATATCATACTGCGTACGACACTTTTATCCATCATGTCAATATATGCTTTACATCCTTTATCATATCTGTAGCGTTTGAATCCGTTCCTGTATGTAAAAGATGAAAAACTGTCCTGGCGGTTTGTCGCTGGACGGGTCAAAACTCCCGGTACATACATATGGAAATTAACATAAATGTATAATCAAGGCTAGATGTAAGGATAAATAAGGCTGGAAAGTCTTTGATTGAAGAAAACATAGATAAGTCTGGTATGAATTTTAACGACAATATCATACATGTGATCTTGAATCTGGACTGCTGGCTTATGTAACCCGAACAGTAAGGGTGATAACCCAATATTTAAAAGCCAATACTTCCGTATGTATGATGACTGTTATACACTTGGCAATTCCTTGTCAAAAACCAAGCCGGTTTAAATTGAAACCATACTTATAGTTAGATTTAGACAACAAAAAACCGAACAAACAAAAGATTGGCTTTCAAACAATGTAAGTTAAATATCAAGAAAAATTTGGAGGCTTCTGATTCGAATATGATCAGTAAACCGGACCAAAGGGGTTAAGCTAGGATTCGAACACGATCATGTAGCCCCTAGTGGTTGTGGCGTTGCGCCGATCAAGAGGGTACCGACAACTATGTTCTCTTTGGTTCGAATACGACCTATGTTTGAACAGGAAGCCCCCAAATGACCTTGAGAGGTTTTTAACGACCCTGATTCGAATACGATCCAAGTCGGACCCAAAAGGGGTTAAGCTATGCTTCGGATATGATCTAGAAGCCCCCTAGTGAGTTTGGCTTTGCGCCGATCAAGAGGGTAACGACAACTATGTTCTCTTTGGTTCAAATACGACCTATGTTTGAACAGGAAGCCACCTAGTGATCATGATGTTTGACGGCTAGATTCGAATACGATCATGAGACGGACCAAGAGAGTTAAGCTAGATTCGAATACGACCAGCCCCCAATTGGTTGTTTTATACTTAAAATAACAAAGACATGTGATCATTAAGGATGAAAAGGACAGAGGTCCTTCTTTATTGCTTATGATAATATATACAACATCAAAGTATGTACATTATGAGAGTTGGTGGCTCAAGTGTAGTAAGGCCGAAGATGAGCAATATTCCACGGCCGGCGGGTCTCCTCCTCCGACTTATGTGAGTCTTTGTGCTCTCGAACATCGATAAGGTAGTATGCCCCGTTATTCAAGTTCTTGCTGACCACAAAGGGTCCTTCCCAAGGTGGGGATAGCTTGTGCATATCAGACTGATCCTGGATGAGCCGGAGCACCAGGTCACCTTCTTGAAAGGTTCTTGACTTAACCCAGCGACTGTGGTAACGGCGCAGGTCCTGTTGGTAAATTGCTGAGCGGGCTGCCGCTAAGTCACGCTCTTCATCCAATAAGTCAAGCGCATCCTGACGGGCTTGTTCGTTATCAGCTTCAACATAAGCCGCCACTCGGGGCGGGTCATGATGGATGTCACTGGGCAGGACTGCCTCTGCTCCATAAACCATGAAGAAAGGTGTATAACCCGTAGACCTGTTAGGGGTAGTATTGATGCTCCATATCACAGAGGGTAACTCTTCCACCCAACAACCCGGCATCCATTGTAAAGGGACCATAAGCCGGGGTTTTAGACCTTTCAAGATTTCCTGATTGGCTCTTTCAGCTTGACCATTGGATTGGGGGTGAGCTACTGATGAAACATCAAGCCGAATATGTTCCCGTTGACAGAATTCTTCCATAGCTCCTTGGGAAAAGTTAGTACCATTGTCGGTGATGATGCTGTGTGGAAAGCCAAAACGAAAGATCACTTTCTTCATGAATTGAACCGCCATGGCTGCATCACACTTACTAACCAGCTCTGCCTCAACCCACTTTGTGAATTTGTCCACTGCCACCAAAAGGTGCGTCTTTTTATCTTTGGATCTTTTGAAAGGTCCAACCATATCAAGCCCCCAGACTGCAAACGGCCAAGTAATTGGAATCATCAGTAATTCCTGAGCCGGCACGTGCGCCCGTTGTGCGAATTTTTGACACCCATCACACCTACTGACCAGATCCTCCGCATCGGCGTGAGCCGTTAGCCAGTAAAAACCATGACGGAAAGCTTTGGCCAGAAGAGACTTTGAACCGGCATGATGGCCATAGTCTCCTTCATGGATCTCACGAAGAATTTCTTGACCTTCTTCAGGAGAAACACAACGTTGAAGCGCTCCAGTGACACTACGATGATACAACTCACCATTGGAAATTGTCATTGACTTAGACCGCCGGGTTATCTATCTAGCAAAGGTCTCATCCTCCGGCAACTCGCTTCGGGTCATATAAGCCAAATACGGCACTGTACAAACTGGAATGACATGAAGAGCCGCCACCAATTGTGCTTCCGGGTCTGGAACAGCCAAGTCTTCCTCTGTAGGCAATTTGATAGAAGGGTTATGCAGAACATCTAAAAAAAGTGTTAGGCGGCACCGACTTACGCTAAGATCCCAACCGGCTTAAAGCATCAGCTGCTTCGTTCTTTCTGCGGTCAATGTGCTCCACTTGATAACCCTTGAAGTGTCCAGCAACAGCGTCAACCTCACGGCGATAAGCCACCATGAGAGGATCCTTGGAGTCCCACTTGCCTGATACTTGCTGAGCCACCAAATATGAGTCGCCAAGGCATCTTACCCAGCTTAAACTCATTTCTTTAGCCATTCGAAGACCATGGAGTAAGGCCTCATACTCAGCTGCGTTGTTAGTACAAGGAAACATCAACCACAACACATAACAAAATTTGTCACCTCGAGGGGAAGTTAAAACAACTCCAGCCCCCGAGCCTTCCAATTGCCTGGACCCATCAAAATGAATCGTCCAATATGTGTTGTTTGGCTTCTCTTCGGGTATCTGCAACTCCGTCCAATCGTTAATGAAGTCCACTAGTGCTTGAGATTTGATAGCAGTACGTGGCACATACTTTAAACCATGAGACCCAAGTTCAATGGCCCACTTGGCGACTCGTCCCGTGGCTTCTCTATTTTGAATAATATCTCCTAAAGGAGCAGAGCTAACCACAATGATAGGATGACCCTGAAAGTAATGCTTAAGCTTCCGGCTTGCCATGAACACCCCATAAACTAGTTTCTGCCAATGTGGATATCTCTGTTTGGACTCAATGAGCACCTCACTGACGTAGTAAACCGCTCGTTGAACCGGATATTCCTTGCCAGCCTCTTTGCGCTCTACAACGATGGCCACACTAACAGCACGTGTGTTAGCAGCCACATATAACAATAGTGGCTCCTTATCAATGGGAGCAGCAAGAACCAGCGGCTCAGCGACCTGTCTTTTTAGATCTTCAAAGGTAGAGTTAGCATCATCACTCCAAACAAAATCATCCATCTTCTTCATCATTTGATATAATGGCATAGCCTTCTCACCTAACCGGCCTATGAACCGGCTTAAAGCTGCAACACGACCCGCCAGCCGCTGAACGTCATTGATGCACGCCGGCTTAGCCAAAGACGTAACCGCCTTGATTTTCTCCGGGTTAGCCTCAATGCCTCTGTTAGACACCAAAAAACCCAAAAGCTTGCCCGCCGGAACTCCAAAAACGCACTTGGCCGGGTTAAGCATCATCTTGTAGACCCGTAGGTTATCAAAGGTTTCCTTCAGATCATCTACCAAGGTTTCCTTCTCTTTGGATTTCACCACTATATCGTCCACATAAGCATGAACATTATGCCCAATCTGATTATGAAGACAGTTCTGCACACACCGTTGATAAGTCGCCTGGGCACTCTTAAGCCCAAAAGGCATGGACACATAGCAAAAGGCTCCAAATGGAGTAATGAAAGTTGTCTTCTCCTGGTCCTTAATTGCCATCTTGATCTGATGGTAACCAGAATAAGCATCCAAAAAGCTCAAACGCTCACAACCTGCCGTAGCATCAATGATTTGATCAATACGAGGGAGAGCAAAAGGATCACCCGGACAAGCTTTGTTTTAGTCTGTGTAATCCACACACATACGCCAGGTGCCATTCTTTTTAAGCACAAGCACCGGGTTAGCCAGCCATTCTGGATGAAGAACTTCAATAATGAACCCAGCTACCAAAAGCCGGGCCACCTCTTCTCCAATAGCCTTGCGCCTTTTGTAACACCCCGGATGTAACTTTCCCAATTTGTACTCCAACTCTTGCCGTTTCCGGCGTTAAGTTATTTTATTTTCTCGGGTTCGTGTCTTTGTCTCTGTGTGTTGTTGTCATTGTCATGCATCTCATATCATGTCATCATGTGCATTGCATTTGCATACGTGTTCGTCTCATGCATTCGAGCTTTTCCCCGTTGTCTGTTTTGCATTCCGGCGCTTCGTTCTCCTCCGGTGGTCATTTCTAGCTTTCTTTCGTGTGTGAGGATTAAACATTTCCGGATTGGACCGAGACTTGCCAAGCGGCCTTGGTTTACTACCGGTAGATCGCCTGTCAAGTTTCGTACCATTTGGTCTTCGTTTGATACTCCAACGGTCAACCGAGGGACCGAAAAGGCCTCGTATGTGTGCATGCTATGCCCGATGCTCTACATGTGTTTTGTTAAGGGTTTTGTCATCTTTCCAGAGGTGCAACCCATGTATTTTTGTGATGTGTGTGGTGACTTGTGCAAGCTTGCAAAGTGGTGCACTTGCTAATTCTGTTTTCAGGGACTTAGCAATTCCACTAAGTCCTGGATCTGTTTATCTCATGATGCCACATGTTCTTGTTGTTTCCTAGTGATCCGTGCCTCTTTTGAGGATGATCAGTAAGGATGTTTTTTTAATCTTGTAGTGCTCTATCCATCCATGTATTTGTTTACAATTATGGAGCACCCTATCTTGAGTCAATCGAGCTCTGCTTTTGCTACTTTGTGAATCTGGGCAGATTGTCAACTTGTTTGCAATTTTGCCGATGATGTTGTAGTTGATCCGTGCATGCTATGCTATTGTTCTTGCCATGTCTAGCTTGCATTTTGTGCCTTCTTGAAGGGTGTATGCTTGTCTTGCCATGACTTGCACCGTAGTGAGTGCATCGAGCTCGTAAACATGCCTACTTGAGTTATGTTTCAGCATGTTCCAGTTTTCACTAAGTATGAAAAATGATTATGTTTTTTCTATGTTCACATGCTTGCAATTGTATTTTCTGATCCCTTTTGGCTCAAGGTCACTAAGGGACTTTTGTTAAGCTCTTTGAGTAGCTCCATGCCATGCTTTAGTTTTCCATGTTCAGGTCCTGTAGCATGTAGTTTTGTGGCTCCGAAGAGGGCTACCTGATCTGAAATTCCAGCCAAGTGTTGATTTCACTAAGTCTGAGATCTGTTTGCCATATGCATTTTTGCCATGCTTGTTTGAACCTGTTAATGGATGAATTGGCCGTAGATCAGTGCTAGACTTTTGTTAAGAATCTTGTATGCATCCCTGCCATGCATTTTGTTGTCATGTTTGGTTGCTGTAGCATGTTCATCTCATTGCATTTAGTTGGATACTTGCTGTAAATCGCTGACCGGTGTCATATTTGAATCGCTTGCCATTTCCAAACCGTAACTCCGATTCCGGCGTTCTTTATATCATTCTCAAGCGATTTCGTCTCATCTTTCCAGTGGCACACTTGGATTTCCAAGTTGAGGCCAGGTTCATGCATTTCCTGTCATATCTTGCATTTTGCATCCCGCATCGCATATCATCTTTGCATTGTGTTGTTTGAGTTTGCACGTGGTTGATTGTGCCCTTGTTGCTTGTTTGTCTTGTTTCGGTAGAGCCGGGAGACGAGTTCGCTAACGAGGAGCCCGTTGAGTTTGCTTTCGAGGATCCAGTCAACTCTAACAACTGTGCAGGCAAGATGATCATACCCTCGAAATCACTACTATCTTTGCTATGCTAGTTTGCTCGCTCTTTTGCTATGCCATTGCTACGATGCCTACCACTTTCTTTCAAGCCTCCCAAATTTCCATGTCAAACCTCTAACCCACCATTGTCCTAGCAAACCGTTGATTGGCTATGTTACCGCTTTGCTCAGCCCCTCTTATAGCGTTGCTAGTTGCAGGTGAAGATTGAAGGCCGTTCCTTGTTGGAACATTTATTTACTTGTTGGGATATCATTATATTATCTTGTTATCTTAATGCATCTATATACTTGGTAAAGGGTGGAAGGCTCGGCCTCTCGCCTAGTGTTTTGTTCCACTCTTGCCGCCCTAGTTTCCGTAATATCAGTGTTATGTTCCCGGATTTTGCGTTCCTTACGCGGTTGGGTTATAATGGGAACCCCTTGATAGTTCGCCTTGATTAAAGATTTTCCAGCAATGCCCAACCTTGGTTTTACCATTCGCCACCTAGCCTTTTTTCCCTTGGGTTACCGGAGCCCGAGGGTCATCTTATTTTAACCCCCCCGGGCCAGTGCTCCTCTGAGTGTTGGTCCGAACCGGGCAGCCTGCGGGGCCACCTCGTGGAAACTCGAGGGTTGGTTTTACTCGTAGCTTGACCTATCTGAGTGTGCCCTGAGAACGAGATATGTGCAGCTCCTATCGGGATTTGTCAGCACATTCGGGCGGTGTTGCTGATCTTGTTTTAACCTGTCGAAGTGTCTTGAGTAACCGAGATACCGAGTCTGATCGGAACGTCTTGGGAGGAGGTATATTCCTTCGTTGACCATGAGAGTTTGTCATGGGCTAAGTTGGGACTCCCCTGCAGGGATTTGAACTTTCGAAAGCCATGCCCGCGGTTATGGGCAGATGGGAATTTGTTAATGTCCGGTTGTAGATAACTTGAACCTTAACTTAATTAAAATGAATCAACCGAGTGTGTTACCGTGATGGCCTCTTCTCGGCGGAGTCCGGGAAGTGGACACGGTGTTGGAGTAATGTTTGCGCAGGTTGTTCTCTAGTTTCTCGCTCGTGCTTTGCCTCCTCTTCTCTCTCTCTCTTTTGCGAATAAGTTAGCCACCATACTTGCTAGTCGCTTGCTGCAGCTCCACATATATTTTACCTTGCCTTACCTATAAGCTTAAATAGTCTTGATCGCGAGGGTGCGAGATTGTTGAGTCCCTGTGGCTCACAGATTACTATTACACCGGATGCTGGGCCTGATGATTCCGCTCCAGGAGACGCGTATGAGCTCAAGTGGGAGTTCGACGAAGACTCTCAACGTTACGATGTTTCCTTTCCCGATGATTAGTAGTGGTGCCCAGTTGGGGGTGATTGGGACCGTGTCGCTTGTTGGGTTATCTTTTATTTTGGCGCCATAGTCGGGCCATGAGTGTTTGGATGATGTAATGTTATTTATGTACTTGATTGACGTGGCGAGTGTAAGCCAACTATGTTATCTCCCCTTTCATTATGATGAGAACATTGACTTGGTGCCTCCTGTCAGGGGTTTAGTGGAAGTGTCCCGGGGAGTTGAGCTCTGAGGTGTTGTCATCATAATTTTATCGTTGCAGTTCTGGAATACCTGAGTCTAGTACGCCGACATCGAAAATCTCTTTTATGCAGTTCGTTGGTGAGATAACCTCGACGCCACCCAGTACTGGGGCGGGAGTTCGGGAGTATCGCCATAACTTGTATAACGGATGCTATTCGAAGGTTGAGGTAGATGGTTTCCGAAGGTTTCTTGGTTATGTGTTGAAGGACGGATACAGCTGGATGTAGGATTTGCTAGTTTGGGTGAGATATTATGCTTCCCCTGTATCCCCAACACCTGATTGCATAACCGGAAAGGTTCGGGAGTTTGATAGGTGGGAATTCTAGTAGCTCTAGTTCTTCTTCCACGGATATTGGTTTGAGATTGGGATTTCTTACCGATTATTCGTTCTTGATCCGTACCTTGTTGATTTATTTCTCTACCTTAATTCTACGTGGCTTCTCAATTTATGGACATGTGACCATTTCAAGAGGAATGCATTCGTTCATTTTGTTCGGATGTGAAGACTATATGTTGCAATTTTCATTCCATTGGATTCAGCTTCAATATTTGTCTATCAATGTGCTAATGGTGGTCAACCTCTTCAGGATGGCTCCTCCAACGCGCACGACTCTGAATCCTGATCCGCCACCACCTCCACCTCCTCCAGAGGCATGGCAAGCTGTGATGGCCGCAACCAACGCAAACACACAGTTGCTCATGCAAATTCTTCAAGAGCGCAATCAAGGCAGTCAAGGGAATCAAGGCAACAATCAGAGTCACTTTGCTACACTCAACCAGTTCCTTGCTAACGGGCCAAAGACTTTCAGCAATTGTGTTGAGGCAACCGATGCTGACGATTGGCTTGTGGATCTGTGCAAGCATTTCGAGTGCAGTAACATCAGGCCTGAGGACTTTGTTAAGTTCGCTTCCTTCCAACTCAAGGATCAAGCTGCAGAATGGTTCCAGCAGTACAAGGATTCCAGAGGTGGACGTGTTATCACTTGGGATGATTTCCGTCGAGATTTCCGAGCTCATCATATTCCCCAAAGCGTGGTTGAAAGCAAGCGTGAGGAATTCCGCAACCTGAAGCAAGGCTCTTTGTCTGTCTATGACTACAACAAGTTGTTCCAGAAGCTCGCCCGCTTTGCTAAGCAGGACGTCCCTGATGAGAAGAGCATGATATACCAGTTCAGGGGTGGTCTCAGAGAAGAAATTCAGCTAGCTCTTGTCCTCTTTGAGCCCTTGAGGTATGATGAGTTCTACAACATGGCACTGAAGCAAGAGGCTGCTCAGTTGAAGTGTGATGCTTCCAAGAAGCGAGTCAGAGATGTTACTCCTTCTTCCTCTACTCAAGTGGCCAAGCAGCAGAAGTATTGGCTTCCTCCTCCTCCGTTCCGTCAGCCGTATCAGCAGAAGAGCAAAGGTGGCAGTGGTTCTTCCCACCCACCCAACCCTGGCTTTCAGAACAAGACTTCGTCTCAACCTCCAAGATCGAGTGCTCCGTATCACCGCCCGCTTTCAGAGGTCACGTGCAACAAGTGCCAACAGAAGGGTCACTATGCCAACAAGTGTTTCAACCAGAGGCGTCTTCCTCCTCCTCCTGTCAGATCGGCAAGTACAGCTGTGGTCAAGCATAACCCCAAGCACGCCAATGTCAACTTGATGAATGCAGCTCAGGCAGAGGATTCATCAGATGTCATCATGGGCAACCTTCCTGTTAATGGTATTCTTGCAAGAGTTCTTTTTGACACGGGTGCATCGCATTGTTTCATGTCAAAGCCATTTTTTACCAAGCATGAGTTTGTTTCTTCTCATTTGGGTAAACAAATGGATATCGTTTCTCCTGGCAAACGTTTAAGTGCAAGTCTGGAGGTGCCAGATGTTACTATCACCTTGGGTGACTACAAGTTCCTTTCTTCCCCAATGGTTCTTGGTAACTCGGATATTGGTCTTATTCTCGGAATGGATTGGCTTTCTAAGCACAAGGCTCAGCTTGATTGTGCAGCCAGGAAGATTCAATTGACTCATTTGTCTGAGGATGTAATTGTCTTTGCCGCTCGTGATGATACCATTCGTCTGTTTTCTCTCAATGAGAAGGGTGAATTGGATGCCATCTCGCAAATTCCAGTCGTTTGCGAATATCAAGACGTCTTTCCAGAAGAGCTTCCAGGAATGCCTCCGCACCGGCCAGTCGAATTCGTTATTGATCTTGAGCCTGGCACGGAACCTGTGTGCAAGCATCCTTACAAGCTCGGACCTGAAGAGTTGAAGGAGCTGAAGAAGCAACTCGATATTCAAGAGAAAATGGGTCTCACCCGGCCTAGTTCTTCTCCGTGGGGTTGTGGTGTTCTTTTTGTGAAGAAGAAGGATGGAACAGACCGACTTTGTGTTGATTACCGTCCATTGAACAAGAAGACCATCAAGAACAAATAGCCACTTCCCAACATCAATGAGCTGTTCGAACAACTCAAAGGTGCTCGAGTATTCTCCAAGCTTCATCTCCGCATGGGTTATCATCAGATTCGAATCCGTGAGCAAGATATTCCCAAGACGGCTTTTAGGACAAGCTTTGGATCATATGAATACACTGTCATGTCTTTTGGCCTCGTCAACACTCCTCCGATGTTCTCTCGCATGATGAACTTCATCTTCAATGCCTACACTAATGACTTCGTTTTGGTCTATCTCGACGACATTCTGGTTTTCTCCAAGAACAAGGAAGATCATGCCAAGCATTTGCGTTTGGTGCTCGATAAGCTCAGAGAACATCAGTTCTACGCCAAGTTCTCCAAGTGTGAATTTTGGCTCGATCAGGTTCTTTATCTTGGTCATATCATCTCTGCCAAGGGCATTGCCGTAAATCCTGAGAAGGTGTCTGCAATTGTGAATTGGGAACCTCCTCAGAATGTGAAGCAACTCCGTAGCTTCCTCGGTCTCGCAAGCTATTGTCGAAGATTCATTGAAAACTTTTCTAAGATCGCGAAGCCTCTCTCTAATCTTCTCCAGAAGCACGTCAAGTACGTTTGGTCTCCGGAGTGTGACATTGCTTTCAACACTTTGAAAGAGAAATTGATCACTGCTCCAGTTCTGACTCCGCCTGATGAATCCAAACCGTACGAGGTCTTTTGTGATGCCTCTCTCCAAGGTCTTGGCGCAGTATTGATGCAAGAGAAGAAAGTTGTTGCTTATACATCTCGCCAGTTGAAGCCTAATGAGAAGAACTACCCCACTCATGATCTCGAGTTGGCGGCAGTTGTGCATGCTCTTTTGACTTGGAGACATCTCTTATTGGGAAGAAAAGTGGACATTTTCACTGATCACAAGAGTCTCAAGTACATCTTCACTCAGCCTAATCTCAACCTCAGGCAAACTCGATGGGTCGAAATGATTCAAGAGTATAATCCGAGTATCGAGTATACTCCAGGCAAGGCCAATGTGATTGCTGACGCATTGAGCAGAAAGGCCTACTGCAACAGTCTGATTCTCAAGCCTTATCAACCCGAGCTTTGTGAAGCTTTCTGCAAACTTAATCTGCAAGTTGTTCCTCAAGGTTTCCTCACCAACCTTCAATCTCTCCTACCTTGGAAGACCAGATTCACCAAGCCCAGCTTCTTGATGCTATGGTGAAAAAGGTGAAGATTGGGATTGCCAAGAGTCAGTCCAAGTACAAGTGCTACCGCCTTGATGACAAGGACACTCTCTTCTTCGAGGATTGTATTGTTGTACCCAAAGGTGACCTCCGTAAAGTGATCATGAACGAGGCTCACAATTCTCTCCTCTCCATCCACCCTGGGAGCACGAAGATGTATCAGGACCTCAAGCAAGCTTATTGGTGGACTCGAATGAAGCGCGAGATTGCTCAATTCGTGAATGAATGTGATGTCTGCAGAAGAGGGAAGGCAGAACACCAAAGGCCAGCTGGTCTCCTCCAACCTCTTGCCATTCCAGAATGGAAGTTTGACCACATTGAAATGGACTTCGTGACTGGGTTTCCTAAGTCCAAGCGTGGCAATGATGCTATATTCGTTGTCATCGACAAACTCACCAAAGTGGCTCATTTTCTGCCTATCAAAGAGTCGATCACTGCAGCTCAATTGGCGGAACTCTATATCTCTCGTATTGTCTCTCTGCACGGTATTCCACAAGTGATCTCTTCAGACCGTGGCAGCATCTTTACCTCGAAGTTTTGGGATTCTTTTCAGAAGGCCATGGGCACGAACATCCGCTTCAGCACAGCTTTCCATCCTCAAACTAGCGTTCAAGTCGAGCGTGTCAACCAGATTCTTGAAGATATGCTCAGGGCTTGTGTGATCTCCTTCGGCATGAAGTGGGAGGATTGTCTTCCTTATGCTGAATTCTCCTACAACAACAGTTTTCAAGCAAGTTCGGGAAAGGCCCCATTTGAAATTCTGTATGGCAGGAAGTGCCGTACCCCTCTCAACTAGTCTGAAACCGGTGAATGTCAGCTTTTGGGTAATGACTTAATCACAGAGGCAGAGGAAATGTGCAAAGTCATTTGTGATAACCTCAAAGCAGCCCAATCCCGTCAGAAGAGCTACTATGATAGTAAGCACCGTGATTTGGCTTTCGAGATCGGAGATCATGTTTACCTCCGTGTCTCTCCTATGAAAGTTACTCGTCGCTTCGGTATCAAAGGGAAGCTTGCCCCCAGATACGTGGGACCTTTCAAGATTGTCAGCAAGAGAGGCGACCTACCTATCAACCCGAGCTTCCTTCAAACTTTGCAAATGTTCATGACGTGTTCCATGTATCTCAGCTCCGAAAGTGCTTCAAGACTCCTGACCGCACAGTCAACTTCGAGGACATTGAGCTCCAAGAAGATCTCTCTTATCGTGAGCACCCAGTTGCTATTCTTGAAGAGACTGAACGCAAGACTCACAACAAGTCAATTAAATTTCTCAAAGTCAAGTGGTCACACCATTCCGACCGTGAAGCTACCTGGGAACGCGAGGATCACCTCCGTTCTGAGTACCCGGCGTTCTTTCAGTCCTAGATCTCGGTACGAGATCCTTTCGTAGTGGTGGAGTGTTGTAACACCCCGGATGTAACTTTCCCAATTTGTACTCCAACTCTTGCCGTTTCCGACGTTAAGTTATTTTATTTTCTCGGGTTCAGGTCTTTGTCTCTGTGTGTTTCTGTCATTGTCATGCATCTCATATCATGTCATCATGTGCATCGCATTTGCATACGTGTTCGTCTCATGCATTCGAGCTTTTTCCTCGTTGTCTGTTTTGCATTCCGGCGCTTCGTTCTCCTCCGGTGGTCATTTCTAACTTTCTTTCGTGTGTGGGGATTAAACATTTCCGGATTGGACCGAGACTTGCCAAGCGGCCTTGGTTTACTACCGGTAGACCGCTTGTCAAGTTTTGTACCATTTGGACTTCGTTTGATACTCCAACGGTCAACCGAGGGACCGAAAAGGCCTCATATGTGTGCATGCTATGCCCTGATGCTCTACATGTGTTTTGTTAAGGGTTTTGTCATCTTTACAGAGGTGCAACCCATGTATTTTTGTGATGTGTGTGGTGACTTGTGCAAGCTTGCAAAGTGGTGCACTTGCTAATTCTGTTTTCAGGGACTTAGCAATTCCACTAAGTCCTGGATCTGTTTATCTCAGGATGCCATATGTTCTTATTGTTTCCTAGTGATCCGTGCCTCTTTTGAGGATGATCAGTAAGGATGTTTTGTTAATCTTGTAGTGATCTATCCATCCATGTCTTTGTTTACAATTATGGAGCACCCTAGCTTGAGTCAATCAAGCTCTACTTTTGCTACTTTGTGAATCTGGGCAGATTGTCAACTTGTTTGCAATTTTGCCGATGATGTTGTAGTTGATCCGTGCATGCTATGCTATTGTTCTTGCCATGTCTAGCTTGCATTTTGTGCCTTATTGATGGGTGTATGCTTGTATTGCCATGACTTGCACCGTAGTGAGTGCATCGAGCTCGTAAACATGCCTACTTGAGTTATGTTTCAGCATGTTCCAGTTTTCACTAAGTATGAAAACTGATTATGTTTTTTCTATGTTCACATGCTTGCAATTGTATTTTCTGATCCCTTTTGGCTCAAGGTCACTAAGGGACTTTTGTTAAGCTCTTTGAGTAGCTCCATGCCATGCTTTAATTTTCCATGTTCAGGTCCTGTAGCATGTAGTTTTGTGGCTCCGAAGAGGGCTACCTGATCTGAAATTCCAGACAAGTGTTGATTTCACTAAGTCTGAGATCTGTTTGCCATATGCATTTTTGCCATGCTTGTTTGAACCTGTTAATGGATGAATTGGTCGTATCTTAGTGCTAGACTATTGTTAAGAATCTTGTATGCATCCCTGCCATGCATTTTGTTGTCATGTTTGGTTGCTGTAGCATGTTCATCTCATTGCATTTAGTTGGATACTTGCTGTAAATCGCAGACCGGTGTCATATTTGAATCGCTTGCCATTTCCAAACCGTAACTCCGATTCCGGCGTTCTTTATATCATTTTCAAGCAATTTCATCTCATCTTTCCAGTGGCACACTTGGATTTCCAAGTTGAGGCCAGGTTCATGCATTTCCTGTCATATCTTGCATTTTGCATCTCGCATCGCATCCCGCATCGCATATCATCTTTGCATTGTGTTGTTTGAGTTTGCACGTGGTTGATTGTGCCCTTGTTGCTTGTTTGTCTTGTTTGGGTAGAGCCGGGAGACGAGTTCGCTAACGAGGAGCCCGTTGAGTTTGCTTTCGAGGATCCAGTCAACTCTGACAACTGTGCAGGCAAGATGATCATACCCTCGAAATCACTACTATCTTTGCTATGCTAGTTTGCTCGCTCTTTTGCTATGCCATTGCTACGATGCCTACCACTTGCTTTCAAGCCTCCCAAATTGCCATGTCAAACCTCTAACCCACCATTGTCCTAGCAAACCGTTGATTGGCTATGTTACCGCTTTGCTCAGCCCCTCTTATAGCGTTGCTAGTTGCAGGTGAAGATTGAAGGCCGTTCCTTGTTGGAACATTTATTTACTTGTTGGGATATCATTATATTATCTTGTTATCTTAATGCATCTATATACTTGGTAAAGGGTGGAAGGCTCGGCCTCTCGCCTAGTGTTTTGTTCCACTCTTGCCACCCTAGTTTCCGTCATATTGGTGTTATGTTCTCGGATTTTGCGTTCCTTACGCGGTTGGGTTATAATGGGAACCCCTTGATAGTTCACCTTGATTAAAGCTTTTCCAGCAATGCCCAACCTTGGTTTTACCATTCGCCACCTAGCCTTTTTTCCCTTGGGTTACCGGAGCCCGAGGGTCATCTTATTTTAACCCCCTCGGGCCAGTGCTCCTCTGAGTGTTGGTCCGAACCGGGCAGCCTGCGGGGCCACCTTGGGGAAACTCGAGGGTTGGTTTTACTCGTAGCTTAACCTATCTGAGTGTGGCCTGAGAACGAGATATGTGCAGCTCCTATCGGGATTTGTCGGCACATTCGGGCGGTGTTGCTGGTCTTGTTTTAACCTGTCGAAGTGTCTTGAGTAACCGAGATACCGAGTCTGATCGGAACGTCTTGGGAGGAGGTCTATTCCTTCGTTGACCGTGAGAGCTTGTCATGGGCTAAGTTGGGACTCCCCTGCAGGGATTTGAACTTTCGAAAGCCGTGCCCGCGGTTATGGGCAGATGGGAATTTGTTAATGTCCGGTTGTAGATAACTTGAACCTTAACTTAATTAAAATGAATCAACCGAGTGTGTTACCGTGATGGCCTCTTCTCGGCGGAGTCCGGGAAGTGGACACGGTGTTGGAGTAATGTTTGCGCAGGTTGTTCTCTAGTTTCTCGCTCGTGCTTTGCCTCCTCTTCTCGCTCTCTTTTGCGAATAAGTTAGCCACCATACTTGCTAGTCGCTTGCTGCAGCTCCACATATATTTTACCTTGCCTTACCTATAAGCTTAAATAGTCTTGATCGCGAGGGTGCGAGATTGCTGAGTCCCTGTGTCTCACAGATTACTATTACACCAGATGCAGGGCCTGATGATTCTGCTCCAGGAGACGCGTATGAGCTCAAGTGGGAGTTCGACGAAGACTCTCAACGTTACTATGTTTCCTTTCCCGATGATCAGTAGTGGTGCCCAGTTGGGGGTGATTGGGACCGTGTCGCTTGTTGGGTTATCTTTTATTTTGGCGCCGTAGTCGGGCCATGAGTGTTTGGATGATGTAATGTTATTTATGTACTTGATTGACGTGGCGAGTGTAAGCCAACTATGTTATCTCCCCTTTCATTATTATATTACATGGGATGTTGTGCAGATTGCCTAACTTGCGACATATGCCTTCAATGCTATTATGCCTCTAAGTCGTGCCTCGATACGAGGGAGATATAGTCGCATCGAGGGTGTTAGAGCCTTTCCTCGTTGAACCACCGAAGGAACTGCCTGACGGCTTAAACTTTGGATCAATATTGAGAGTGTGCTCAGCGAGTTCTCTCGGTACACTCGGCATGTCAGAAAGGCTTCCATGCAAAAATGTCCCGGTTCGCACGGATGAACTCGATGAGCGCGCCTTCCTATTTGGGATCCAAATTAGCACTGATAATAAATTGTTTGGATGAGTCGCCAGGCAAATCTTGGTATCGTCAGCTGACTTAAACTTCAGTGCCAGCTCATGCTCCGTAGTTGGCTTCTTCAAAGATGTCATGTCTGCCGGGTCAACGTTGTCTTTGTAGAACTTCAACTCCTCCGTTGCGCAAATAGATTCCACGTAAGCAGCATCACCTTCCTCACACTCTAAGGCTATCTTCCAAATTCCATGTACTGTGATAGTACCTTTATAACCCGGCGTCTTGAGCTGCAGATAAACATAACACGATCGTGCCATGAATTTTGCATAAGCCGGCCGTCCAAACAGGGTGTGATACGGTCTCTTGATTTTGACCACCTCAAAGGTTAATTTCTCAGCCCTAGAATCATGCTCATCTCCAAAAGCTACCTCCAGCTCAATCTTACCCACTGGGTATGCCGACTTACCAGGCACCACTCCATGAAAAACAGTGTTGGACGTCTTAAGACTTTTGTCAGTCAACCCCATGTGACAGAACGTCTCATAATAGAGGATGTTGATGCTACTGCCTCCGTCCATGAGTACTTTACTGAATTTATATCCACCAACCTAAGGCGCCACCACCAAAGCCAGATGACCCAGATTGTCAACCCGGGGAGGGTACTGTTGGAAATATGCCCTAGAGGCAATAATAAAAGCTTTATTATTATATTTCCTTGTTCATGATAATTGTCTTTATTCATGCTATAATTGTATTATCCGGAAATCGTAATACATGTGTGAATAACAGACACCAACATGTCCCTAGTAAGCCTCTAGTTGACTAGCTCATTGATCAACAGATAGTCATGGTTTCCTGACTATGGACATTGGATGTCATTGATAACGAGATCACATCATTAGGAGAATGATGTGATGGACGAGACCCAATCCTAAAC
Source organism: Triticum urartu (assembly GCF_056163025.1). Lineage (NCBI taxonomy): Eukaryota > Viridiplantae > Streptophyta > Magnoliopsida > Poales > Poaceae > Triticum > Triticum urartu. The sequence goes on from NC_141878.1 coordinate 497,107,114, forward strand.
ATAGCACAAGATCGTATAGTTCGTTTGCTAGAGTTTTCCACTGTCAAAGTATCTTTTCCTTAGACCATGAGATCGTGTAACTCCCGGATACCGTAGGAGTGCTTTGGGTATACCAAACGTCACAACGTAACTGGGTGACTATAAAGGTAGACTACGGGTATCTCCGAAAGTGTCTGTTGGGTTGACATGGATCAAGACTGGGATTTGTCACTCCGTATGACGGAGAGGTATCACCGGGCCCACTCGGTAATGCATCATCATAATGAGCTCAAAGTGACCAAGTGTCTGGTCACGGGATCATGCATTGCGGTACAAGTAAAGTGACTTGCCGGTAACGAGATTGAACGAGGTATTGGGATACCGACGATCGAGTCTCGGGCAAGTAACATATCGATTGACAAAGGGAATTGCATATGGGGTTGATTGAATCCTCGACATCGTGGTTCATCCGATGAGATCATCGTGGAGCATGTGGGAGCCAACATGGGTATCCAGATCCCGCTGTTGGTTATTGACCGGAGAGTCGTCTCAGTCATGTCTGCTTGTCTCCCGAACCCGTAGGGTCTACATACTTAAGGTTCGGTGACGCTAGGGTTGTGAAGATATGTATATGCAGTAACCCGAATGTTGTTCGGAGTCCCGGATGAGATCCCGGACGTCACGAGGAGTTCCGGAATGGTCCGGAGGTAAAGAATTATATATAGGAAGTGCTGTTTTGGCCATCGAGACAAGTTTCGGGGTTATCGATATTGTACCGGGACCACCGGAGGGGTCCCGCGGGCCCACCGGGTGGGGCCACCTGTCCCGGGGGGCCACATGGGCTGTAGGGGGTGCGCCTTGGCCTAGATGGGCCAAGGGCACCAGCCCCAAAGGCCCATGCGCCTAGGGTTCCACTTAAAGGAAGAGTCCAAGTGGTGGAAGGCACCTCTAGGTGCCTTGGGGGGGAGGGAAACCTCCCCATGGCAGCTGCACCTAGGAGATTGGATCTCCTAGGCTGCGCACCAACCCCCCTTGGCCCTCCTATATATAGTGGGGGAGAGGAGGGACTTCATACACCAGCCCCTGGCGCCTCCCTCTCTCCCCGTTACGTCTCTCTCTCGTAGTATAGGCGAAGCCCTGCTACTGTGACGCCCTGCATCCACCACCACGCCATCGTGCTGTTGGATCTTCATCAACCTCTCCTTCCCCCTTGCTGGATCAAGAAGGAGGAGACGTCTCCCGTCCCGTACGTGTGTTGAACGCGGAGGTGCCGTCCGTTCGGCGCTTGGTCATCGGTGATTTGGATCACGTCGTGTACGACTACATCATCACCTTTCTTTGAACGCTTCCGCACGCGATCTACAAAGGTATGTAGATGCATCCGATGAATCGTTGCTAGATGAACTCCTAGATGGATCTTGGTGAAACGAGTAGGAAAATTTTTGTTTTCTGCAACGTTCCCCAACAGTGGCATCATGAGCTAGGTCTATGCGTAGTTCTTCTTGCGCGAGTAGAACACAATTTGTTGTGGGCGTAGATTTGTCAACTTTCTTGCCACTACTAGTCTTTTCTTGCTTCAGCGGTATTGTGGGATGAAGCGGCCCGGACCAACCTTACACGTACGCTTACGTGAGACCGGTTCCACCGACTAACACGCACTAGTTGCATAAGGTGGCTGGCGGGTGTCTGTCTCTCCCACTTTAGTTGGAGCGGATTCGATGAACAGGGTCCTTATGAAGGGTAAATAGAAGTTGACAAATCACGTTGTGGCTTTAACGTAGGTAAGAAGACGTTCTTGCTAGAACCCTAATTCAGCCACGTAAAACTTGCAACAACAATTAGAGGACGTCTAACTTGTTTTTGCAGCAAGTGGTTTGTGATATGATATGGCCAAAGTTGTGATGAATGATGAATGATCTATATGTGATGTATGAGATGTTCATGCTATTGTAATAGGAATCACGACTTGCATGTCGATGAGTATGACAACCGGCAGGAGCCATAGGAGTTGTCTTTATTCTTTTATATGACCTGCGAGTCATTGAGAAACGCCATGTAAATTACTTTACTTTATTGCTAAATGCGTTAGCCATAGTAGTAGAAGTAATAGTTGGCGAGCAACTTCATGGAGACACGATGATGGAGATCATGATGATGGAGATCATGGTGTCAAGCCGGTGACAAGATGATCATGGAGCCCCAGATGGAGATCAAAGGAGCTATGTGATATTGGCCATATCATGTCACGTTCATTATTTGATTGCATGTGATGTTTATCATGTTTTGCATCTTGTTTACTTAGAACGACGGTAGTAAATAAGATGATCCCTCATAATAATTTCAAGAAGTGTTCCCCCTAACTGTGCACCGTTGCGACAGTTCGCTGTTTCAAAACACCACGTGATGATCGGGTGTTTTATTCAGACGTTCACATACAACGGGTGTAAGACAGATTTACACATGCAAACACTTAGGTTGACTTGACGAGCCTAGCATGTACAGACATGGCCTCGGAACACAGAAGACCGAAAGGTCGAGCATGAGTCGTATAGAAGATATGATCAACATGAAGATGTTCACCGATGTTGACTAGTCCGTCTCACGTGATGATCGGACACGGCCTAGTTAACTCGGATCATGTAATACTTAGATGACTAGAGGGATGTCTAATCTAAGTGGGAGTTCATCGATTATTTGATTAGATGAACTTAATTATCATGAACTTAGTCTAAAATATTTTACAATATGTCTTGTAGATCAAATGGCCCACGTAGTCCTCAACTTCAACGCGTTCCTAGGGAAAACCAAGCTGAAAGACGATGGCAGCAACTATACGGACTGGGTCCGGAACCTGAGGATCATCCTCATAGCTGCCAAGAAAGATTACGTCCTACAAGCACCGCTAGGTGAAGCTCCCGTCCCACAGAACCAAGACGTTATGAACGCTTGGCAGACACATGTTGACGACTACTCCCTCGTTCAGTGCGGCATGCTTTACAGCTTAGAGCCGGGACTCCAAAAACATTTTGAGAGACATGGAGCATATGAGATGTTCGAAGAGCTGAAAATGGTTTTTCAAGCTCATGCCCGGATCGAGAGATATGAAGTCTCCGATAAGTTCTTCAGCTGTAAGATGGAGGAAAATAGTTCTGTCAGTGAGCACATACTCACTATGTCTGGGTTGCATAACCGCTTGTCTCAGCTGGGAGTTAATCTCCCGGATGATGCGGTCATTGACAGAATCCTCCAATCGCTTCCACCAAGCTACAAGAGCTTTGTGATGAACTTCAACATGCAGGGGATGCAAAAGACCATTCCTGAGTTGTTCTCAATGCTGAAATCAGCGGAGGTAGAAGTCAAGAAGGAACATCAGGTGTTGATGGTCAATAAAACCACTAAGTTCAAGAAAGGCAAGGGTAAAAAGAACTTCAAGAAGGACGGCAAGGAGGCTGCCGCGCCCGGCAAGCAAGCTGCCGGGAAGAAGCCAAAGAATGGACCCAAGCCCGAGACTGAGTGCTTTTATTGCAAGGGAAGCGGTCACTGGAAGCGGAACTGCCCTAAGTACTTAGCAGACAAGAAGGCCGGCAAAACAAAAGGTATATGTGATATACATGTAATTGATGTGTACCTTACTAGTGTCCGTAGTAGCTCCTGGGTATTTGATACCGGTGCAGTTGCTCACATTTGTAACTCAAAGCAGGGGCTGCGGAATAAGCGGAAACTGGCAAAGGACGAGGTGACGATGCGCGTCGGGAATGGTTCCAAGGTCAATGTGATCGCCGTCGGCACGCTGCCTCTATATCTACCTTCGGGATTAGTTTTAAACCTTAATAATTGTTATTTAGTGCCTGCTTTGAGCATGAACATTGTATCGGGATCTCGTTTAATTCGAGATGGCTACTCATTTAAATCCGAGAATAATGGTTGTTCTATTTATATGAGAGATATGTTTTATGGTCATGCTCCTATGGTGAATGGTTTATTCTTTATGAATCTCGAACGTGATACTACACATGTTCATAATGTGAGTACCAAAAGATGTAAGGTTGATAATGATAGTCCCACATACTTGTGGCACTGCCGCCTTGGTCACATAGGTGTCAAACGCATGAAGAAGCTCCATGCAGATGGACTTTTAGAGTCTCTTGATTATGAATCATTTGACACGTGCGAACCATGCCTCATGGGTAAAATGACCAAGACTCCGTTCTCAGGAACAATGGAGCGAGCAACCAACTTATTGGAAATCATACATACTGATGTGTGCGGTCCAATGAGTGTTGAGGCTCGCGGTGGCTATCGTTATGTTCTCACCCTCACTGATGACTTGAGTAGATATGGGTATGTCTACTTAATGAAACACAAGTCTGAAACCTTTGAAAAGTTCAAGGAATTTCAGAGTGAGGTTGATAATCAACGTGACAGGAAAATCAAGTTTCTACGATCAGATCGAGGAGGAGAATACTTGAGTCACGAATTTGGCACACACTTAAGAAAATGTGGAATAGTTTCACAACTCACGCCGCCTGGAACACCTCAGCGTAACGGTGTGTCCGAACGTCGTAATCGCACTCTATTGGATATGGTGCGGTCTATGATGTCTCTTACCGATTTACCGCTATCTTTTTGGGGCTATGCTTTAGAGACTGCCGCATTCACTTTAAATAGGGCTCCGTCGAAATCCGTTGAGACGACACCGTATGAATTATGGTTTGGAAGAAACCTAAGCTGTCGTTTCTAAAAGTTTGGGGATGCGATGCTTATGTCAAGAAACTTCAACCTGAAAAGCTCGAACCCAAGTCGGAAAAATGCGTCTTCATAGGATACCCAAAAGAAACTATTGGGTACACCTTCTACCTCAGATCCGAAGGCAAGATCTTTGTTGCCAAGAATGGGTCCTTTCTAGAGAAAGAGTTTCCCTCGAAAGAAGTAAGTGGGAGGAAAGTCGAGCTTGATGAAGTATTACCTCTTGAACCGGTAAATGGCGCAACTCAAGAAAATGTTCCTGAGGTGCCTGCACCGACTAGAGAGGAAGTTAATGATAATGATCAAGATACTTCTGATCAAGCTCCTACTGAAATTCGAAGGTCCACAAGGACACGTTCCGCACCAGAGTGGTACGGCAACCCTGTCTTGGAAATCATGTTGTTAGACAACGGTGAACCTTCGAGCTATGAAGAAGCGATGGCGGGCCCGGATTCCGACAAATGGCTAGAAGCCATGAAATCCGAGATAGGATCCATGTATGAAAATGAAGTATGGACTTTGACTGACTTGCCCGTTGAACGGCGAGCCATAGAAAATAAATGGATCTTTAAGAAGAAGACAGACGCGGATGGTAATGTGACCATCTATAAAGCTCGGCTTGTCGCTAAGGGTTATCGACAAGTTCAAGGGGTTGACTACGATGAGACTTTCTCACCGGTAGCATGGCTGAAGTCCGTCCGAATCATGTTAGCGATTGCCGCATTCTATGATTATGAAATATGGCAAATGGACGTCAAAACGGCATTCCTTAATGGTTTCCTTAAGGAAGAATTGTATATGATGCAGCCGGAAGGTTTTGTCGATCCTAAGAACGCTGACAAGGTGTGCAAGCTCCAACACTCGATTTATGGGCTGGTGCAAGCATCTCGGAGTTGGAACATTCGCTTTGATGAGATGATCAAAGCGTTTGGGTTTACGCAGACTTATGGAGAAGCCTGCGTTTACAAGAAGGTGAGTGGGAGCTCTGTAGCATTTCTCATATTATATGTAGATGACATACTATTGATGGGAAATGATATAGAACTCTTGGACAGCATCAAGGCCTACTTGAATAAGAGTTTTTCAATGAAGGACCTTGGAGAAGCTGCTTATATATTAGGAATCAAAATCTATAGAGATAGATCAAGACGCCTCATAGGTCTTTCACAAAGCACATACCTTGATAAGATATTGAAGAAGTTCAATATGGATCAATCTAAGAAGGGGTTCTTACCTGTGTTACAAGGTATGAAATTGAGCTCAGCTCAATGTCCGACCACGGCAGAAGATATAGAAGAGATGAGCATCATCCCCTATGCGCCAGCCATAGGTTCTATTATGTATGCCATGCTGTGTACCAGACCTGATGTAAACCTTGCCGTAAGTTTGGTAGGAAGGTAGCAAAGTAATCCCGGCAAGGAACACTGGACAGCATCAAGAATACCCTGAAGTACCTGAAAAGGACTAAGGAAATGTTTCTCGTTTATGGAGGTGACGAAGAGCTCGTCGTAAAGGGTTACGTCGACGCTAGCTTCGACACAGATCTGGATGACTCTAAGTCACAAACCGGATACGTGTATATTTTGAATGGTGGGGCAGTAAGCTGGTGCAGTTGCAAGCAGAGCGTCGTGGCGGGATCTACATGTGAAGCGGAGTACATGGCAGCCTCGGAGGCAGCACATGAAGCAATATGGGTGAAGGAGTTCATCACCGACCTAGGAGTCATACCCAATGCGTCGGGGCCGATCAAGCTCTTCTGTGACTGGAGCTATTGCTCTTGCCAAGGAGCCCAGGTTTCACAAGAAGACAAGGCACATCAAGCGTCGCTTCAACTCCATTCGTGAAAATGTTCAAGATGGATACATAGAGATTTGTAAAGTACATACGGACCTGAATGTAGCGGATCCGTTGACTAAACCTCTCCCTAGAGCAAAACATGATCAACACCAGAATTCCATGGGTGTTCGATTCATCACAATGTAACTAGATTATTAACTCTAGTGCAAGTGGGAGACTGTTGGAAATATGCCCTAGAGGCAATAATAAAAGCTTTATTATTATATTTCCTTGTTCATGATAATTGTCTTTATTCATGCTATAATTGTATTATCCGGAAATCGTAATACATGTGTGAATAACAGACACCAACATGTCCCTAGTAAGCCTCTAGTTGACTAGCTCGTTGATCAACAGATAGTCATGGTTTCCTGACTATGGACATTGGATGTCATTGATAACGAGATCACATCATTAGGAGAATGATGTGATGGACGAGACCCAATCCTAAACATAGCAGAAGACCGTATAGTTCGTTTGCTAGAGTTTTCCAATGTCAAAGTATCTTTTCCTTAGACCATGAGATCGTGTAACTCCCGGATACCGTAGGAGTGCTTTGGGTATACCAAACGTCACAACGTAACTGGGTGACTATAAAGGTAGACTACGGGTATCTCCTAAAGTGTCTGTTGGGTTGACATGGATCAAGACTGGGATTTGTCACTCCGTATGACGGAGAGGTATCACCGGGCCCACTCGGTAATGCATCATCATAATGAGCTCAAAGTGACCAAGTGTCTGGTCACGGGATCATGCATTGCGGTACGAGTAAAGTGACTTGCCGGTAACGAGATTGAACGAGGTATTGGGATATCGACGATCGAGTCTCAGGCAAGTAACATATCGATTGACAAAGGGAATTGCATACGGGGTTGATTGAATCCTCGACATCGTGGTTCATCCGATGAGATCATCGTGGAGCATGTGGGAGCCAACATGGGTATCCAGATCCCGCTGTTGGTTATTGACCGGAGAGTCGTCTCGGTCATGTCTGCTTGTCTCCCGAACCCGTAGGGTCTACACACTTAAGGTTCGGTGACGCTAGGGTTGTGAAGATATGTATATGCAGTAACCCGAATGTTGTTAGGAGTCCCGGATGAGATCCCGGACATCACGAGGAGTTCCGGAATGGTCCGGAGGTAAAGAATTATATATAGGAAGTGCTGTTTTGGCCATCGGGACAAGTTTCGGGGTTATCGGTATTGTACCGGGACCACCGGAGGGGTCCCGCGGGCCCACCGGGTGGGGCCACCTGTCCCGGGGGGCCACATGGGCTGTAGGGGGTGCGCCTTGGCCTAGATGGGCCATGGGCACCAGCCCCAAAGGCCCATGCACCTAGGGTTCCACTTAAAGGAAGAGTCCAAGTGGTGGAAGGCACCTCTAGGTGCCTTGGGGGGGAGGGAAACCTCCCCATGGCAGCCGCACCTAGGAGATTGGATCTCCTAGGCTGCGCACCAACCCCCCTTGGCCCTCCTATATATAGTGGGGGAGAGGAGGGACTTCATACACCAGCCCCTGGCGCCTCCCTCTCTCGCCGTTACGTCTCTCTCTCGTAGTATAGGCGAAGCCCTGCTACTGTGACGCCCTGCATCCACCACCACGCCGTCGTGCTGCTGGATCTTCATCAACCTCTCCTTCCCCCTTGCTGGATCAAGAAGGAGGAGACGTCTCCCGTCCCGTACGTGTGTTGAACGCGGAGGTGCCGTCCGTTCGGCGCTTGGTCATCGGTGATTTGGATCACGTCGTGTACGACTACATCATCACCGTTCTTTGAACGCTTCCGCACGCGATCTACAAAGGTATGTAGATGCATCCGATGACTCGTTGCTAGATGAACTCCTAGATGGATCTTGGTGAAACGAGTAGGAAATTTTTTGTTTTCTGCAACGTTCCCCAACAGGGTGATCCTCCCTACTCCACAGAATAGGCTGCTCAGACCATCTCAAATAACGAGGAACCGCTGGCTCAACAGCGTTGACTGCTCTCTTACGAAGTTTCTGGTCCCTTTTGCATAAACTGGTGGTGAACACATGATACTGCCCACTACTTAGCTGCTTTGGGTTACTCTGAAATCCGGATTGTTGCTGTTGCTGACCTCCTTGGCCAGATTGCTGATTATAACCACCTTGATTACCTTGAGGGCCCTGGCCATGAAAACCGCCACCGCCTGAATTGCCGCCTGGGCCATGAAAACCGCCACTGCCTGAGCCGCCGCCAGGCCCATGATTACCGTCGAACATGTTAGAATTCTTGAAAGCCTTCATGATCGTACAATCTTTCCATAGATGGGTGGCCGGCTTCTCCCGTGTGCCGTGTCTTGGACAAGGTTCATTTAGCAACTGCTCGAGGGTGGGACCTGACCCGCCTGATCGTGGGGGTGGCCTCCCCTTACGTCGTTGATTGTTGCCTTGCGCATTCGCCACAAACTCCGAGCTGCCGTCAGCCTTACATTTATTATTACCTCCTTGATTTGCCGGGTTATGCTGAAGACCCTTAGCGTTGCCGTTCTTCTTTCCCTTCCCTGTCTTCTCTTCATAAGACGCAGGATCCTTGGTACTGTCTGAATTAGCGTATTTGACTAGAGCCGCCATCAGCTGGCCCATGTCATTACAATCGTGCTTGAGCCGCCCTAGCTTCTGTTTCAGAGGTTCAAAACGGCAATTTTTCTCCAACATTAAGACCGCAGAGCCGGCATCCATTTTATCAGATGAATGTATTATTTCCTTCACCCGGCGCACCCAATGGGTCATGGACTCACCTTCTTCTTGCTTGCAATTAGTCAAGTCCACAATCGACATGGGCTGCTTGCATGTATCTTTGAAGTTCTAAATAAACCGGGCCTTTAACTCGGCCCATGAACCAATGGAATTAGGGGGCAGTCCCTTTAACCAAGTGCGGGCCGTTCCATCCAGCATCATAGTGAAGTACTTATCCATTGTTGCGTCACTAACCTCCAGCAATTCCATGGCCATCTCATAACTTTCAATCCATGCCCCGGGCTGTAAGTCGGCTGTGTAATTAGGCACCTTCCGAGGCCCCTTGAAATCCTTTGGCAAGCGCTCATTACGTAGAGCCGACACCAAACAAGGGACACCTCCTGTCCTTGTGGCGACACCTGCTTCAACAGAGGTCGTTGGATAAACCGGAAAAGCTTGGTGAGCCACCTGCTCAGCTGCCTGTTGAACCGCCCACTCAGCCTCTTGGCGGATCCTATCCTGGTCAACCAAGTTAAGAGCTCCATCATGTGCCGGGTCATGCCTGCCCGGCTGGTTACGGCGCTGGGCGTTGCTTGATACGGCTGCCGAATCCATATGCCTGCTATAAGTCGGGCTCCTGCTTGGGCGAGTGGTCGAATGAATCCTGTCTCAACTATAAGAGTATGCCTCCTGCTGTGCCAGAGCCGTCTGAAGAAGTTCTCTGACCCTTCGCGTTTCGATCATCGTCGGAGAGTTGCCTTCCATCGGGAGAGCCGCCAAACGTGTCGATGCAGCGATCAGATTCTCCAAAGGGTTAGAAAAATGACCCGGGGGTGTCGGTGCATAATGAGGTGGAGCAGTATTCACATGAGTGGGTTCCATAGTTCGTGGCTGAACTGGCGCCCCAGCCCCGGGTGTTGTAATCCGGTTCGCCTCCGGCGGGTTACTGGCACCGGCACCGGGTGTGTGGAAAAGGTTCCTAGGATCGTATGTCAGAGGCAGATGTGATTGAGTCTTCTGGTGCCTTCTCCTCATGACCTCGTTTGATGCGTTCAGATCCATCGTGAGCCGAAAAGCCTCTGATTGAAGCTGCTGAGCCCGAGCATCCAAAGCCGCCCACTCTGCAGCCATCCTGATGTCCTCCGCCGCCAGGTTTTCCTTGGCTTGTGCTACCTCCTCACATAACCGTGCCACCTCTGCATCATGCTGAGCCTGATCCACCAGTTCAACCACGATAGTCAACAGGTCCGTCATCCTATCCATGAGCTCCATCAGCACTTGAGCCGGCCGCTGCTGACCCGGTGGTTATTGCTGCCGTAGCCGTAGAGTTTTGAGCGGCCTTCGTGCCGGTCATGAAGACCCCCACTCTGCTCAGTGGCTCGAAGGGGTCCGTAATACTGCTGCCATTGGAACAGCCCCCAGGCCCACCATCTTGCAGTTGATACAACGAATCTGTCTCACCCGTGGATGACTCGCCATCAGGCTGGACGACTGTCTCGCCACCAGATATAGATCCTTCAGAAAATTCCCCTCCATGGATGCATCCCACGAAGGCACGCTTCATAGCCGGCTGACCCCGGGCGGGTCTCGCACGCTGAGCCGTATCGATGATGTTGGTGTAGATGTCCGGCTCAGGACCCGGCTCGCCGATTCGGCCGATGAAGATGTGGATCCCGCCGAAGGGGACCCAGTACCCGTACTTAATTGAGCCGGTGTCGGGGCCCCAGCCTGCGTCGTTGATGTAGAGCTTGCCGCGACGACTCTTGGTCATCCGGCCCACAACACATCCCTTGAGCCCTTCGAAGCTTCCCTTCAAGAACTCAAATCCACCATGCGTTGGCCCCATGGTGGGCGCCAACTGTCGTGGAATTGTCACGGCAGATGTCCTAGCGAAAGGACTTAGTCATGGAGCCATCACAACTAGGAAGCTTAAAGGGGTTAATCGAGACAAAGGACACGAGAGGTTTATAATGGTTCGGCCCCTTGCGGTGAAGGTAAAGCCTAGTCCAGTTGATGTGGTATTGCTAGGTTTCGATGACCAAGGAGCGAATACGCTAGCTTGGCTCTCGATCTGTTGTTTCTTGCCCTAAGCCGCCGCCGGATATTCCCCTTATATACACGGGTTGACACCCTGCGGCCTACAGAGTCCCGGCCGGCTCATACAACGTGTCCGACTCGGTGACATCTCTTACATGTCTTACTTTACAAGTCTTATTCATACATGGCAGTTTATACTTACGGGCCCTAAGCCACCTCTAGGCTTGGGCCTATTATAAGCCTTATTGTAAACTGTCACCTTGTATACTCTTCGGGCTTTTATTTTAGTAACCTGCCATTGTGGTTGACCCAGCCCCTCCTGGGCGGGTCATATCTGGTAGTCATATCCCCAATAGTTGTGGTCCTTCTTCTTCTTGGCATACACATCCAAGTCATCTTCATGTTCTTCTGGGGTATTTATCAATTTTGCCCATTCTTCAACTGTGGATTGGTACCTAGTACCTTCTGACATCCATATGATCTTCCCATCTGGGTAAAAGTGAGCAGTGGAGTAAAACTGCATGATCAGCTCATCATTCCATTTTGTGAGCTTCTGTCCAACAAACTCATCTACTCCACATGCTTTGAAGCTGTCATAAACTTCTAGAAAGTGATCTTCATTCTCCTGGATGTATTCCCAATCAACCCATCTCATGTCGCAGACAATGGGCTTCTGTCCAACAAACTCATCTACTCCACATGCTTTGAAGCTGTCATAAACTTCTAGAAAGTGATCTTCATTCTCCTGGATGTATTCCCAATCAACCCATATCATGTCGCAGACAATGGGCTTCTTGTCAAGCAAAATAGTTTCATAAAAGTCTTGCTATTCCTTTATATGAAACCGGTAGTCAACTGCAGTCCTCCTCCTCACAGCATAAGGATCAGACTCTCTCCACAATCTCAGTCCTGAATATTTCCTGATGTGCATGTTCTCAGCGACTGGATGGGCATCATTGTGGTTTGGAATCTTGGGCTTCAATTTTCTCAAAATAAGAGAATCATCATCTTCTTCTTCAGCCTGAGGCACTAGGGCCTTGTTCTTTTCTTCAGCAGGTATACTTCTGGTGTTCCTCTTGGGCTTATTGGGCTTCCGAGCTGGAGCTTTGGGAGTTGTCTTGGGCTTTGATGGAGCAACCCCTCACTTTATAGCATCTCTCATAAGCTTCTGAGCTTTGGGTGCTGCTGCAGCATCCTCTTCCTCTTCCTATTCTTCAGAGGGATCTCTCATCATGGAGGTTAGGAAATCACTGAACTCGGTGGGACCGAATCATGAAACTCGGTCAGACCGATTTAGTTCAAAATGTGAACGTTAGGATTTTTGGTGGGACCGACATGTCAACTCGGTGGAACCGATTCCATTAGGCTTAGGGCATAACGTAATCTCGGTGAGACTGATTACACAAACTCGGTGGGACCGATTTTGGTAAAGGCAAATAGAGAGTTGGTTAGGCAAACTTGGTGGGACCGATTCGCTCATCTCGGTTAGACCAAAACGTTACAAAGGGGAAATAGAGAGTTTGCATTGCAATCTCGGTGGGACCGATCGCTCATCACGGTTGGACCGAGACGTTACAAAGGGAAACAGAGAGGTTGCAATCCCATCTCGGTGAGAACGAGATCCCTATCGGTGAGACCGAAATGACTAGGGTTTGTGGTAGTGGCTATGTCAAGTGAACTCGGTGGCGCCGGGTAGGAAATTTCGGTGGGACCAAGTTTGACTTTTGGTTTGGGACATATGTGGATATGAGAAAGTAGTTGAGGGTTTTGGAGCATATCACTAAGCATTTTGATCAAGTAACTCATTACGCAACACCTCATCCCCTTTTAACAGTATTGGCTTTTCCTATGGACTCAATGTGATCTTGGATCACTAAAAGTAAGATGTAGAGTCTTGAGCTTGAGCCAACATGTGTTCTTAGTATTTTGAGGGGTCCACTTTCTAATCCATTCCATGCCAAACATTGAGCCTTCCTGAAATATTTATCTTGAAATAGCGTTAGCTCAATGGGCTATATGTTCTTCGGAATTACCAAAACCACCCAGGGATAGTTGCACTTTCAACAGTGTGAGAATTGCATGATGATGTAAATTTAAACCTTCTCACAAAGGAATCAGTTAGGTAGTGGTACCGAGGGCACTTATCTGACAAGAAGCCCTCAAGTTTAGCGTTGCGCACATATGCTTCAAATTCCTCCTTAATTCCTGCTTGGACTATGAACTTTTCTGACGGCCATTCACAAGGCCGCACTTGAGCTTCTCTTGGTAGTTCATAGTCCGGCTCATGTATCGCAGGCCTGGGTCCTTGCTTCTTTGAAGAACCACCTTGGTACATTTTCCTAAACATATTTCTTCCTCTGAAAAATTTCTGAAATTTTTAGTAACTCAAAAATAGAAGTGAACCAAATTCAACAAGATTGATAGCAACTACTCCTACAAGTGCATAAAGGCCACATCATGCATTAAAACTACTTTTGACCACATAAATTTGACATGCAAGCTCAAGAACAGGGTCACCTAAGCAGCAAAAATTTGCAATAAATAAAGCACTAGAACAAAAACTAATTGGACCATTGTCGGAGTCACATACCGAAGAACAGTCCCCCAAAGCAGTTTTGTGAATGGAGCTTTGAGCAAGGAGATCGAAAATGGCAGCAAGATGAGCTAGAACTCGGGTTTGAGCTGGTGGATGATTTTTTCTGGAGGAGGACGAAGTGTGTGGGTGCAAGAATAAGTGGAGAAGGCCCACGTGGGGTCCACGAGGCAGGGGGGCGCCCCCTCCACCCTCGTGGGCACATGGTGAGGGCCCTGGTGTGTTCTTAGTGCCAATAATTCTTAAATATTCCAGAAAAAACATATTAAATTTTTAGGACATTTGGAGAACTTTTATTTTCGGAGTATTTTTTATTGCAAGGATAATTCAGAAAATAGACATAAAATACTTTTTTTGCTTTATTTAAACTAAATAACAGAAAGTAAAAAGAGGGTACAGGAAGTTGTGCTTTCTAGCTTCATCCATCTCATGCTCATCAAAAGGAATCCACTAACAAGGTTGATCAAGTCTTGTTAACAAACTCATTTCGAATAACATGAAATCGGAGAATTTTTGAATAACACTAGGTTACCTCAACGGGGATATGCAGATCCCCAACAATAAGAATATCATATTTCTTCTTGATAGTAGGAAGAGGAAATTCAAAACCTCCAGTAGTAATCGTTGAAATTTTTCCAATAGAATTGATACTGTGGACTTGAGGTTTTTTCCTCGGAAAGTGTACCGTATGCTCATTACCATTAACATGAAAAGTGACAGTGCCTTTGTTCCAATCAATAACAGCCCTTGCAATATTCAAAAAGGGTTTACCAAGAATAATAGACATACTATCGTCCTCGGGAATATCAAGAATAACAAATTCCGTTAAAATAGTAACGTTTGCAACCACAACGGGCACATCCTCACAAATACCGACAGGTATAGCAGTTGATTTATCAGCCATTTGCAAAGATATTTCAGTAGGTGTCAACCTATTCAAATCAAGTCTATGATATAAAGAGAGAGGCATAACACTAACACCGGCTCCAAGATCACATAAAGCAGTTTTAACATAGTTTCTTTTAATGGAGCATGGTATAGTTGGTACCCCTGGATCTCCAAGTTTCTTTGGTATTCCACCCTTAAAAGTGTAATTAGCAAGCATGGTGGAAATTTCAGCTTCCGGTATCTTTCTTTTATTAGTAACAATATATTTCATATACTTAGCATAAGGATTCATTTTAAGCATATCAGTCAAACGCATACGCAAAAAGATAGGTCTAATCATTTTAGCAAAGCGCTCAAAATCCTCATCATCCTTTTTCTTGGATGGTTTAGGAGGAAAAGGCATGGGTTTTTGAACCCATGGTTGTCTTTCTTTACCGTGCTTCATAGCAAAAAAGTCTCTCTTATCATAACGTTGATTCTTTGATTGTGGGTTATCAAGATCGACAACAGGTTCAATCTCTACATCATTATCATTACTAGGTTGAGCATCAACATGAACATCATCATTAATATTATCACTAGGTTCATGTTCATTACCAGATTGTGTTTCAGCATCAGAAATAGAAATATCATTGGGATTCTCAGGTGTGTCAACAACAGGTTCACTAGAAGCATGCAAAGCCCTATCAGTTTTCTTTTTCTTCTTCTTAGCAGAACTAGGTGCATCAACATTAAATCTCTGAGAATCTTTCTCAATTCTCTTGGGGTGACCCTCGGGATACAAAGGTTCCTGAGTCATTTTACCCCCTCTAGTCATAAATCTAACATCATTATCATTTTTCTTATTATTTAATTCATTGAGCAAATCATTCTGAGCCTTAAGTACTTATTCTACTTGAGTGGTAACCATAGAAGCTTGTTTACTAATGAGTTTATGTTCACCTTTAACTCTAGACATATAATCACTCAACTGTTCAATCATATAAGCATTACATTTCAATTGTCTACCAAAATAAGCATTGAAGTCTTCTTGCTTAACCATAAAGTCATCAAACTCATCCAAGCATTGGCTAGCAAACTTAGTAGATGGGATTTCACATTTATCAAATCTATAGAGAGAATTTACCTTTACTACCTGTTGGGGATATGACTACCAGATATGACCCGCCCAGGAGGGGCCGGGTCAACCACAATGGCGGGTTACTTAAATAAAAGCCCGAAGAGTATACAAGCTGACATTTGCAATAAGGCTTATAATAGGCCCAAGCCCAGAGGTGGCTTAAGGCCCGTAAGTATAAACTGCCATGTATGAATAAGACTTGTAAAGTAAGGCATGTAAGAGATGTCACCGAGCCGGACGCATTGTATGAGCCGGCCGGGACTCTGTAGGCCGCAGGGCGTCAACCCGTGTATATAAGGGGATGACCCGGCGGCGGCTTAGGGCAAGAAACAACAGATCGAGAGCCAAGCTAGCGTATTTGCTCCTTGGTCATCGAAACCTAGCAATACCACATCAACTGGACTAGGCTTTACCTTCACCGCAAGGGGCCGAACCAGTATAAACCTCTCGTGTCCTTTGTCCCGATTAACCCCTTTAAGCTTCCTAGTTGCGATGGCTCCACGACTAAGTCCTTTCACTAGGACATCTGCCGTGACAATTCCATGACAGTTGGCGCCCACCGTGGGGCCAGCGCACGGTGGATTTGAGTTCTTGAAGGGCAGCTTCGAAAGGCTCAAAGGATATGCTGTGGGCCGGATGACCAAGAGTCGTCGTGGCAAGCTCTACATCGACGACGCAGGCTGGGGCCCCGACGCGGGCACAATCGAGTACGGGTACCGGGTCCTCTTTGGCGGAATCCACGTCTTCATCGGCCGGATCGGCGAGCCGGGCCCTGAGCCGGACATCTGCACTGACCTCATCGAGACGGCTTAGCTTGCGAGACCCGCCCGGACTCAGCCCGCTGTGAGGCGTGCCTTCGTGGGTTGCATCCATGGAGGGGAGCTTTCTGAAGGATCTGTGGATGGCGGTGAGACGACCATCCACTCAGACGGTGAGTCGTCCACAGGTGAGACGGATTCTTTGTATCAACTACAAGATGGCGGGCTTGGGGGATGTTCCGATGGCAGCAATATTCCGGACCCCTTTGAGTCGCCGAACAGAGTGGGGATCTTCATGACTGGTACGTAGCCTGCTCAAAACTCTACGACTGCGGCAGCAATAACCACCGGGTCAGCAGCGGCCGGGGCAGGAGGCCCCGCCCGCCCACCGGCTCAGGTGCTGATGGATCTCATGGATAGGATGACGACCCTGTTGACTGCCGTGATTGAACTGGCGGATCAGGCTCAGCATGATGCAGAGGTGGCACAATTGCATGAGGAGGTAGCACAAGCCAAGGAAAACTTGGCGGCGGAGGACGTCAGGATGGCTGTCGAGCGGGTGGCTTTGGATGCTCGGGCTCACCAGCTCCAATCAGAGGCCTTTCGGCTCACTATGGATCTAATGCATCGAACGAGGTCATGAGGAGAAGGCATCAGAAGACTCAATCACGTCTGCCTCTGACTTACGATCCTAGGAACCTCTTCCACACACCCGGTCCAGGTCCCAGTAACCCGCCGGAGGCGAACCGGATTGCAACACCCGGGGCTGGGGCGCCGTTTCAGCCACGTACTATGGAACCCCCTCATGTGAATACTGCTTCGCCTCATTACACACCGACAGCACCGGGTCATTTTTCTAACCCTTTGGAGAATCTGATCGCTGCATCGTCACGTTTGGCGGCTCCCCCAATGGAAGGCGACTCTTCGACGACGATCGAAACGCGAAGGGTCAGAGAACTTCTTCAGACGGCTCTGGCACAGTAGGAGGGGCCAGGTCAACCACAATTGTGGGTTACTTAAATAAAAGCCCGAAGAGTATACAAGGTGACAGTTTATAATAAGGCTTATAATAGGCCCAAGCCCAGAGGTGGCTTAAGGCCCATAAGTATAAACCACCATGTATGAATAAGACTTGTAAAGTAAGGCATGTAAGAGATGTCACCGAGCCGGACACGTTGTATGAGCCGTCTGGGACTCTGTAGGCTGGAGGGCGTCAAACCGGGTATATAAGGGGACGGCCCGGCGACGGCTTAGGGCAAGAAACAACATATCGAGAGCCAAGCTAGCGTATTCGCTCCTTGGTCATCGAAACCTAGCAATACCACATCAACTGGACTAGGCTTTATGTTCACCGCAAGGGGCCGAACTAGTATAAACCTCTCGTGTCCTTTCTCCCGATTAACCCCTTTAAGCTTCCTAGTTGCAATGGCTCCACGACTTAGTCCTTTCACTAGGACATCTGCCGTGAAAATTCCATGACACTACCTGTGTCGGGTTATCAAGACCATGTATTTCTTCAATAGGCGGTAAATTCTTAACATCTTCAGCTTTAATACCTTTTTCTTTCATAGATTTCTTTGCCTCTTGCATATCTTCAGGACTGAGAAATAGAATACCCCTTTTCTTCGGAGTTGGCTTAGGAGTTGGTTCAGGAAGTGTCCAATCATTTTCATTACTCAACATATTATTCAATAGCAATTCAGCTTGATCAACAGTTCTTTCCCTGAAAACACAACCATCACAACTATCCAGGTGGTCTCTGGAAGCATCAGTTAGTTCATTATAAAAGATATCAAGTATTTCATTTTTCTTGAGAGGATGATCAGGCAAAACATTAAGTAATTGGAGAAGCCCCCCCCCAAGCTTGTGGGAAACTCTCTTCTTCAATTTGCACAAAATTATATGTTTCCCTTAAGGAAGCTTGTTTCTTATGAGTGGGGAAATATTTAGCAGAGAAGTAATAAATCATATCACAGGGACTACGCACACAACCAGGATCAAGAGAATTAAACCATGTTTTTGCATCATCCTTTAATGAGAATGGAAACAACTTAAGGATAAAGTAATAGCGAGTTTTCTCATCATTAGTGAACAGGGTGGCTATATCATTTAATTTAGTAAGATGTGCCACAACAGTTTCAGATTCATAGCCATAAAAAGGATCAGATTCAACCAAAGTAATTAACTCAGGGTCGACAGAGAAATCATAATCCTTATCGGAAATAAAGATAGGTGAAGTAGAAAAAGCAGGGTCATATTTCATTCTAGCATTCAAAGACTTTTCTTTAAGCTTAACTAATAATTTCTTAAGATCATATCTATCATTGTAAGGTAAAAAGTCTCTAGCAGTTTCTTCATCCATAACATAACCCTCAGGCACAACAGGCAATTCATATCTAGGGGGAGAATCTTCATCATCACTTTCATCAATATTATCGGTTTCAATAATTTCATTCTCTCTAAGCCTAGCAAGTTGTTCATCAAGAAATTCACCTAGTGGCACAGTATTATCAAGCATAGAAGTAGTTTCATCATAAGCATCATGCAAAGCAGAAGTGGCATCAACAATAACATGCGACATATTAGAATGAATAGCAGGAGTAGTTGTCGCAAGTTTACTCAAAACCGAAGGTGAATCAAGTGCAGAGCTAGATGGCAGTTCCTCCCCTCCCCTCGTAGTTGAGGGAAAAAACTTGGTTCTTTTATCTTTCAAGTTCTTCATAGTGATCGGCAGATATAAATCCCAAGTGACTCAAAGAATAGAGCTATGCTCCCCGGCAACGGTGCCAGAAAATAGTCTTGATAACCCACAAGTATAGGGGATCACAACAATTTTCGAGGGTAGAGTATTCAACCCAAATTTATTGATTCGACACAAGGGGAGACAAAGAATATTCTCAAGTATTAGCAGCTGAGTTGTCAATTCAACCACACCTGGAAAACTTAATATCTGCAGCAAAGTATTTAGTAGCAAAGTAGTATGATAGTAGCGGTAACGGTAGCAAAAGTAATAGTTTTGGTTTTATAGCGATTGTAACAGTAGCAACGGAAAAGTAAATAAGCGAAGATCAATATGTGAAAAGCTCGTAGGCAATGGATCAGTGATGGATAATTATGTCGGATGCGATTCCTCATGCAATAGTTATAACATAGGGTGACACAGAACTAGCTCCAGTTCATCAATATAATGTAGGCATGTATTCCGAATATAGTCATACATACTTATGGAAAAGAACTTGCATGACATCTTTTGTCCTACCCTCCCGTGGCAGCGGGGTCCTATTGGAAACTAAGGGATACTAGACCAAAGCATTAACGCATAGTGAATACATGAACTCCTCAAACTACGGTCATCACCGGTAAGTATCCCGATTATTATCACTTCGGGGTTAACGGGTCATAACACATAATAGGTGACTATAGACTTGCAAGACAGGATCAAGAACTCACATATATTCATGAAAACATAATAGGTTCAGATTTGAAATCATAGCACTCGGGCCCTAGTGACAAGCATTAAGCATAGCAAAGTCATAGCAACATCATTCTCAGAACATAATGGATACTAGGGATCAAACCCTAACAAAACTAACTCGATTACATGATAAATCTCATCCAACCCATCACCGTCCAGCAAGCCTACGATGGAATTACTCACACACGGCGATGAGCATCATGAAATTGGTGATGGAGGAAGGTTGATGATGACGATGGCGACGGATTCCCCTCTCCGGAGCCCTGAACGGACTCTAGATCAGCCCTCCCGAGAGAGATTAGGGCTCGCCGGCGGCTCCGTATCGTAAAACGCGATGAATCCTTCTCTTTGATTTTTTCTCCCCGAACGTGAATATATGGAGTTGGAGTTGAGGACGGTGGAGCGTCAGGGGGCCCACGAGGCAGGGGGGCGCGCCCAGGGGGGTAGGCGCGCCCCCACCCTCGTGGACAGGGTGTGCCCCCCTGACATTGATTCTTTCGCCAGTATTTTTTATATATTCCAAAAATATTCTCCGTTGATTTTCAGGTCATTCCGAGAACTTTTATTTCTGCACAAAAATAACACCATGGCAATTCTGCTGAAAACAACGTCAGTCCGGGTTAGTTCCATTCAAATCATGCAAGTTAGAGTCGAAAACAAGGGCAAACGTGCTTGGAAAAGTAGATACGATGGAGACGTATCATAGTTGAACGTCTTATTGATCAAACCGATCAAGTACTGAACGCACGGCACCTCCGTGATATAGACACGTTCAGCTCGGTGACGTCCCTCATACTCTTGATCCAGCTAAGGCCGAGGGAGAGTTTCGTCAGCACGACGGCGTGATGACGATGATGATGAAGTTACCGACGTAGGGCTTCGCCTAAGCACTACAACGATATGACCGAGGTGGAATTCTATGGAGGAGGGCACCGCACACGGCTAAACAATCAACTTGTGTGTCTATGGGGTGCCCCCTCCCCTATATATAAAGGGGTGGAGGAGGGGGTCGGCCGGCCACCTTGGGTGCGCCCCCAAGGGGGGAATCCTACTCCTACTAGGAGTAGGATCCCCCCTTTGCTAGTCCAACTAGGAGGGGGAAGGAAGGGAGAGAGGGAAGGAAGGAAAGGGGGGCCGGCCCCCTCCCAAATTTGGATTGGGCTTGGGGGGCGCGCCCCTCCTCTTGGCCTTCTCCTCTCTTTTCCATTAAAGCCCATGTAGGCCCATTAAGCCCCGGGGGGTTCCGGCAACCTCCCGGTACTCTGGTAAATGCCCGAATTCATCTGGAATCATTCCGGTGTCCAAACATAGCCTCCCAATATATCGATCTTTATGTCTCGACCATTTCGAGACTCCTCGTCATGTTCATCATCACATCCGGGACTCCGAACTACCTTTGGTACATCAAAACAAATAAACTCATAATACCAATCGTCATCGAACGTTAAGCGTGCGGACCCTACGGGTTCGAGAACTATGTAGACATGACCGAGACTCACTTCCGGTCAATAACCAATAGCGGAACCTGGATGCTCATATTGGTTCGTACATATTCTACGAAGATCTTTATCAGTCACACCGCATAACAACATACGTTGTTCCCTATGTCATCGGTATGTTACTTGCCCGAGATTCGATCATCGGTATCTCAATACCCAGTTCAATCTCATTACCGACAAGTCTCTTTACTCGTTCCGTAATGCATGATACCGCGACTAACTCATTAGTCACATTGCTTGCAAGGCTTATAGTGATGTGCATTACCGAGAGGGCCCAGAGATACCTCTCCGATACACGGAGTGACAAATCCTAATCTTGATCTATGCCAACTCAACAAACACCATCAGAGACACCTGTAGAGCATCTTTATAGTCACCCAGTTACGTTGTGACATTTGATAGCACACTAAGTGTTCCTCCGATATTCGGGAGTTGCATAATCTCATAGTCATAGGAACATGTATAAGTTATGGAGAAAGCAATAGCAATAAACTAAACGATCATAGTGCTAAGCTAACGGATGGGTCAAGTCAATCACATCATTCTCTAATGATGTGAACCCGTTCATCAAATGACAACTCATGTCTATGGTTAGGAAACTTAACCATCTTTGATTAACGAGGTAGTCAAGTAGAGGCATACTAGTGACGCTCTGTTTGTCTATGTATTCACACATGTACTAAGTTTCCGGTTAATACAATTCTAGAATGAGTAATAAACATTTATCATGATATAAGGAAATATAAATAACAACTTTATTTTTGCCTCTAGGGCATATGTCCTTCAGTCTCCCACTTGCACTAGAGTCAATAATCTAGATACGTAGTAATGATTCTAACACCCATGGAGTCTTGGTGTTGATCATGTTTTGCTCGTGAGAGAGGCTTAGTCAACAGGTCTGCAACATTCAGATCTTCATGTATCTTGCAAATCTCTATGTCTCCCTCCTTGACTTGATCGCGGATGGAATTGAAGCGTCTCTTGATGTGCTTGGTTCTTTTGTGAAATCTGGATTCCTTTGCCAAGGCAATTGCACTAGTATTGTCACACAAGATTTTCATTGGACCCGATGCACTAGATATGACACCTAGATCGCATATGAACTCCTTCATCCAGACTCCTTCATTTGCTACTTCCGAAGCAGCTATGTACTCCACTTCACACATAGATCCCGCCACGACGCTCTGCTTGGAACTGCACCAATTGACAGCTCCACCATTCAATAAAAATACGTATCCGGTTTGTGACTTAGAGTCATCCGGATCAGTGTCAAAGCTTGCATCAACGTAACCGTTTACGACGAGCACTTTGTCACCTCCATAAACGAGAAACATATCCTTAGTCCTTTTCAGGTATTTCAGGATGTTCTTGACCGCTGTCCAGTGATCCACTCCTGGATTACTTTGGTACCTCCCTGCTAAACTAATAGCTAGGCACACATCAGGTCTGGTACACAGCATTGCATACATGATAGAACCTATGGTTGAAGCATAGGGAATGACTTTCATTTTGTCTCTATCTTCTGCAGTGGTTGGGCATTTAGTCTGACTCAACTTCACACCTTGTAACACATGCAAGAACCCTTTCTTTGCTTGATCCATTTTGAACTTCTTCAAAACTTTATCAAGGTATGTGCTTTGTAGAAGTCCAATTAAGCATCTTGATCTATCTCTATAGATCTTGATGCCCAATATATAAGCAGCTTCACCGAGGTCTTTCATTGAAAAATTCTTATTCAAGTATCCTTTTATGCTACCCAGAAATTCGGTATTATTTCCAATCAACACTATGTCATCCACATATAATATTAGAAATGCTACAGAGCTCCCACGCACTTTCTTGTAAATACAGGCTTCTCCAAAAGTCTGTATAAAACCATATGCTTTGATTACACTATCAAAGTGTATATTCCAACTCCGAGTGGCTTGCACCAGTCCATAAATGGATCACTGGAGCTTGCACACTTTGTTAGCACCTTTTGGATCGACAAAACCTTCCGGTTGCATCATATACAACTCTTCTTTAAGATATCCATTAAGGAATGCAGTTTTGAAATCCATTTGCCAAATTTAATAATCATAAAATGCGGAAATTGCTAACATGATTCGGACAGACTTAAGCATCTCTACGGGTGAGAAGGTCTCATTGTAGTCAACTCCTTGAACTTGTCAAAAACCTTTCGCAACAGGTCGAGCTTTGTAGACAGTAATATTACCGTCAGCGTCAGTCTTCTTCTTGAAGATCCATTTATTCTCTATGGCTTGCCAATCATCGGGCAAGTCAACCAAAGTCCACACTTTGTTCTCATACATGGATCCCATCTCAGATTTCATGGCCTCAAGCCATTTTGCAGAATCTGGGCTCATCATCGCTTCCTCATAGTTCGTAGGTTCGTCATGGTCAAGTACCATGACTTCCAAACAGGATTACCACACCACTCTGGTGCGGATCTTACTCTGGTCGACCTATGAGGTTCGGTAGTAACTTTATTAGAAGTTTCATGATCATCATTAGCTTCCTCACTTACTGGTGTAGGAATCACTGGAACTGATTTCTGTGATGAACTACTTTCCAATAAGGGAGCAGGTATAGTTACCTCATCAAGTTCTACTTTCCTCCCACTCACTTCTTTCGAGGGAAACTCCTTCTCTAGAAAGGATCCATTCTTAGCAACGAATATCTTGCCTTCGGATCTGTGATAGAAGGTGTACCCAATAGTCTCTTTTGGGTATCCTATGAAGACACATTTCTCCGATTTGGGTTCGAGCTTATGAGGTTGAAGCTTTTTTCACATAAGCATCACAGCCCCAAACTTTAAGAAATGAAAACTTCGGTTTCTTGCCAAACCACAGTTCATAAGGTGTCGTCTCAACAGATTTCGATGGTGCCCTATTTAACGTGAATGCAACCATCTCTAAAGCATAACCCCAAAATGATAGCGGTAAATTAGTAAGAGACATCATAGATCGCACCATATCTAATAAAGTGCGGTTACGACGTTCGGACACACCATTACGCTGTGGTGTTCCAGGTGGCGTGAGTTGCGAAACTATTCCACATTGTTTCAAATGAAGACCAAACTCGTAACTCAAATATTCTACTCCACGATCAGATCACATAAACTTTATTTTCTTGTTACGATGATTTTTCGCTTCACTCTGAAATTCTTTGAACTTTTCAAATATTTCAGACTTATGTTTCATCAAGTAGATATACCCATATCTGCTCAAATCATATGTGAAGGTAAGAAAATAACGATACCCGCCGCGAGCATCAACACTCATCGGACCGCATACATCAGTATGTATTATTTCCAACAAGTCTATTGCTCGCTCCATTGTTCCGGAGAATGGAGTATTAGTCATCTTGCCCATGAATAGTTCACAAGCATCAAGTGATTCCAAAATCCCATCAACATGGAGTTTCTTCATGCGCTTTACACCAATATGACCTAAATGGCAGTGCCAAAAATAAGTTGCACTATCATTATTAAACTTATATATTTTGGCTTCAATACTATGAATATGTGTATCACTACTATCAAGATTTAGTAAAAATAGACCACTCATTAAGGGTGCATGACCATAAAAGATATTACTCATATAAATAGAACAACCATTATTCTCTGACTTAAATGATTAACCATCTTGCATCAAACAAGATCCAGATATAATGTTCATGCTTAGCGCTGGCACCAAAGAACAATTATTCAGGTCTAAAACTAATCCCGAAGGTAGATGTAGAGGTAGCATGCCGATGGCGATCACATCGACTTTGGAACCATTTCCCATGCGCATCGTCACCTCGTCCTTAGCCAATCTTCGCTTAATCCGTAGCCCCTGTTTCAAGTTGCAAATATTAGCAACATAACCAGTATCAAATACCCAGGCGCTATTGCGAGCATTAGTATGGTACACATCAATAACATGTATATCAAATATACCTTTCACTTTGCCATCCTTATTCGCCAAATACTTGGGGCAGTTCCGCTTCCAGTGACGAGTCCCTTTGTAGTAGAAGCACTCAATCTCAGGCTTAGGTCTAGACTTGGGCTTCTTCACTTGAGCATCAACTTGTTTGCCGTTCTTCTTGAAGTTCCCCTTCTTCCCCTTACCTTTTTTCTTGAAACTGGTGGTCTTGTTGACCATCATTACTTGATGCTCCTTCTTGATTTCTACCTCCGCAGCCTTTAGCATTGCGAAGAGCTTGGGCATCAAGTTCCCCTTCATTGACAGAGTTCTTCAATCATATTACTTAAGAACTCCCACTTAGATAGACATCCCTTTAATCATCTAAGTGATCACGTGATCCATATCAACTAAACCATGTCCGATCATCACGTGAGATGGAGTAGTTTTCAATGGTGAACATCACTATGTTGATCATATCTACTATATGATTCACGCTCGACCTTTCGGTCTCAGTGTTCCGAGGCCATATCTGCATATGCTAGGCTCGTCAAGTTTAACCCAAGTATTCTGCGTGTGCCAAACTGGCTTGCACCCATTGTATGTGAACGTAGAGCTTATCACACCCGATCATCACGTGGTGTCTCGGCACGACGAACTGTAGCAACAGTGCATACTCAGGGAGAACACTTATACCTTGAAATTTAGTGAGAGATCATCTTATAATGCTACCATCGTACTAAGAAAAATAAGATGCATAAAGGATAAACAACACATGCAATCAATATAAGTGATATGATATGGCCATCATCATCTTGTGCCTTTGATCTCTATCTCCAAAGCACCGTCATGCTCACCATCGTCACCGGCTTGACACCTTGATCTCCATCGAAGCATCATTATCGCCTCGCCAACTATTTCTTCTACGACTATCGCTACCGCTTAGTTATAAAGTAAAGCAATTACATGGCGATTGCATTTCACATAATAAAGCGACAACCATATGGCTCTTGCCAGTTTCCAATAATTGTGTTACAAAACATGATCATCTCATACAACAATTTATATAATCACGTCTTGACCATATCACATCACAACATGCCCTGCAAAAACAAGTTAGACGTCCTCTACTTTGTTGTTGCAAGTTTTACGTGGCAGCTACGGGCTTAGCAAGAACCGTTCTTACCTATGTCAGGACCCCGATTCCAAGTCACATTGATCTAGCCGGTAACACCTCATATCACTTTGCGGCCTCACGCACGGTATTCCCACGGGTGTCGCCTTACCATGGCCCGGGACCGTTTGCGCCTTTTGGCTCACGTATATGATAGTGTCGCTAGCATCCATATGACAGAGAACCCGGGCCGACATGGCTAGTCGTGAACCCGAAGCGGCACTAACCTATGGGGACAGGCATACATGAATCACATCGAGCATGTCGGTCAGCAGCGTGTGAATCTGGGTAGTAGCACTGGGCTAACAGGACTCCGGGAACCCGGGCTGTAGCAGGCTAGGCAGGACTCTGGATGTCACCGCGTGACATTTCCCCGAAGGGACAGACACAGGAACAAAGTGAAACACATGCCGGCCAGTCAAGTGTTCCGGAGCAGTAGTGCTGGGCTAGCAGGACTCCGGTGAACCGGGCTGTAGCGGACTACTATGGCGCATGGAAGCACAAGACTACATTTCCCCATAAGAGAGGCTGCCAAGGATAAACAACTAGATTGTCGAATCCCACACATACCAAGCATTTCAATCATACACACAATATGCTCGACATGTGTAAATACAACATGGCATCACAACAAGACTCTATGACTCAAACATTTATTCATTAGGCTCCGAGGAGCGAGATATTACAAACATGGGTCTCATGACCCAATAATCATAGCATACAAATCAAGCACATGCGGAAGCTTAACATGTCTGAGTACAGACATCTACAAATGAAAAAGGCTAAGAAGCCTGACTATCTACCAAATCCTTCCGAGGGCACAAGATCGTAGCTGAGGTAGCAAGCTAAACGTCGAAGCCCACACGAAACTACTAGCGAGACTGACGTCTCTCTACAAAACATAAATTAAGCAAACGTGAGTACAATTGTACTCAGCCAGACTTACATCATAACTAACTACATATGCATCGGTATCAACAAAGGGGTAGTGGAGTTTAACTGCAGAAAGCCAGCTTTGACTCAGCGGCTAACCTGAACTACGACGGCAAGCAACTCTTTGAGGTGGCGCACACGAGTCCACATATTCACCATTTAATACACCACTATGGATCCGCTCCCGTCTCCCTATGAGAAGGCCATCCACAGCACTCACACTTATCTTGCGAGTTTTAGAGTATCCACTTTCACTTGTCTATGAACTGTTATAGGCAACCTAGAAGTCCTTTACCGCGGACACGGCTATTCGAATAGATCATTTATAACCCTGCAGGGGTGTACTTCTTCACACACGCTCTCGCCACTTACCACCATGTACACGTCGTGTAACTCGGCAACCTTCAAGCGGAAGCCTGGCGAGGGAGTCGGCCACGACCTGACTAACCACACAAGTCTCTAGTCCAGGTTAATCGCCTATTCGGGTTCCATCCGCGAGGAGATCCGGCCAGAGTTTCGCTCACAGCCCCAAACGATGTGTGTGCAGGGTTCCCGAGACACCAAACGGGCGCCCGGTACACCATGCCATGGTGTATCTACCGCATCATAGCCCACCCCTAGGGTCAGCGCTACGCACGGCCGCCAACACATATCCTACAAACACCAGAAACTAGTTGCAACTCCTGGACAGAGGGCAAGGGCAGTTAATAAGTCGAGAGGGTCCATTGGTTTCGGGCCCAATGCGTGGTAGTAGCTGTTTCATGGATCACAAACACAGAACTCAGTTCCTGAGGACGGCTTCAATGAGACAACCCACCATGTACTCCTACATGGCCTCTCACCACTACCTTTACCAAATCGTGTTCACACACTTAGCTCACACACAGTAGGACATGTTCATCACCATTCCAATTCATTCCCGATGAATCAGACCCGACTCAACTCTAAGCAGTAGCAGGCATGGCAAACAAGCATGAATGAGTAGGCACATCAGGGCTCAAACAACTCCTACTCATGCTAGTGGGTTTCATCTATTTACTGTGGCAATGACATGTCATGCAGAGGAAAAGGGGTTCAGCTACCGCAGCATGTAACAGTTGAATCGTTGTGGTCCTAATGCAGTAAAAGAGAGCAGGAGCGAGAGAGTGGGATTGTATTGGCATGAACAAGGGAGTTTTGCTTGCCTGGCACTTCTGAAGATAATATAGTTCTTCATCAGTGTCATCGATCACGTCATCGGAACCACGTCTATCGAGAGGGGACAATTACCGGCAAGGGAACATAAACAACATTCAATTAATGCAATGCACAAGCGGATGAATGATATGACATATTAAGGTACTGAATTGACCTAATGCAATATCTAGCCAATCTAATTGAAGTGGAACTCAAACAAGATCAAATTCCAATTCCAAATGTTATTTCATAAGTTGCCCTAATCATAATTTGTCCTATTCAGTGAGGTTAACTTGTTCAAACATGCATGATCATGGCATAAACAGATTCTTCATGTTTTTCTGATCATTTTTCATATATAATTTATTTCATTTGGAGTTACGGTTTAATTTCTATGAATTTTGGAAGTTTTGGGCATTTTCTAGAATTTCCTAATTATTTTTAAAACCAGAAAATCATTAATTGTGTCAGCACTGCTCCACTTTGATGTCAGCAGGTCAACGGGGGTGGTCCAGGTCAAACCTGACCTGTGGGGCCTACTGGTGAGTGACACACCGCTGGCATGAGTCACTGACGTGTGGGGCCGGTCAAAGGCCACGTCAGCAAGTCAAACTGACGTGTGGGACCAGCTGGGTTAATAACTAATCTAAACAGAACATTAAGTTAAACTAAACAGGCACTGGGCCCACATGGCAGTGGCTCTAGGGAGTTTTAGCAGGGTCATTAGCACTAATTAAGCCAGCGCCATGTCAGCTTGCCGGAGCTTGGCCGGCGGCGACCAAATACGCGGCGGGGTTTCGCCGGAGTTGCTCGGGTTTCTCGTACGGGTCAC
This sequence comes from Triticum urartu, assembly GCF_056163025.1. Classification (NCBI taxonomy): domain Eukaryota; kingdom Viridiplantae; phylum Streptophyta; class Magnoliopsida; order Poales; family Poaceae; genus Triticum; species Triticum urartu. The sequence continues at coordinate 497,136,764 of NC_141878.1, forward strand.
CGTTTGGCGCACTGGGGACACAAGGAGGAAGCCCTCGCTCGGTCGCATCGAGCAGAGGCAGCAGCAGGGCGCAGGGTGGCCGGAGCTCGCCAGAGCAGAGCTCGTGGCGGCGCCGGAGTTCGGGCAGAGAGGGAAAGTGGGATACGGTGCATGGCAGGGCGAGGGAGTGCGTGCGTTAGGCTCCTGAGGACGCACTGAGTGCGGTGGTGCACTCGAACGCGTGCTTGCACGGCCGTAGCCACGACGACGACATGGCCGGCGGCGAGGAGCGCTCGGGCTCGAAGGGGGCGGTGGCTACGCGGCGTAATCGAGCACGGGAAGTAGAGGGCTAGGTAGAGGAGCTCACGGCGGATCCAGATAGCTGGTCGGCGACCTTGGGGAAGCGCGGACACCGGGAAACGATGGTGGCGATCTCCGGTGGCCGAGGTTGAAGAAGACGATGCCAAAGACAAAGCACGGCTTCCCGGCTCGCTTGGCTCGGTGCAGAAGGCGTAGGCGACAGTGGCGGAGCTTCCACGCAACACAGGAAGGCAAGAGGGGGTCGGGGAGCACGGTGGTTCAGGGCGGCGCTTCCATGGCCGCGTCGGCCGTCGCGGGAGAGAGCGAGGGAGAGGAGGGGAGAGTGAGCTGCGAGAGAGGGGAAGGACCAGGGGGGCTCGGGCGTTTCCAAGCGCGTCGGATCAGAGTGGGGAGGAAGTAGGAGGTGGAAGCAGGAGGTGGCTTTGCCTCCTGTGCGTGCGCCACGCCGTCGTCCTCCTGGCAAAGGAAGGAGACGATTGGCGCCTGGCTCTGGTGGGCTGGGCCGTGCTGGGCCGTGTCAGGTGAGCGCCAGGTGAGCTCTTCTCTCTCTCTCTCTCTCTCTCTCTCTCTCTCTCTCTTTCTTTTCTAATTCTTTCTGTTTTGCATTTTCTATAATTTGTTTTGATTTAGTTTTAGACACTAAATCATTTTTATTGCTTCTGATAATTCTTGTAGGGACTAGTTGGATTATTCCAAAGCCCTTCACCAAAGATCAGAATTATTGGACATATATTAAATAATTAATAAATATATATCCAATGCAAATAGTTATTGATTTAATTCAAAGGCCCAAAATAAATATCTCTGAGATTCCAAAAATATTGTTTTAAGTTTTACCTATTGCATATATTTTCAGAGACTAAGAGTAACATTTTCTTGGACTTCTTTGAAAAGATTTTAATGTTGATTATTTTTGAAGTGATTTATGAGGGTTTCAACTAACCTCAATTCAACTTTTAGAATTTAGACATGATGCATGATGCTCACTCAGGTAATTAGCTACAAGCAAATTCTAGGGCTATGACAACTCACCCCCACTAAACAAGAATCTCGTCCTGAGATTCAAGACGTGAGGTAAGAAGACAAAGGGAACACCAATAAAGAATATTCATGATCCGATTGCCCTTCTCGAAGATGTTGATTCATTGCATCATGTCGATCTTGACATCCTCGCTTTTGAGATCTTCATCCACGCGATGACGACGGAAAGAAACTCAACTAGGATTGATCTTCTCGAAGATCGAGCTAAACAATATCAACTCGCGGAATGAGATGTTGAAACATCTCGAGTTGAGACACAAAACACATCGAGAGGGATGGAAGAACAATGACAAGGTTTGATTTGGTGGGCAACAATTCCACGCCTAAATAGATGGTGAGGGGGTTTCAAAGTAGCGAGAAGTTATGTTGCCCATAATACCAAAACGAGGCACCTTAGTGAAGGTGACTCGTAGAGCTATTCCCTTAAGTGGCAAAAAGAATTACTTTTGACCCATAGATCATTGAAACTCTTTATACCAGCCTAAGGCAATCACAATCGATCTTTTGAAGGAGTTTGAAAGAATGACATACTCGGACTAGAATGGATGATGTGGACTACCTTGTTGGAGACAACACAATGGATGATTTTTGCTTATCACCGGAAATGGATGGGACCCATGACAGGACCACTTTTGAAGATGATCCTGGACAGCAACTGCTGAGAAGGGCATCCCATGGAAAATTGGCATGATGGGGTGCAAGCTGGGAACAAAATGCAAATGTTGGGAATGTTCCAACCATCATATCTACCTGAGATTCAGATCTGGTTGGTGTCAGGATATTTCAGACTCATCAAGTTTAGAAAGAAAAATGAAGTTTGCAACACAAATTGATGAGATGACGTTGCGAGATTCTCGAGGAATGAACTACGATAGTAAGCTCCAAAACATGAGCTGATTCTGCTACAAGCATGTGAACACGTTGTCCTAGACAAGCATGGTCACCTGGTAGTCTTACAATGAAACACTACCGAGTTCGGGGGGGGGACCATTAACGAGGATATCGAAGTCCTTGCGTAAGTCTAGCTCTTAAGAAGAAACTTCTTCTCCTTGAACAAACCAATCAGTGGCTTAGTGTGCTAGGGACACATATGGAGTGGAGGTAATTAATCTACCAAACCATAGACTACTTCGCACGTATGCATGACTGATTTGGGATGATTCCAAGGGAAACAAAACAAACCTTCCTCAAATTCATGGTGGCAACTTACACCTAATGCACGTGAATTCGAGGAAGTCACTTCTTCCATCCAGGCATAAGCTTCATGAACGGAACACGAAAGCATTGCTTACAAAGTTTCCAATGCTAACTTAGATGTTCAACATGAATCATGGGGGAGACAACATGCTGCTGATGGGCTCAACAGCAACTCATCGAAATTTCCATATCACTGGACTTCCACCATCATGTGAACACGGTGGTAGCACTAGTCAGACCAAATGATGTAATGGTGTATGCTCGAGGGATCAACCACGAGTAAAACAACATTACGAACATCGTTGGTTCTGATTTGACTTGATGATAGCCCATACTCAAGTCAAAGTTTTGACAAGGTAATAGATCCAACAACTGATCACGAGGACCAATCGACGGAGATATCATCTTTTTTTTCAACACACACACACACACAAAAAGATATCCCTTAACATGAACTAAGTCAGACAAGCTTTTATCTTCCAACTCTCCAAGTTGTTGTTCAGCTTAACCAACTAGCTCAGGGGTATCCAACACAGATTCTTGGAGAAGGGGTGGTTTACAAGAAACCAACTTGATGACGAGCTCAACATAACAGTCAGGGGACAACCAGGTAATACTTCCGAGAAGATCTTCGGAAAATCATGAACCACCGATATGTTACTAGGCTCGAGAACAACCTTGCTTTTCATGGCAAGATGATATGATCAAAAGAGTGAGGGATTGACATAATCCTAACTCATTGATCGAGGAGTGCACCAGAATTAAGGACTAGATAGCACGATCAATCTTAGGATGATGATTTAATAACCAACACGCTAAGAATGAGAATATTGTCCATTAACTACCAAGCAACGGAGTTGCTAGGAGTATTGATTTCACACATCACGACTCACTTACCAGCATTCCAGTTACAATAACACGGGAGCCGAGGAATGAACAATGATGGCAAGAAGTATCACTGCGTCAAAAATTCATAAGAGATGGTGCAATTCCTATGATATTCTTGGCATGAATAGGGTAGAACTCCAAGGTAGAACAGAGCAAAAGCTGGATTGGCATTTTGATCTGCGGGATACAACTACTTTGACCCAATCCTAGATATGGATGAGGTACTGGAGTTTGTTTCTCCTAGTCATTCTGGAAGAGAATGGCTTGACGGACCATAAGAATAATAGGCATTGATGAACACAAATGCACACATACTCTTGGCTATCAACTGATAGAAGATGGTCGGGATACAACTGAAGAGGAACAACTCGAGGAACATATAATTTTCTGAGTTGTGGATGCATAGATTAGTATGTCGAGCAAAGCTCAACATTTCTTCCGGACAACCCATGCAGAAAGGTAGGACTGGCAGATTCACAATGCAGAATGGAGAACTCATCAAGAGCACTCTGGTTGTGATCTTTTGATCCAACAAACTTCTGCCATAAGTGGTTCATAGTATTTGGAAGAAGGAAATACCACGAACTTCGAGGACTATCGCAAAGGTTACTAATATCCTAAAGGAACTAGCAACACTATCAACATGAGATAAGTAGGGTGAATCTCGGGTTCAAGAGCCCATGAATAGACTACCTACCACTACATGGCATCACGGGATGCTTTCGAGAATGGTGGCCAGAATCATCACACGGGAACACAAAACATGGCTAGATTTCTAGGTGACTCCCTAAAACACCTAGGGTCATAGTAATAGCTCCAACATATATGTCGAGGCAACAGAGTACCTCAACTCACCAATTAGTGTGATTAATCTGGCCCAATTGGACATCAGGAACAGGAGGAAGGGGTTTGCAAATGCATCAGACTACTTAGAAACCTGGGATGACTCGGACAACATAACGGCTGTAAATGCTCAAAAAGATTTGAGACATCCTGCAAAATGGTGGCATAACCACTCAACATCACAATATCAAGGTTCCGAGACCAATTATGAACACACAGAAGTACTGGAAACTGAACTGCGGCATGAATCCATCAATCCTATAAGTCAACGGGTTAGTAACACGTCATCCCGATAGATAGATGAGAAGGCCTAGTTTCTTAACCCGCGTAGAATGAGAAGAGAATGACTCAGATCAGAGGGCATAAGGTAAGGGAGTAAAAAGAGCCTTACGTTCCCTTCCACAATCAATTCCCCTACATAACTAAAGCATTTCTAGACACAACTTCGACCGGTTTGGCTTGGTAATCCTACAGGCAGTCAGGCTCTGATACCAAAGCTGTCAGGACCCCGACTCCAAGTTACATCGATCTAGCCGGTAACATCTCATATCACTTTGCGGCCTCACGCACGGTATTCCCACGGGTGTCGCCTTACCATGGCCCATGACCGTTTGCGCCTTTTGGCTCACGTATATGATAGTGTCGCTAGCATCCATATGACAGAGAACCCGGGCCGACATGGCTAGTCGTGAACCCGAAGCGGCACTAACCTATGGGGACAGGCATACATGAATCACATCGAGCATGTCGGTCAGCAGCGTGTGAATCCGGGCTGTAGCACTGGGCTAACAGGACTCCGGGAACCCGGGCTATAGCAGGCTAGGCAGGACTCTGGACGTCACCGCGTGACATTTCCCCGAAGGGACAGACACAGGAACAAAGTGAAACACATGCCGGCCAGTCAAGTGTTCCGGAGCAGTAGTGCTGGGCTAGCAGGACTCCGGTGAACCGGGCTGTAGCGGACTACTATGGCGCATGGAAGCACAAGACTACATTTCCCCATAAGAGACGCTGCCAAGGATAAACAACTAGATTGTCGGATCCCACACATCCCAAGCATTTCAATCATACACACAATATGCTCGACATGTGTAAATACAACATGGCATCACAACAAGACTCTATGACTCAAACATTTATTCATTAGGCTCCGAGGAGCGAGATATTACAAACATGGGTCTCATGACCCAACAATCATAGCATACAAATCAAGCACATGCGGAAGCTTAACATGTCTGAGTACAGACATCTACAAATGAAAAATGCTAAGAAGCCTGACTATCTACCAGATCCTTCCGAGGGCACAAGATCGAAGCTGAGGTAGCAAGCTAAACGTCGAAGCCCACACGAAACTACTAGCGAGACTGACGTCTCTCTACAAAACATAAATTAAGCAAACGTGAGTACAATTGTACTCAGCCAGACTTACATCATAACTAACTACATATGCATCGGTATCAACAAAGGGGTAGTGGAGTTTAACTGCAGAAAGCCAGCTTTGACTCAGCGGCTAACCTGAACTACGACGACAAGCAACACTTTGAGGTGGCGCACACGAGTCCACATATTCACCATTTAATACACCACTATGGATCCGCTCCCGTCTCCCTATGAGAAGGCCATCCACAGCACTCACACTTATCTTGCGAGTTTTAGAGTATCCACTTTCACTTGTCTATGAACTGTTATAGGCAACCTAGAAGTCCTTTACCGCGGACACGGCTATTCGAATAGATCATTTATAACCCTGCAGGGGTGTACTTCTTCACACACGCTCTCGCCACTTACCACCATGTACACGTCGTGTAACTCGGCAACCTTCAAGCGGAAGCCTGGCGAGGGAGTCGGCCACGACCTGACTAACCACACAAGTCTCTAGTCCAGGTTTATCGCCTATTCGGGTTCCATCCGCGAGGAGATCCGGCCAGAGTTTCGCTCACAGCCCCAAACGATGTGTGTGCAGGGTTCCCGAGACACCAAACGGGCGCCCGGTACACCATGCCATGGTGTATCTACCGCATCATAGCCCACCCCTAGGGTCAGCGCTACGCACGGCCGCCAACACATATCCTACAAACACCAGAAACTAGTTGCAACTCCTGGACAGAGGGCAAGGGCAGTTAATAAGTCGAGAGGGTCCATTGGTTTCGGGCCCAATGCGTGGTAGTAGCTGTTTCATGGATCACAAACACAGAACTCAGTTCCTAAGGACGGCTTCAATGAGACAACCCACCATGTACTCCTACATGGCCTCTCACCACTACCTTTACCAAATCGTGTTCACACACTTAGCTCACACACAGTAGGACATGTTCATCACCATTCCAATTCATTCCCGATGAATCAGACCTGACTCAACTCTAAGCAGTAGCAGGCATGGCAAACAAGCATGAATGAGTAGGCACATCAGTGCTCAAACAACTCCTACTCATGTTAGTGGGTTTCATCTATTTACTATGGCAATGACATGTCATGCAGAGGAAAAGGGGTTCAGCTACCGCAGCATGTAACAGTTGAATCGTTGTTGTCCTACTGGAGTAAAAGAGAGCAGGAGCGAGAGAGTGGGATTGTATCGGCATGAACAAGGGAGTTTTGCTTGCCTGGCACTTCTGAAGATAATATAGTTCTTCATCGGTGTCATCGATCACGTCGTCGGAACCACGTCTATCAAGAGGGGACAATTATCGGCAAGGGAACATAAACAACATTCAATTAATGCAATGCACAAGTGGATGAATGATATGACATATTAAGGTACTGAATTGACCTAATGCAATATCTAGCCAATCTAATTCAAGTGGAACTCAAACAAGATCAATTCCAATTCCAAATGTTATTTCATAAGTTGCCCTAATCATACTTTGTCCTATTCAGTGAGGTTAAATTGTTCAAACATGCATGATCATGGCATAAACAGATTCTTCATGTTTTTCTGATCATTTTTCATATATAATTTATTTCATTTGGAGTTACGGTTTAATTTCTATGAATTTTGGAAGTTTTGGGCATTTTCTGGAATTTCCTGATTATTTTTAAAACCATAAAATCATTAATTGCGTCAACACTGCATCACTGTGACGTCAGCAGGTCAACGGGGATGGTCCAGGTCAAACCTGACCTGTGGGGTCTACTGGTCAGTGACACACCGCTGGCATGAGTTACTGACGTGTGGGGCCGGTCAAAGGCCACGTCAGCAAGTCAAACTGACGTGTAGGACCAGCTGGGTTAATAACTAATCTAAACAGAACATTAAGTTAAACTAAACCGGCACTGGGCCCACATGGAAGTGGCTCTAGGGAGTTTTAGCAGGGTCATTAGCACTAATTAAGCCAGCGCCACGTCAGCTCGCCGGAGCTTAGTCGACGGCGACCAAATACGCGGCGGGGTTTCGCCGGAGTTGCTCGGGTTTCTCGTGTCGGTCACCGTTTGGCGCACTAGGGACACCAGGAGGAAGCCCTCGCCCGGCCGCATCGAGCAGAGGCAGCAGCAGGGTGCAGGGTGGCCGGAGCTCGCTAGAGCAGAGCTCGTGGCGGCGCCGGAGTTCGGGCGGAGAGGGAAAGAGGGCTACGGTGCACGGCAAGGCGAGGGAGTGCGTGCGTTAGGCTCCTGAGGACGCACTGAGTGCGGTGGTGCGCTCGAACGTGTGCTTGCACGGGTGTAGCCACGACGGCGACATGGCCGGCGGCGAGGAGCGCTCGGGCTCGAAGGGGGTGGTGGCTACACGGCGTAATCGAGCACGGGAAGTAGAGGGCTAGGTAGAGGAGCTCACGGCGGATCCAGAGAGCTGGTCGGCGACCTTGGGAAGCGCGAACGACGGCGGACGACGGTGGTGATCTCCGGTGGCCGAGGTTGAAGAAGACGACGCCGAGGACGAAGCAGGGCTTCCCGGCTCGCTTGGCTCGATGCAGAAGGCGTAGGCGACAGTGGCGGAGCTTCCACGCAACACGGGAAGGCGAGAGGGGGTCGGGGAGGGCGGTGGTTCACGACGGCGCTTCCATGGCCGCGTCGGCCGTCGCGGGAGAGAGCGAGGGAGAGGAGGGGAGAGTGAGGTGCGAGAAAGGGGAAGGACCAGGGGGCTCGGGCGTTTCCAAGCGCGTCGGATCAGAGTGGGGAGGAAGCAGGAGGTGGAAGCAGGAGGTGGCTTCGCCTCCTGTGCGTGCGCCACGCCGTCGTCCTGCTGGCAAAGGAAGGAGACGACTGGCGCCTGGCTCTGGTGGGCTGGGCCGTGCTGGGCCATGTCAGGTGAGCGCCAGGTGAGCTCTTCTCTCTCTCTCTTTTCTAATTCTTTCTGTTTTGCATTTTCTATAATTTTTTTTATTTAGTTTTAGACACTAAATCATTTTTGTTGCTTTTGATAATTCTTGTAGGGACTAGTTGGATTATTCCAAAGCCTTCACCAAAGATCAGAATTATTGGACACATATTAATTAATTAATAAATATATATCCAATGCAAATAGTTATTGATTTAATTCAAAGGCCCAAAATAAATATCTCTGAGATTCCAAAAATATTGTTTTAAGTTTTACCTCTTGCCAATATTTTCAAAGACTAAGAGGAACATTTTCTTGGACTTCTTTGAAAAGATTTTAATGTTGATTATTTTTGAAGTGATTTATGAGGGTTTCAACTAACCTCAATTCAACTTTCAGAATTTAGACATGATGCATGATGCTCACTCAGGTAATTAGCTACAAGCAAATTCTAGGGCTGTGACAACCTACGCATCAAAAACCACAACGCGGTATAGTGGTTGCTTTTTGATCTTTAGAAAGAGCCCTGTTCATTGAATCCGATTCAACTAAAGTTGGAGAAACAGACACCCGCTAGCCACCTGTGTGCGAAGCATGTCAGTAGAACAAGTCTCGCGTAAGTGTACGCGTAATGTCGGTCTGGGCCGCTTCATCCAACAATTTCGCGGAATTAAGAATCAACTAGTGACGGCAAGCAATATGTATATACCCACGCCCACAACTCCTTTGTGTTCTACTCATGCATATAACGTCTACGCATAAACCTAGCTCGGATGCCACTGTTGGGGAACACAGTAATTTAATTTTTTTCCTACGCACATGCAAGATCCATCTAGGAGATGCATAGCAACAAGAGGGGAAGAGTATGTATACGTACCCTCGTAGACCGAAAGCGGAAGCGTTATGAAACGCAATTGATGTAGTCGAACATCTTCGCGATCCAACCAATCAAGTACCGAACGCACGACACCTCCTCGATCTGCACATGTTCAGCTCGGTGATGTCCCTCGTACTCTTGATCCAGCTGAGGCTGAGGGAGAGTTTCATCAGCACGACGACGTGATGACGGTGATGATGAAGTTACCGACGAGGGCTTCGCCTAAGCACTACAACGATATGACCGAGGTGGAATTCTATGGAGGGGGGAACTGCACACGGCTAAACAATAAACTTGTGTGTCTATGGGGTGCCCCCTCCCCCGTATATAAAGGGGTGGAAGAGGGGGCCGGCCAGCTACCTTGGGCGCTCCCCCAAGGGGGAATCCTACTCCTAGAGGGGAGGAAGGAAAGGGTGGCCGACCTCCCTCCCAATTCGGATTGGGCTTGGGGGGGGGCGCCCCTCCTCTTGGACTTCTCCTCTCTCTTCCACTAAAGCCCATGTAGTCCCATTAAGCCCCCGGGGGGTTCCGGTAACCTCCCGGTACTCCGGTAAATTCCCGAACTCATCTGGAACCATTCTGATGTCCAAACATAGCCTTCCAATATATCGATCTTTATGTCTCGACCATTTTGAGACTCCTTGTCATGTCCGTGATCACATCCGGGACTCTGAACTACCTTCGGTACATCAAAACACGTAAACTCATAATACCGATCGTCATCGAACGTTAAGCGTGCGGACCCTACGGGTTCGAGAACTATGTAGACATGACCGAGACTCACTTCCGGTCAATAACCAATAGCGGAACCTGGATGCTCATATTGGTTCCTACATATTCTATGAAGATCTTTATCGATCAAATCACATAACAACATACGTTGTTCCCTTTGTCATCAGTATGTTACTTGCCCAAGATTTGATTGTCGGTATCTCAATACCTACTTCAATCTCGTTACCGACAAGTCTCTTTACTCGTTCCGTAATGCATCATCCTGCGACTAACTCATTAGTCACATTGCTTGCAAGGCTTATAGTGATGTGCATTACCGAGAGGGCCCAGAGACACCTCTCCGATACACGGAGTGACAAATCCTAATCTCGATCTATGCCAACTCAACAAACACCATCGGAGACACCTATAGAGCATATTTATAGTCACCCAGTTACGTTGTGATGTTTGATAGCACACTAAGTGTTCCTCCGGTATTCAGGAGTTGCATAATCTCATAGTCATAGGAACATGTATAAGTTATGGAGAAAGCAATAGCAATAAACTAAACAATCATAGTGCTAAGCTAATGGGTGGGCCAAGTCAATCACATCATTCTCTAATGATGCGATCCCGTTCATCAAATGACAACTCATGTCTATGTTTAGGAAACTTAACCATCTTTGATTAACGAGCTAGTCAAGTAGAGGCATACTAGTGACACTCTGTTTGTCTATGTATTCACACATGTACTAACTTTCCGGTTAATACAATTCTAGCATGAATAATAAACATTTATCATGATATAAGGAAATATAAATAACAACTTTATTATTGCCTCTAGGGCATATTTCCTTCACTATGACGATAATTGTGACAAAACCCAGTATCATCATAGATGTGGTGGGCTCCTACTTCTATGACAAAAAAATATGACGGAAAATGGGCTTTTTGTCCTGGGCGGGACGGAGACGCAACTGCATGACATTCTTTGGGCCGTCCATGAAAAAAAAACCATGGTAGAAGCGAGGGCGAGGAGAATATCGGGGGAGTTCCCGGTTACGGTGGGTGGTCGGGGGCCGAGCGATGCACGTTTCTCTCATACGTACGCGCATGTGTGCGAAGCGTTGTGCTCTAATTGAACGCGTTACTGAACCCGAGCGATCGATCGATCCCTTGCTGTTAACCGAACCCGAGTGATTCCTTCGCTACTGCTGCTAACTAAAGTTGATCGAACCCTGCTGCCTCCTTCCCTGGATGAACAGTGAGCGTTGTTGGGGGTTTGGATGAACAGTTCCCGGTGGGGGGTTGGATGAACAGGAACCCGTGGTGTTGCCGCTAGATGAACATGACCCCATCGATCGAGCCGGTGGAGGGCTGGATGAACAGGACCCCATTGATCGAGCCGGTGGGGGGCTGGATGAGCAGGACCCCGTGGAGGGCTGGATGAACAGGACGACCCCGTGGAGGGCTGGTTGAACAGTAGCCGGTGGAGGGCTGGATGAAGAGTAGCCCATGGAGGTGTGGTTGAACATGACCCCGTGGAGAGGGCTAGTTGAACAGTAGCCGGTGGAGGCTGGATGAACAGTGGCTCGTGGAGGCAGGAGGGGAGACTCCATGGATGAACAGTCGCAGGTGGAGGCTGGAGGAGGTCGAGGGTGGATGAATAGTCACCCGTGGAGGCAGTCGACGGTGGAGATGAACAGTATCCCGTGGAGTCCCGTTTTGCGGTACGCCACACCCCTGCCGATGAACAGGACCCCAGGACCCCCGTTTCGACCGTAGCACTCCAACACAAGTCCGTTTCCTCTGTTTTGCGGTATGCCACACCCCTCCCGATCAACAGGACCCCATTTCGACCGTAGGAGGCCCAAGAGAAGTCTGTTTCATTCGTTTTGCGGTACGCTAGACACCTCCCGATGAACAGGATCCCATTTCGACTGTGGCCAGTCGTACACAAGGCCGTTTCCTCCGTTCTGCGGTATGCTAGGCCCCGTTTCCATTGGCTATTCCGTCCAAGCCGGTTGGCTCCCGATGAACACTGATGGCAGCTGGAACCCCGTCGGTATTTCCCCGGAGAGGGAGGGATGATGAAGCATAGCGACGGTAGGTATTTCCCTCAGTCATGAAACCAAGGTTATCGAACCAGTTGGAGAACCAAGCAACACAACGTAAATAACCCCTGCACACAAATAACAACACCTTGCAACCCGACGTGTTAAAGGGGTTGTCAATCCCTTTCAGGGTACGGTGCAAGAAATTGCGTGTTGACGGGAGAAAGTTGTAATAGATTGAATAAATAGATTGCAAATAAAATAATATAAAGTGCAGCAAAGTATTTTTGTATTTTTGGTTTAATAGATCTGAATAAAAAGCAAGGAAAAAGTAGATCGCAAAGGCAAACACATGAGAAATATGACCCAGGGGCCGTAGGTTTCACTAGTGGCTTCTCTCAAGAAAAATAGCAAACGGTGGGTAAACAAATTACTGTTGGGCAATTAATAGAACTTAAAATAATTATGACGATATCCAGGCAATGATCATTACATAGGCATCACGTCCAAGATTAGTAGACCGACTCCTGCCTGCATCTACTACTATTACTCCACACATCGACCGCTATCCAGCATGCATCTAGTGTATTAAGTTCATGGAAAAACAGAGTAATGCAATAAGAACGATGACATGATGTAGGCAAGATCCGTGTATCTATATGGCGGTAGATATAGATCTCGTGTTTTTATCCTTAGTAGCAACGATACATACGTGTTGGTTCCCTTTCTGTCACCGGGATCAAGCACCGTAAGATCAAACCCACTACCGGGCACCTCTTCCCATTGCAAGATAAATAGATTGACTTGGCTAGACAAAACCGAAATATCGGAGAATAAATACAAGGCTATAAGAGATCATGCATAAAAGAGATCAAAGAAACTCAAATACTTTCATGGATATAAAAACATAGATCTGATCATAAACTCAAAGTTCATCGATCCCAACAAACACACCACAAAAGAGTTACATCATATGGATCTCCAAGAGACCATTGAATTGAGTACCAAGAGAGAGAGATGAAGCCATCTAGCTACTAACTACGGACCCGAATGTCTACAAAGAACTACTCACGCATCATCAGAGAGGCACCAATGGAAGTGGTGAACCCCTCCGTGATGATGTTTAGATTGGATCCGGTGTTTCTGGACTCTGCGGCGGTTGGATGAATATTTCGTTGACTCCCCGAGGGTTTTGTAGCGACCCGACCTCAGACGGTCAAGTCTCTATGCTTCAGTGTCATCCCTGGATCGGTAATGCTGACACACACAGTACTCGAATGGTTTTATAACAGAGTAGCAATCACACACTTATTACATCGATAGTCTCAAAGAGAGAACTTATTACAATAAATATGGCTTAAGGCCATCTAAGTAAGATAACAGCGGAAGGCTTGGAAGATAAAGTGAGTCCATCAACTCCAACGGCATAGCTAAGTGCACGACAAATGACCTAGCGCACCTTACTCTTCGTCTGAAAATTCTGCAACATGATACGTTGCAGCCTGAAACGGGTCAGCACATGGAATATGCTGGCAATATAACACAGTAGAGCAATGAACAGATAAATGCTATCACTACATGCATATATGGCTGGTGGAGGCTCTATGGTTATAATGTTTTTATGAAAAGCCAATTTTCCCCTACAACAAAGGAATATGATTTATTTAACTATCATGGTGGTTGAAACATTGAGAAGGTTCCTCCAACTCAATCCCAATTAAAGTAATCATTATCAACCCGACAAATTAATTTAGAGTGATGAGATCAAATCAATAATTCAAGTACCAGATACTCAAGTTGTCCATAACCGGGGACACGGCTAACCATGATTAGTTTGTACACTCTGCAGAGGTTTGCGCACTTTTCCCCACAAGACTCGATCTCCTCCGTTGGATTTCTTGCACTACATGGTGTTTGAGAAACGGATGACCGAGACACAGTCTTTCGGAAGCATTAACTCTAACCCTGGGTAGATAGTACCAACCTACATCCCCTACATCTGCTAGCCTACCACTAGAAGAGGTCATGCAATCTACTTAACTATGCTAGAGCCCATAATAGCTTGTGGCTGCCTGATGACCCACAAGTATAGGGGATCTATCGTAGTCCTTTCGATAAGTAAGAGTGACGAACCCAACGAGGAGCAGAAGGAAATGATAAGCGGTTTTCAGCAAGGTATTCTCTACAAGTACTGAAATAAGTGGTAACAGATAGTTTTGTGATAGGATAAATTGTAACGAGCAAAAGTAACAAAAGTAAATAAAGTGCAGCAAGGTGGCCCAATCCTTTTTGTAGCAAAGGACAAGCCGAAACAAACTCTGATAATAGGAAAAGCGCTCCCGAGGACACATGGGAATATCGTCAAGCTAGTTTTCATCACGTTCATATGATTCGCGTTTGATACTTTGATAATTTGATATGTGGGTGGAGTGCTTGGGTGCTGTTCTTACTTGAACAAGCATCCCACTTGTGATTAACCTCTATTGCAAGCATCTGCAACTACAACAAAAGTATTAAGGTAAACCTAGCCATAGCATGAAACATGTGGATCCAAATCAGCCCCTTACGAAGCAACGCATAAACTAGGGTTTAAGCTTCCGTCACTCTAGGAACCTATCATCTACTTATTACTTCCCAATGCCTTCCTCTAGGCCCAAATAATGGTGAAGTGTTATGTAGTCGACGTTCACATAACACCACTAGAGGCTAGACAACATACATCTTATCAAAATATCAAACGAATACCAAATTCACATAACTACTAATAGCAAGACTTCTCCCTTGTCCTCAGGAACAAACGTAATTACTCACAAAGTATATTCATGTTCATAATCTAAGGGGTAATAATATGCATATAGGATCTGAACATATGATCTTCCACCAAATAAACCAACTAGCATCAACTACAAGGAGTAATCAACACTACTAGCACCAATCCCAGACTTTGAGATAAGAATTGGATGCCAGAGATGAACTAGGGTTTGGAGATGAGATGGTGCTGGTGAAGATGTTGATGGAGATTGCCCTCTCCCGATGAGAGGAGCGTTGGTGATGACGATGGTGATGATTTCCCCCTCCTGGAGGGAAGTATCCCCGGCAGAATAGCTCTGCCGGAGGTCTAGATTGGATCCGCCAAGGTTCCACCTCGTGGCGGCGGAGTCTCGTCCTGAAAAGTTCCTCTTATTTTTTTCTCATCGAAAGACTTCATATAGGAGGAGATGGACATCGAAGAGCCACCAGGGGGCCCACGAGGTAGGGGGGCGCGCCCTAGGGGGGGGGCGCCCCCACCCTCGTGAGCAGGGTGTGGGCTCCCTGGCCTTCATCTTTGACAAGGATTTTTCTTTATTTATTTTAAGATGTTCCGTGGAGTTTTAGGACTTTTGGAGTTGCGCAGAATAGGTCTCTATTATTTGCTCCTTTTCCAGCCCAGAATTCCAGTTGCCGGCATTCCCCCTCCTTATGTAAACCTTGTAAAATAAGAGAGAATAGCCATAAGTATTGTGACATAAAGTGAAATAACAGTCCATAATGCGATAAATATCGATATAAAAGCATGATGCAAAATGGACGTACCAACTCCCCCAAGCTTAGACCTCGCTTGTCCTCAAGCGAAAAGCCGATAACAATAAATATGTCCTCATGTTTAGAGGTAGAGGCGTCGATAAAATTAAAAATACGGACATGAAGGCATCATGATTATTCTCATAACAACAACATATATATATTTTGTCATATGATTACTTATGTTCAAGTGATGATCTATTCACAATGCAAGAGTGTAAATCATAAACCTTATTGGGCTCCGACAAACTATAATCTTAGTCATTGAAGCAACTGCAATTTATCATAACATCGGAAAGAGTCTATGTCAGAGCTAAAAAGCAAGTCCACATACTCAACTATCATTTAGTCCTCCATAATTGCTAACACTCACGCAATACTTGTGGTTACGGAGTTTTAATCGGACACAGAGAAAGATAGGGGCTTATAGTTTTGCCCCACAACCTTTTCCCTCAAGGGTAATGTCAACAATAATGGTTCATGCTCCCCTACATCCAATTAGATATATATATATATATATATATATATATATATATATATATCATGTTCTTTCCAACATGCTGAGCTTGCCAAAGGATAAAATGAAAAAGAAAAGGTGAAGATCACCATGACTCTTGCATAAGGTAGAAGATAATAATAAAGGATAGGCCCTTCGCAGAGGGAAGCAGAGGTTGCCATGCGCTTTTATGGTTGGATGTATAAAATCTCAATGCTAAAGAACGTCACTTTATATTGCCCCTTGTGATATGAACCTTTATTATGCAGTCCGTCGCTTTTATTACTTCCACATCACAAGATCGTATAAAGCTTATTTCTACCACACCAATCAATCATACATATTTAGAGAAATTTTTATTGCTTTGCACCGATGACAACTTACTTGAAGGATCTTACCCAATCCATAGGTAGATATGATGGACTCTCATGGCAAAACTGGTTTAAGGGTATTTGGAAGCACAAGTAGTATTTCTACTTGGTGCTGAGAATTTGGCTAGCATGAGGGGAAAGGCAAGCTCAACAAGTTAGAGGATCCATGACAACATACTTTATCTCAGATATAAGAAAGACATAACTCATTATGTTGTCTTCCTTGTCCAACATCAACTCTTTAGCATGTCATATTTTAATGAGTGCTCCCAATCATAAAAGATGTCAATGATAATATATCTATATGTGAAAACTTCTCTTTCCTTATTACTTCCTATTAATTGCAACAATGACCAAAGCTATGCTTGCCAACTCCCAACAACTTTTAATCATCATACTCTTTCTATGTGAAGTCATTACTCTCAATAAGATCAATATGAACTTTTTGTTTCTTTTTATTCTTTTTCTCTTTTCTTTTATTCGCCCAAGATCATGGCAAAATAATCAAGCCCTTGACTCAACACTAATCTTTATTATATATAGCTCACGGACTCGATTACATAGAGAGATCATAAAGCAAACTCAAAACTAGATCATGCCTTAAACTTTATTCTACTAGATCAAGATACTACTAATAGGATCGAACTAAGAAAAACGTTAAAGATAGGAGTTGTGATTGTGATACGATACCAGGGCACCTCCCCCAAGCTTGGCAGTTGCCAAGGGGAGTGCCCATACCCATGTGATTATGTTTCCTTGGTTGATGAAGAAGGTGGAGGTGTTGTTGATGATGCGGGCTTGTCATCCATCTTCCAAGGCATAGGTTCACCATCATAGAAGGATGATCGAGTCTCTGGAATCCTCGAATCTGCAGCCAAACTCATTCTTTTGAATCTATAATCATACTCATAGTTTTGGTTTTGCAGGTCATAGATTTGGGCTTGGAGGTGCTCGATCTTCTCATATAGCTTGAAGATGGCCTCCTCGGTGTTCTTGGCATCCGGCTTGTAGTTGTTAGTGAACTCCGCGAGCATCGTGTGGCTAGCGTTGATTCCACGCTCCACCATCCCCTGGCACTTGAAAACTTGTTGCTCCATTGCTTCGAGCCTCGTCTCCACGCTTCCGGTTCCCTTTGGTCCCTCAACAACGCGGATGTGCAACAACCCATCACGCATATCAATGGTTTGAGGGTGTCGCAACACCTCCGCAAGGTAAGGGCTGATGACCTTCTTGAAGAACTTGTCCTTGGAAGCACTTGGGGACGTCATGATAATCTAGATCTGTCAGAAAAACAGCTCGAAACAAGAATAGAGAATAATTGCGTGATACGGGAGTCAAAACCTTTGGGAGAATATATAATGAATTTTTACCGACCAAAATACGTATCGTGCAAGAAAACGGAGTTCGGAAGGCACACGAGGTAGGGGGCGCGCCCAGGGGGGTAGGGCGTGCCCACCACCCTCGTGGGACCCTCGTGTCCTTCCCGGACTGCTACTTATTTTTTCTAAATATTCCAAAACGGAGAAATATTGCCTTAAAAATTGTTTTGGAGTCGGTTTACTTACCGTACCACATACCTATTCCTTTTCGGAGTCTGAAACGGTCTGGAAGGTGTCTCTTATGTATTCCTCCGGGGTTATGGTTTCAATAATATTGGTTTCAACATTTATGGGATTACCTGAGATATAATGTTTGATTCTTTGACCGTTTACCACCTTCGGATTTGTGCCCTCGAAGTTGATCTTTATGGCACCGGAACGATAGACCTCTTCGATAACATAGGGGCCTTCCCATTTAGAGAGAAGTTTTCCTGCAAAAAATCTTAAACGAGAGTTGTATAGCAATACATAATCACCTACATTAAACTCACGCTTTTGTATCCTTTTGTCATGCCATCTTTTAACTTTTTATTTAAACAACTTGGCATTTTCATAAGCTTGGGTTCTCCATTCATCAAGTGAGCTAATATCAAATAACCTCTTCTCACCGGCAAGTTTAAAATCACAGTTAAGCTCTTTAATAGCCCAATATGCCTTATGTTCTAGTTCGAGAGGTAAGTGACATGCTTTTCCATAAACCATTTTATACGGAGACATACCCATAGGATTTTTGTATGCAGTTCTATAAGCCCATAATGCATCATCAAGTTTCTTGGACCAATTCTTTCTAGACCTATTAACAGTCTTTTGCAAAATTAATTTGAGCTCTCTATTGCTCAACTCTACTTGACCACTAGACTGTGGGTGATAAGGAGATGCAATTCTATGATTAACATCATATTTCGCAAGCATTTTACGGAAAGCACCATGAATAAAGTGTGAACCACCATCAGTCATTAAATATCTAGGGACTCCAAACCTCGGGAAAATAACTTCTTTAAGCATTTTAATAGAAGTGTTATGGTCAACACTACTAGTTGGAATAGCTTCTACCCACTTAGTAACATAATCAACAGCAACTAAAATATGTGTGTATCCATTAGAGGCAGGAAAGGTCCCATATAATCAAAGCCCCAAACATCAAACGGTTCAATAACAAGAGAATAATTCATAGGCATTTCTTGACGTCTACTAATATTACCAATTCTTTGACATCCATCACAAGATAAAACAAACTTACGGGCATCCTTGAAGAGAGTAGGCCAATAAGAACCAGATTGCAATACCTTATGTGCAGTTCTATCTCCAGTGTGGTGTCCTCCATAAGACTCGCAATGACACTTGCGTAGGATCTGTTCCTGTTCATGCTCAGGTACACAACGTCTAATAACACCATCTACTCCTTCTTTATAAAAATGTGGGTCATCCCAAAAGTAATGTCTTAAATCATAGAAAAACTTTTTCTTTTGTTGGTATGTGAAGCTAGGTGGTATAAATTTAGCAACAATATAATTAGCATAATCAGCATACCATGGAGTACTACGAGAAGTACTTATAACATTTAATTGTTCATCAGGAAAGCTATCATTAATAGGTAGTGGGTCATCAAGAATATTTTCTAACCTAGACAAGTTGTCTGCAACGGGGTTCTCAGCTCCCTTTCTATCAACAATATGCAAATCAAATTCTTGTAGCAAGAGAACCCATCTAATAAGTCTAGTTTTAGCATCTTTCTTTTCCATAAGGTATTTAATAGCAGCATGATCAGTTTGAATAGTTACTTTAGAATCAACAATATAAGATCTGAACTTATCACAAGCAAATACAACTGCTAAGAGTTCTTTTTCAGTAGTAGCATAATTTCTTTGAGCATTGTCTAGAGTCTTACTAGCATAATGAATAACATTTAATTTCTTATCAACTCTTTGCCCTAGAACAACACCTACAGCATAATCACTAGCATCACACATAATTTCAAAGGGTAAATTCCAATCAGGTGGCTGAACAACAGGTGCAGAGACTACTGCTTTCTTAAGTATTTCAAATGCTTCTACACAATCATCATCAAAGACAAATGGTATATCTTTTTGCAATAAATTAGTCAGAGGCCGAGAAATTTTTGAGAAGTCCTTAATGAACCTCCTATAAAATCCGGCGTGACCAAGGAAACTTCTTATACCTTTGATGTCCTTGGGACATGGCATCTTTTCAATAGCATCAACCTTGGCTTTATCAACTTCCATACCTCTTTCAGAAACTTTGTGCCCCAAGACAATACCTTCATTAACCATAAAGTGGCACTTTTCCCAATTCAAGACAAGATTAGTTTCTTCACATCTCTGCAAAACTTGATTAAGATTGCTCAAGCAATCATCAAAAGAGGAACCATAGACGAAAAAATCGTCCATGAAAACCTCACAAATCTTTTCACAAAAGTTCGAGAATATAGCCATCATGCATCTTTGAAAGGTAGCAGGTGCATTACATAAACCAAAAGGCATACGTCTATAAGAAAAAGTACCAAAAGGGCATGTAAAAGTAGTCTTTGATTGATCTCTAGCCGACACAGGTATTTGAGAGAAACCAGAATAACCATCTAGAAAGCAATAGTGTGTATGTTTGCATAATCTTTCTAGCATTTGATCAATAAAAGGTAAGGGGTAATGATCTTTCTTAGTAGCTTTATTTAATTTGCGGAAATCAATTACCATCCTATAACCTGTGATAATTCTTTGTGGAATCAATTCATCTTTATCATTAGGAACAACAGTAATACCTTCCTTCTTAGGGACATAATGGACATGACTTACCCACTCACTATCAGCAACGGGATAGATTATACCTGCCTCCAGAAGCTTTAGTATTTCTTTTCTTACCACTTCTTTCATTTTAGGATTCAGACGTCGTTGAGGATCACGAACTGGTTTGGCATCTGCTTCCAAATTTATTTTATGTTGACATAGAGTGGGACTAATGCCCTTAAGATCATCAAGAGTATATCCAATAGCAGCACGGTGCTTCTTCAGAGTTTTCAATAATCTTTCTTCTTCATGCTCTGAAAGGTTAGCACTAATAATAACAGGATATATCTTCTTTTCATCAAGATAAGCATATTTAAGATTATCAGGCAAAGGTTTAAGCTCAAACACGGGATCACCCTTGGGTGGAGGAGGATCCCCTAAAATTTCAACAGGCAAATTATGTTGCAGAATAGGTTCCTGTTTAAAGAATACTTCATCTATATCCCTTCTTTCATTCATGAACATATCATTTTCATGGTCTAGCAAATAGTGTTCTAAAGGATCACTAGGAGGTACGACAATAGAAGCAAGACCAATAATTTCATCCTTACTAGGTAATTCTTGCTCACGATGTTGTTTACTAAATTTAGAGAAATTAAACTCATGAACCATATCATCCAAGCCAACAGTAACAACATTCTTTTTGCAATCTATGGTAGCATTGACAGTATTTAAGAAGGGTCTACCAAATATAATGGGACAAAAACTATCTTGTGGGGAACCAAGAACAAGAAAATCAGCAAGATATTTAGTTTTCCCACACAAGACTTCAACATCTATAACAATTCCAATTGGTGCAATAGTATCTCTATTAGCAAGTTTAATAGTAACATCAATATCTTCTAACTCAGCAGGTGCAATTTCATTCTTAATTTCTTCGTATAAGTCAATAGGTATTACACTAGCACTAGAACCCATATCACATAAGCCATGATAACAATGATCTCCTATTTTAACAGAAATAACAGGCACGCCTACCACATGTCTATGTTTATCTTTATCACAAGGTTTAGCAATTCTAGCAGTTTCACCTTCGAACTGAATAACATGCCCATCAATATTATCAGACAAGAGATCTTTAACAATAGAAATATTAGGTTCTACTTTAACTTGCTCAGGAGGTGTATAAGTTCTAATATTGCTTTTACGAACAACAATTGAAGCTTTAGCATGATCCTTTATTCTAACAGGGAAAGGTGGTTTCTCAACATAAGAAGTAGGAACAATAGGATCATTATAAGTGACAGTCTTTTCTTCAACTTTAATAGGTGCAACTACTTTTACTTCTATGGGAGGATGATACTTAAACCACTTCTCCTTAGGGAGATCAACATAAGTAGCAAAAGATTCACAGAAAGAAGCTACTATCTCAGAGTCAAGTCCATATTTAGTGCTAAACTTACGGAAAATATCGGTATCCATAAAAGATTTAACACAATCAAACTTAGGTGTCATACCTGACTCCTTAACTTCGTCGAGGTCCCAATCTTCAGAGTTGCGTTTAATTCTATCCAATAAATTCCATCTGAATTCAGTAGTCTTCATCATAAAAGAGCCAGCACAAGAAGTATCCAGCATGGTGCGATTGTTGTCAGAAAGCCGAGCATATAAATTTTGAATAATCATTTCTCTTGAGAGCTCGTGATTGGGGCATGAATATAACATTGATTTAAGCCTCCCCCAAGCTTGAGCGATGCTTTCTCCTTTGCGAGGCCAGAAATTATATATATAATTGCGATCACGATGAACAAGATGCATAGGGTAATACTTTTGATGAAATTCCAGCTTCAATCTTTTATAGTCCCATGATCTCATATCATCACATAGCCTATACCATATCAATGCGTCTCCCTTCAAAGATAAAGGGAAGACCTTCTTCTTAGCAACATCATCGGGTATACCTGCAAGCTTAAATAATCCACAAACTTCATCCACATATATTAAGTGCTCATCAGGATGCTTTGTTCCATCTCCTGTAAAAGGGTTAGCTAGCAGTTTTTCCATAATACTCAAAGGAAATTCAAAAGGAGTTTCATTTTCAATAGGTTCAGTAGGTTGAGGAGCAACTCTTTGCTCTACTAGATGGGGTGAAGATAGCCCGAACAAGCCCCTCAGAGAATTACTTTCCATAGTAACAAGTGACAGTAAATTTCAGCACACTATACAAATTTTTCCTTACCAAATTCCACCTACCACAGGCGCTACACTCCCCGGCAACGGCGTCAGAAAAGAGTCTTGATGACCCACAAGTATAGGGGATCTATCGTAGTCCTTTCGATAAGTAAGAGTGTCGAACCCAACGAATAGCAGAGGGAAATGATAAGCGGTTTTCAGCAAGGTATTCTCGGCAAGTACTGAAATAAGTGGTAACAAATAGTTATGTGATAGGATAAATTGTAATGAGCAACAAGTAACAAAAGTAAATAAAGTGCAGCAAGGTGGCCCAATCCTTTTTGTAGAAAAGGACAAGCCAGAACAAACTCTTATAATAGGAAAAGCGCTCCTGAGGACACATGGGAATATCGTCAAGCTAGTTTTCATCACATTCATATGATTCATGTTCGATACTTTGATAATTTGATATGTGGGTGGACCGGTGCTTGGGTGCTGTTCTTACTTGAACAAGCATCCCACTTATGATTAACCTCTATTGCAAGCATCCACAACTACAACAAAAGTATTAAGGTAAACCTAGCCATAGCATGAAACATGTGGATCCAAATCAGCCCCTTATGAAGCAACCCATCATCTACTTATTACTTCCCAATGCCTTCCACTAGGCCCAAATAATGGTGAAGTGTTATGTAGTCGACGTTCACATAACACCACTAGAGGCTAGACAACATAGATCTTATCAAAATATCAAACGAATACCAAATTCACATGACTACTAATAGCAAGACTTCTCCCTTGTCCTCAGGAACAAACGTAATTACTCACAAAGCATATTCATGTTCATAATCAGAGGGGTAATAATATGCATATAGGATCTGAACATATGATCTTCCACCAAATAAACCAACTAGCATCAACTACAAGGAGTAATCAACACTACTAGCAACCTACTAGCACCAATCCCGGACTTTGAGACAAGAATTGGATGCAAGAGAAGAACTGGGGTTTGGAGATGAGATGGTGCTGGTGAAGATGTTGATGGATATTGCCCTCTCTCGATGAGAGGAGCGTTGGTGATGACGATGGTGATGATTTCCCCCTCCCGGAGGGAAGTATCCCCGGCAGAACAGCTCTGCCGGAGCTCTAGATTGGATCCGCCAAGGTTCCGCCTCGTGGCGGCTGAGTCTCGTCCTGAAAAGTTCCTCTTCTTTTTTTTTCTCATCGAAAGACTTCATATAGGAGAAGATGGACGTCGAAGAGCCACCAGGGGGCCCACGAGGTAGGCGGGGCGCCCTAGGGGGGGGGGCGCCCCCCACCGTCATGAGCAGGGTGTGGGCCCCCTGGCCTTCATCTTTGACGAGGATTTTTCTTTATTTATTTTAAGATGTTCCGTGGAGTTTCAGGACTTTTGGAGTTGCGCAGAATAGGTCTCTAATATTTGCTCCTTTTCCAGCCCAGAATTCCAGCTACCGGCATTCCCCCTCCTTATGTAAACCTTGTAAAATAAGAGAGAATAGCCATAAGTATTGTGACATGAAGTGAAATAACAGTCCATAATGTGATAAATATCGATATAAAAGCATGATGCAAAATGGACGTATCACTGCACACGGAAGTTTCTAGCATGAATAATATTATGATCCCTTTGAGCCTGGGTGACGAACCGTAGGATGATCACACGGGTACTCCGGGATATCCTACGACAACACTGGATTCTCCAGGTGCCCGCAACCAATCCACCTAGATGTGTATTTAAGTAGCCACCTTAAGTAAACCATTAATTAATAATCTCACATCTGTCATGGATACTCTCAAACCCAAACCACGTCTACAAGCATAGCATGGCAATAAGTAGTATAACATAGAAGTAACTCCCAGGGTTTGATAATAAAAGGGTAATAGGTTCTACTTCATCATCTACTTCCCAAACCCACAAGTTAAGAGATCCTACTCATGCAATGTTTGAGGGTTGAAACTAATGCATAAAAACTGGGTAAAAGGGATATGATCAAAGTGTTACTTGCCTTGCCGACGATCCGCAAAACCTAGAGACTCGTAGTAGCACGCTTCACACTCGGGGAATTCTATCACAAACGAACAATAGCATACATAAGCACTCAACTAAAAGCACCAATAAAACTCAAATAATAAGATCTAACCAGAAAGTTCAACTGAAGAACTCCGATTTGCAAAAAGAATCAAATCAAACGAAGCAATGAAATTGAAACTACGAAAGAAACAAGATCCGTTTACTAATCTGGACTAAAGTCAAATTTTATAGTACCCAAATCTTGTTCAAGTTGGTTAAGCAGAAAGAGGGCTTCGAGACGAAGATCTAGGCGCTTGTTTCACCTGATTTGGATAAATGAGCGAAAAGATAAACTAAAACGAAGATCAGGGCAGAAATCGTGATAAAAAATAATCGCGGAAAAACCTTGGGAAAAACGAGACAAATAGGCTCACGAACGAACGTTCGCTGTCTGCGGCTAACTGACGATCAACGTTCATTAAAACGAACTTACGGACGAACGTCTGCTATTTAACTAAACCGAAAAAACCCGAACCGAAACTAAAAAAACTAGATCTAGGATTTCGAAAAAAATCCGACAATTTTCCTCAGAAAACCGAGTCGGCGGCGGCGGCTACCTCGGCAACGGCGGGATCGGTGGCAGCGGGCAGCGGCTCCGGTGGCGAGGAATGGCGGTGACGAGGCGTCGGGGCGGTGGCTTCGCGCGGCGGCAGCGGTGGGGAATGGCGGTGGCGGCTCTAGGGTTTGCGGGGTGGGGCGGCTGGGCTGGTGGGGCGAGGCCTCGGCCTTTAAAGGGCCGACCGGGGCGAGGTGTCCGGGACGGACACGACCCGTTAGGTCGGTTTATTTTTTTTCAATAATCCTGACTCGGAAAAACTAATAAAAGAAATACTAAACAGAGTCCAAAAATCCTGAAATAAATTTTCACGGTCCTCTAATAATATTGCGGGCAAAGTGAACATTTATTTGGGCCTCTAATGCAATTTTGAAAAACACATATTTTTCCTAATTCAAATAAAATAGCAATAAAAGTCCAAATAAAATACTTATTTGATTTTAATATTTTCCTCCAATATTTCTTTCTTTGGAGAATTCATTTTATCCCCTCTCTTTTATTTTCATATTAGAAATATTTGAAGAGAAAAATAATTAAAACCAAATGATCCTCTTTTCAAAATTTGAGAAAAACTCAAATATGAAAATAACGAAATTCCCAACTCTCTCCGTGGGTCCTTGAGTTGCTTATAATTTCTAGGATCAACCAAAATGTGATATGCAATGATGACCTATGTATAACATTACAAATTGAAAATTTGGGATGTTACAAACCTACCCTCCTTAAGATGAATCTCATCCTTGAGATTCGGGTTGGCTAGAAAATAGGTGTGGGTGGTCCTTGCGTAGGCCTTCCTCTCGTTCCCAGGTGGCTTCATCCTCGGCATGGTGGCTCCACTAGACTTTGCAAAATTTGATAACCTTGCTGCGTGTAACTCGGCTGGCAAACTCGAGAATCTTGACTGGTTTCTCCTCATAGGTCAGATCACTATCCAACTGAATTGCTTCCAGGGGCACTGTATCTCTCAGAGGAATATCGGCCATCTCAGCATGACACTTCTTCAACTGGGAAACATGAAACACATCATGAACTCCCGACAGTCCTTCGGGTAACTCCAACTTGTAGGCAACTTCTCCCATACGTTCCAAAAGTTGGTATGGTCCAACGAATCTTGGGGCTAGCTTTCCCTTAACTCCAAAATGTTTAACTCCTCGCAGGGGTGACACACGAAGATATGCTCTGTCTCTGATTTCGTAGACTACCTCCTTGCGTTTTTGAGTCTGCATAAATTTCCTGCCTGGACTGAGCTACCTTCAGTCTGTCTCGAATCAGCTTAACCTTCTTTTTTGACTCTTTGATCAAATCTGGTCCAAACAACTGGCGGTCTCCAACTTCATCCCACATCAACGGCGTCCTGCACCTTCTTCCATACAAAGCTTCGAAAGGTGTCATCTTCAAACTGTCCTGGTAGCTGTTGTTGTATGAGAACTCCGCGTAGGGCAAGTTATCATCCCAACTAGATCCATAATCTAGCGCACTAGCTCTCAACATGTCCTCCAAAATCTGATTGACTCTCTCGGTCTGTCCATCTGTCTGCGGATGAAACGCTGTATTGAATTCTAGCCTAGTTCCTGAAGTCTGGTGCAGCTGGTGCCAAAACTTTGAACTAAACTATGTTCCTCTATTTGATACAATAGTCCTCGGAACTCCATGCATACATACGATCCTGGTCATGTATATCTTGGCCAACTTCGGATTGGTACATGTGGTTTTCACTGGGATAAAGTGAGCCACTTTGGTCAAGCGATCCACTACTACCCAGATAGAATCGTATCCCGATCGGGTCCTGGGTAATCCGGTGATAAAATCCATCCAAGCTTATCCCACTTCCATTCGGGTATCAGCATAGGCGGCAGTAATCCTGCTGGCTTCTGATGTTCTGCCTTCACTCTCTGACATACATCATATATGGCTACATACTCGGCAATATCCTTCTTCATACCCGTCCACCAGAAATGCTTCTTCAAATCCAAAAACATCTTGGTGTTTTCAGGGTGTATCAAGTATGGCGAGTCGTGAGCCTCCTAAAGTATCAACTTCCTGATCTCCGCATTATTGGGCACGTAAACACGGTCCTCAAACCACAAGGTGTCGTGCTCATCCTCACGAAAACCTTTGGCCTTTCCTTTGCTCATGTTCTCCTTTATCTCAGCAATTTCCTTATCATCCTTCTGAGCTTCTCGAATTTTTCCCAATAATGTCGACTGAATTTCCAATGCTGCAACAAAACCTCTAGGGACTATCTCCATACGTAGCTCCCTGAGATCTTCAGATAACTCCGTTGGCAATCCTCCACTTACGAGGGTATTGGCGTAACTCTTCTGGCTCAAAGCATCTTCTACGACATTGGCCTTGCCTGGATGATAGTGCAACTTCATATCGAAATCCTTTATGAGCTCCAACCATCTCCTTTGCCTGAGATTCAACTCGTTCTGTGTGAAAATGTACTTCAAACTCTTATGATCCGTGTACACATCACAATGTTTCCCAATAAGAAAATGTCTCTAGGTTTTGAGTGCATGTACTGCGGCTGCTAACTCCAAATCATGCGTGGCATAATTTAATTAATGCGGTCAAAGCTGTCATGAGGCATACGAAACAACTCTTCCGTCTTGCATAAGTACACTTCCAAGTCCTAAGCGAGATGCGTCGCAATACACTTGGAAATCCTTACGTATATCTGGTAGAATCAGCACTGGGGCTGTAGTCAAACATTTCTTCAACTCCTAAAAGCTTGCCTCACATTCATTTGTCCATTTGAACTTGGTGTCCTTCTTCAACAGCTTTGTCATGGGCTTGGAAATCTTAGAGAAATTCTCAATGAATCTCTGATAATATCCCACGAGTCCTAGAAAAGTGCGGATCTCTCCAACTGAGGTGGGTGCCAACCACTCAGTGACTGACTGAACCTTAGTAGGGTCTACCGCTATATCTTCTCCTGATATAACATGTCCAAGGAATCCAACTTCCTTCAACCAAAACTCACATTTGCTGAACTTGGCGTATAACTGATGTTCCCTAAGCTTCTCGAGAACTAAACGCAAATGCTCCTTATGTTCCTCTTCATTGTTCAAGTATACCAAAATGTCATCAATGAACACCACAACAAACTTATCCAAGGACTCCATGAACACCTTGTTCATCATACTCATGAAATAGGAAGGGGCGTTAGTCAATCCGAATGACATAACCGTGTACTCATACAACCCGTACCTTGTGGCGAAAGCCGTCTTAGGTATATCCTGTTCTCGAATCTTCAGCTGGTGGTACCCTGATCGTAAATCAATCTTGGAAAATACTTCAGCTCCTTGCAACTGGTCAAACAAATCATTGATCATCGGTAGTGGGTACTTGTTCTTGATCGTCACTTCATTCAATGCGCGATAATCAACAACCATTCTCAGAGATTTATCCTTCTTCTCAACCAAGAGCACTGGGGCTCCCCATGGTGACGAACTTCGTCAAATGTAACCTTTCTCCAATAACGCCTTAATCTGTCTCTTAATCTCCTCCAGATCATTTGCGGGCATCCGGTATGGTCTCTTTGATATTGGTCTGGTGCCTGGCAATAACTCTATCAAAAACTCAATGTCTCGATCCGGGGGCATGCCTGGTAGTTCCTCAGGAAATACATCCGGGTAATCCTTCACTACAGGCACTTCTTCCTGAACAACTCCCGTGAGTACTCTTAGGAGTATGCCTGGATACGTACTTAATCCTTTGTACCTTCGGTGTGGTGAGTAGAATTGACCTACTGGCGCAATCAATGTTTCCTCCATACTTCAATAGCCAATCCATACCGAGTATCACATCCAATCCTTGTGATTCCAACATTATAAGGTCTGAGGGGAAAACATGGCTACCAATGGTTAAGGGTACCCGGTCGCACCATCCGCTGGCCATATACTCTGCACTGGGTGAGCTCACTAGCAATGGTGTCCTAAGGGCTAGGGTGGGTAGCTTAAACTTGTCCACAAATCCCCTTGAAATGTATGAATGCAATGCACCAGTATAAAAAAGAATGAGAGCGGTAAATGACTTAACCAAAAACTTACCGATGACTGCATCTGGCTGCTCTTCCACCTCCTCCACGTTCACGTGGTCCACTTGTCCCCTATTGAAAGGGTTGGGCTTCTTCCCAGAGCTTCCATTGCCATTACCATTCTTTGCTTCAGAACATTCAGTGGCGTAATGTCCAGTCTTCCCGCACTTGAAACAAGTAATGTGACTTAGATCCTTCTTGGCGGGCGTTGCTGGGTTAGAGCGGTTCTGACTGCTGCCTGCTCCATTCTCGTTTACATTCTTGGAGCCACTATGGTTATGCGAACTTCCTCCATTGTGAGTGTTGCCTCCATGGTTATGGGTACATCCTCCCGAGTTCGGGGTGAAACGGGGTTTCTGCTGAGCTCCTGAATTGTATTTCCCTTGCCCATACTTCCTTTTGCGGTTCTCAATCCGCTGTTGCTTCCCTTCAATCATAAGAGCCTTGTCTACCAACTCCTGGTAGTTGTTGAATGTTGACACCATCAACTGCATACTCATCTCATCATTCAGCCCTTCCATGAACTTCTCCTATTTCGCAACATCGGTGGCCACGTCATCTGGGGCATAACGGGCTAGCTTGCTAAACTCCTCCACGTACTGCCCTACAGTATGGTTGCCCTGGCGTAAGTTGCGAAACTCATGCTTCTTCATGCTCATAGCTCCAGTCGAGACATGAGTAGTGTGGAATGTTTGCTGAAACTGCTCCCAAGTAACATTGGCTATGGGTAAACTGGCTGTGTAATTCTCCCACCATGCGGCTGCGGGTCCATCCAATTGGTGTGCGGCAAAACGCACCTTCTCAGCATCTGTGAAACCGAAAGTGGTTATATCCCTTCCAATCCTACGTAGCCAGTCATCCGCAACTATGGGCTCGGTGCTACTGGAAAACACCGATGGTTGTAACATCAGAAAACGGGCTAAGTTGTCAATTGGAGGTGGTGGCGGTGGGTTGTTGTTATTGTTGTTGTTGTTGTTGTTGCCCTGATTCTGAACTAGCAACTGCATCAGTGTATTTTGCTGCTGGATCAACTGAGTGAGCTCCGGTGGGAAGGCAAATCCGGGGTCACGTCTCAAAGGCATCCGATGGGTTTAGAGGGGAGAGATTAGAATATAATGAGGTCTAATGAGAAAGCACTACCCATATGCACACGAGACAAACACAATCAATATTACCCCAAAACAAAATCAATCAAGGGCATACAATCGATATAACTATCGTTACAGTGCTCGGACTACTAATATATACATGGGGGAATACTACTACTAATATGGTGGTCTACTAGAAATTTTGATCGGTAGAAGACTCCATGATATCTGCTCCAGCTTTGTCTTCATAATCATCATCACTGGTGTCGGAGTCGGTGTCGTCGATGATGATGTAGTCCTTGGGGTGGTCATCATCTCCTCCTGGCGCAGGGTCTCCCATGAATACTCGTAGCTTCCTTGTCAGGTCGTCATTCTTCTCCACCAGTATGATGATTTGCTCCTCGCATCCGTCGCGTGTAGACTTGAGTTCTTCTTCCAGCTCCATGTTCCTAGTCATCAACTTCTTCAGATCTATCATGCTTGCACACATCTGATTCTCCTATTGACAAATGTGCTGGTTTAGCTCCTGGATGAAAGCTGCAATGGACTTGTCCCTCCTGGTGCTGACTATCTCCCATTGCTCATCGCGGCGCCCACATATCTGATAGATGGTGTCCTTAAGCTCCTTGTGATAAACTTCACCAATGCGTCCCATGGCGATGTGGGCTGCCATGCTCTTTCCTAGACTCCAGGTTTGTGCATCAAAGGAAAACTCTATGGGCTCCGTTACGGGCGTGAATGTCCTTCCTGGAAGTTGAACTCAAATCATCCAACACTCCTCTTCTGGTAGTGTGGCAGTATAGGTCCCGGTGAAGCTTGGTATCCCAATGTTCAGGTACCTAGTGACTTCCTTCAAGTGTCATCCAAAAGGCGTGTCTTCATCCGGTTGTGTAAACTTATTCCTCGTGTCCGCCATCCTATAGTGTAGAAAATGGAGAGGAGTCAGAAATGAGTAGAGAAGAGTGACCTATGGCTCATCTTAGTGGTCGTGCCCTACATTCAGCGTGTGCTCTGATACCATCTTGTAGTGACCCGACCTCAGACGGTCAAGTCTCTGTGCTTCAGTGTCATCCCTGGATCGGTAATGCTGACACACACAATACTCGAATGGTTTTATAACAGAGTAGCAATCACACGCTTATTACATCGATAGTCTCAAAGAGAGAACTTATTACAATAAATATGGCTTAAGGCCATCTAAGTAAGATAACAGTGGAAGGCTTGAAAGATAAAGTGAGTCCATCAACTCCAACGGCATAGCCGAGTGTACGACAAACGACCTAGCGCACCTTACTCTTCGTTTGAAAAATCCGCAACATGATACGTTGCAGCCCGAAACAGGTCAGCACATGGAATATGCTGGCAATATAACACAGTAGAGCAATGAACAGATAAATGCTATCACTACATGCATATATGGCTGGTGGAGGCTCTATGGTTATAATGTTTTTATGAAAAGCCAATTTTCCCCTACAACAAAGGAATATGATTTATTTAACTATCATGGTGGTTGAAACATTGAGAAGGTTCCTCCAACTCAATCCCAATTAAAGTAATCATTATCAACCCGACAAATTAATTTAGAGTGATGAGATCAAATCAATAATTCAAGTACCAGATACTCAAGTTGTCCATAACCGGGGACACGGCTAACCATGATTAGTTTGTACACTCTGCAGAGGTTTGCGCACTTTTCCCCACAAGACTCGATCTCCTCCGTTGGATTTCTCACACTACATGGTGTTTGAGAAACGGATGACCGAGACACAGTCTTTCGGAAGCATTAACTCTAACTCTGGGTAGACAGTACCAACCTACATCCCCTACATCTGCTAGCCTACCACTAGAAGAGGTCATGCAACCTACTCAACTATGCTAGAGCCCATAATAGCTTGTGGCTGCACACGGAAGTTTCTAGCATGAATAATCTTATGATCCCTTTGAGCCTGGGTGGCGAACCGTAGGATGATCACACGGGTACTCCGGGATATCCTAGGACAACACTGGATTCTCCAGGTGCCCGCAACCAATCCATCCAGATGTGTATTTAAGTAGCCACCTTAAGTAAACCATTAATTAATAATCTCACATCTGTCATGGATACTCTCAAACCCAAACCATGTCTACGAGCATAGCATGGCAATAAGTAGCATAACGTAGAAGTAACTCCCAGGGTTTGATAATAAAAGGGTAATAGGTTCTACCTCATCATCTACTTCCCAAACCCATAATGTTGTGGAATTGTCACGGCAGATGTCCTAGCGAAAGGACTTAGTCGTAGGGCCATCACAACTAGGAAACTTAAAGGGGTTAATCAGGACAAAGGACACGAGAGGATTTATAGTAGTTCGGCCCCTTACGATGAAGGTAAAAGCCTACATCTAGTTGTGTTTGGAATTGCTGGGGTTTCGAAGACCAGGGAGCGAATATACTTGTCCTGGCTTTGAGTTGTTGTCTCTTGCCCTAAGCCGCCGCCGGGTCGTCCCCTTATATACACGGATTGACGCCTGGCGGCCTACAGAGTCCCGGCCGGCTCATAAAACGTGTCCGGCTCGATGACTTCTTTTACATGCCTTTCTTTACAAGTCTTTCCTTACATACGGCGGTTTACAATATTGGGCCTTAAACCGCCTCTAGGCTTAGGCCTTGTATAAGTCTTAATAAACTATCGCCTTGAATGTTACTGGGCTTCTTTTGTAACCCGCCATTGGGGCTGACCCGGCCCCTCCTGGGCGGGTCTTTACCTGGTAGCTATATTCCCAACACACAAGTTAAGAGATCCTACTCATGCAATGTTTGAGGGTTGAAACTAATGCATAAAAACTGGGTAAAAGCGATATGATCAAAGTGTTACTTGCCTTGCTGACGATCCGCAAAACCTATAGACTCGTAGTAGCACGCTTCGCACTCCGGGAATTCTATCACAAACAAACAATAGCATACATAAGCACTGAACTAAAAGCACTGACAAAACTCAAATAAGAAGATCTAACCAGAAAGTTCAACTGAAGAACTCCGATTTGCAAAAAGAATCAAATCAAACGGAGCAACGAAACTCAAACTATGAAAGAAACAAGATCCGTTTACTAATCTGGACTAAAGTCAAATTTTAAAGTACCAAAATCTTGTTCAAGTTGGTTAAACAGAAAGAGGGCTTCGAGACAAAGATCTAGGCGCTTGTTTCACCTGATTTGGATAAACGAGCGAAGAGATAAACTAAAACGAAGATCAGGGCAGAAACCGTGATCGAAAATAATTGCAGAAAAACCCTGGAAAAAACAAGACGAACAGGCTAACGAACGAACGTTCGCTATCTGCGACTAACTGATGAACAACATTCGTTAAAACGAACGTACGGACGAACGTCCGCTATTTAACTAAACCGAAAAAACCGAACCGAAACTAAAAAAACCAGATCTAGGGTTTAAAAAAAACGATGGTTTTCCCGAGAAAACTGAGTCGGCGGCGGCGGCTACCTCGGCAATGGCGGGATCGGTGGCGGCTCCAGCGGCGAGGAACGGCAATGGCGAGGCGACGGGGTGGCGGCAGCGGCACTAGGGTTTGCGGGGCGGGGCGGCTGGGCTGGCGGGGCGAGGCCTCGGCCTTTAAAGGGTCGGCCGAGGCGAGGTGTCCGGGACGGACACGGCCCGTTTGGTCGTTTTACTTTTTAAAAAATAATCCCGATGCGGAAAACTAATAAAAGAAATACTAAACGGAGTCCAAAAATCCTGAAATAAATTTTCACGGTCCTCTAATTATATTGCGGACAAAGTGAACATTTATTTGGGTCTCTAATGCAATTTTGAAAAACGCATATTTTTCCTAATTCAAATAAAATAGCAATTAAAGTCCAAATAAAGTACTTATTTGATTTTAATATTTTCCTCCAATATTTCTTTATTTGGAGAAGTCATTTTATCCCCTCTCTTTTATTTTTCATATTAGAAATATTTGAAGAGAAAAATTGTTAAAACCAAATGCTCCTCTTTTCAAAATTTGAGAAAAACTCAAATATGAAAATAACGAAATTCCCAACTCTCTCCGTGGGTCCTTGAGTTGCTTAGAATTTCTAGGATCAACCAAAATGCAATAAATTATGATATGCAATGATGACCTATGTATAACATTCCAAATTGAAAATTTGGGATGTTACAAGTTTTGGGAATATTTGGGTATTCATAGAGCAAAGAGGCGGTCCGGGGGGCACCCGAGGTGGGCACAACCCACCAGGGCGCGCCCCCCAGGTGCAACCAGGGCCCATCTGCTTCCTTTTGGCCCATAAAAAATCATCGTAACATTTCGGGCCATTTGGACTGCATTTGATATTGATTTCCTGCGATGTAAAAAACATGGAGAAAACAGGAACTGGCACTGGGCAATATGTCAATAGGTTAGTAGCAAAAAATGATATAAAATGATTATAAAACATCCAAGATTGATCACAAATTATAGATACGTTGGAGACGTATCAAACACAACGACACATACCATTCTGACCTAGCCGGTTGGCTCCCATGAACACGACGATGACGCAGTTTCTCTGTTCCAACCCAGCCGTGTACACGAGCCCTGGCCGTACGTATTCGCGAGTAGGCGTTCGAGACCCTGCCCGTATGTACGTACGTGGCCGTATTTACTTTCTTGCACCCTGGCCGTTGTATGTACGTGTAGATGCTACGTGCGTGCCTCTACTACGATGATAATCCACAAGTATAGGGGATCGCAACAACTTTTGAGGGTAAAGTATTTAACCCAAATTTGTAGATTCGACACAAGGGGAGCCAAAGAATATTTGAAGGTATTAGCAGCTGAGTTGTCAATTCAACCACACCTGGATATTAATTATCTGCAGCAATATGATTAGTAGCACAGTAATATGATAGTTTTGATAGTAGTGACAGCAACAACGGTAACAATAACAGTGATAGCAGTAATTTGTAGCAAGTGTAATAGTGATGATAGCAGTAGTAACGCAGCAAAATCAATAAGGATAAATTCGTAGGCATTCGATCGGTGACTTGTTGGATGATATTCATCATGTGACAGTTATAACCTAGGGCGATACGGCGCTAGCTCCAGTTCATCGATATAATGTAGGCATATATTCCATAAATAGCCATACGTGCTTTATTAAAAGAACTTGCATGGCATCTTTTGTCCTACCCTCCCGTAGCAGCGGGGTCCATATTGGAAACTAAGGGATATTAAGGCCTCCTTTTAATAGAGAGACAGAACAAAGCATTAACACATAGTGAATAGATGAACCCCTCAAACTACGGTCATCACTAGGAGTGGGCCCAGTCGTTGTCACTCTGGGGTTGCCGGATCATAACTGTAGTAGGTGACTATAACTTGCAAGATCAGATCTAAAACATGGATATAATGATGAATTCATAAACAGTTCAGATATGAAATCATGGCACCCGGGCCCAAAGTGACAAGCATTAAGCATGGCAAAGTCATAGCAACATCGATCTAAGAACATAGTGGATACCAGGGATCAAGCCCTAACAAAACTAACTCGATTACATGATGAATATCATCCAAATCCTCACCGACCAGCGAGCCTACGAAGGAATTACTCACTCCTGGTGGGGAGCATCATGGAATTGGCGATGGAGATAGGTTGGTGATGGCGAAGATCAAAGATCCCCCTCTCCGGAGCCCCAAACAGACTCCAGATCTACCCTCCCGAGGAAGAACAGGGCTTGGCGGCGGCTCCGTCTCATGGATCATGATAATTCTTTCTCCCTGATTTTTTCTGGAATAATGTGAATTTATAGTATCAGGGGGTCACCAGCGGGGCCACCAGGTGGGTACAGCCCACCTAGGCATGCTAGGAGAGGGGGGCGCGCCCTGGTGGGTTGTGCCCACCCAGGGGCCCCTCTAAGGTGGGTCTTGGCTCCAGAAATTCTTATTATTGGTATAAAAGATCCTCAAAAAGTTTTGTTCCATTCCGAGAACTTTTATTTCTTCACAAAAACAACACCATGGTAGCTCTGATGAAAACAACATTAGTCCGGGGTTAGTTTCATTCAAATCATGCAAATTAGAGTCCAAAACAAGAGGAAAAACATGAGAAAAAGTAGATACGTTGGAGATGTATCAACTCCCCCAAGATTAAACCTTTGCTTGTCCTCATGCAAGTCAGTTGATAAACTGAAAGTGATAAAGAAAAACTTTTATGAACTCTTTTGCTCTTGTTTGCATAAATAAGCTTAAACAACACCCAGGTTTTCAGCCAACATTATAACTAACCATGTCGACAATAACTCTTAAAGATTATAATGACTCATATCAATGACATAATCAGCTAGCGAGCAATAATAAGATATCTCAAACGGCAACATGTTGTCAAAACAACCATGATATAATATGACAATAATGGTATCTCGCTAGCCCTTTCTGAGACCGCAAAACATAATTGCAGAGCACCTCCAAAGTTCAAGCAGCGACTAAACATTGTAATTCATGGTAGAAAAGATCCAGTCATGATGCACCCAACATTAGCTATACACAATGCATAAATCATGACGGCTATGCTCTACTCAGTTTCTGGCGCTTGTTTATAGAAGATGATGACACAACATAAAAGTAAATAGAAAGTCCCTTCGCAGAGGGAAGCAGTGATTTGCAGAGGTGCTAGACCTCAGTTTTTAAAACCGAGATAAATGATATTTTGGGACATGCACCCTTCTTATTCACTTCACGACCATCAGTTATCAACATCTTCCATGCTAAGCACGCTAGTGGTGGTTCCCAAGCGGAAAGTAAAGGTTTTGACTCCATTGGGAGTTTTTGTTTGATTATGTAAGAGATGAACTCTTTTTGTATTTTGCAGATTGGGACTGGGCATCCCTATTACCGCCCATTTCCTCGTGTGATGGCGAGTGAATAAACACTCGACCTGATGATAACATGCTTAGCACGGAAGATATCGACCACCTTCCGTCGTTCCATGAACGATCCAGGCACACAAAACAGATAATTTTTTAGAAGTTTTTAGAGGTGGCACATGCAAATTTACTTAGGACGGCAGGGTAATACCGTATATAGGTAGGTATGGTGGACTCATCTAGAATAACTTTGGGTTCAAGGTTTTTGATGTACAAGCAGAATTCCCACTTAGTACAGGCGAAGGCTAGCAATTTAAGATTGGGAAGCAGGCAGCTAGAGAGCAACAACGATCATAACCCGGCATTATGCATAAGTAACATTGGACACTAGCATGAGTAGGATATGAACACCATAAACATAAACATTATAGAGGCTATGTTGGTTTCGATTCAACTACATGCATGAACATGTACCAAGTCAAGCCACTTGAACATTCAGAGGAGGATACCATATCATCATACTACACCACAATCATTTTAACGCTATGTTGATATCCAAGATAAATCATTATCCACTCCCAACTACTTATGCATGGCATGAGAAACTATAATATCTAATTGTCATTGCAAACATGTTTAATAATAATGGGATGAAGCCTAGATACTAGGTTAAACATATTTACACAGACAGAACAAGTCAAGTTCATACCAGTTTCTCCTTGCCATGGACAACTCATCAAATATCGTCATTATTGCCTTTCACCTGCACGATCGAATGATATGAAAATAATAATAGTGCAAGAGTGCCATGGACTAAGCTGGAATCTGCAAAACATTTTATTCAACAGGAGAAGACAAGGTAAAATTGGCTCTTATTAGTTGAACAGTTATTCATACGAGAGCCACTCAACATTTTCATCGCGGTCTTCTCCTTGGTACAACTCGAATAAAAGAAAAGAATTTCAGAGAAACACACTGAAATATTTTTGGAGTTTTTGGTTTTCTTTAACAAGCAAATAAAAAGCAAAAACGAGAAAAAACTTTTTACACGGGAAAGCTCCCAACAAGCAAAAGAAGAACAAGGAAATCTTTTTGGATTTTCTTTTTAGTACTACTACTAAGCATGCATAGAAAGTAAATTACTACAACTAATTTTTTCTGGTTTTTTCTAAAGTTGTTCAAACACACAAGAAGAAAGCAAGAAATTAAATCTAAGCATGGATGATACAATGAAAAAGTCTGAACACCGACAAATGAAATGATATTTGAACATGAATATAATGTCGGTGAGAACTCGTGCTCCCCCAAGCTTAGGCTTTTGGCCTAACTTGGTAGTGAATCAGTAACCTAGAGGGTAGTAGTCATCATGGTAGCTCACGGAGGCTCTTGGTGTGGAGGCCTCAGCATGCCGTGTCGCCAACATTGCTACGTTGTGAGCTTGGGCCTCGCTCTCAAGAACAAAATAGCTTTCCTTGCTGTGATAATCAAAGAGAGAGAAGGCACAGGCAAATATGTGTCCACAATTGGTTAAACAACAAATTATAAGTGAAGCTATCAGCCCTTCCCTTGAGAATCTTATGCTCCTTTAAGGCACAAAATCTAAATATCGAGTGGGTAGGATAGGGTCAAAGGGCAAAGGTGAAACACCCAGTCCTCGTGCTAAACGTGTGGCATAAATTTCACCATAGAACCAACCACTTTTGGCGTTATGCTGAAGTCTACGTGCAACAATCGCTCCAAGGTTATAATTCCTTTCACGAGTGAGAGCGGTGTGAATGAGGCTCAAGTCTAGCGAACAAAGTATGCTACAGTCTTGCTTGCCTACTATGCATTTCCCGTTGAATAATGCAAGGTACTGAATTGCGGGAAAGTGAATGCTCTTTATTCTTCCTTGCCTTACTCCCCTATTTTCACCGTAACAAAGGATAGTCAAGAAGGTCTCATACTCAATCTTTGCTGGCTCATCAAGCGAACCCCAAAATAGAAGTTTGCAATGGTAAGCAAAATTTTCTAGCAGAATAGTAAATGGTTCATCATAAAGCATAAACGACACCCTAGACTCACGTGGGAAATATTTAAATCCTTTGACAAATGATTCAGTGAGAAGATGGTGTTGTGCACACTTATCTGATAGGTAGGGACTGAGACCGGCATTGTGAACATATTTCTCAAATTCCTCCTTGATGCCCACCTGCACCATATATTCATCGCAAGGCCATAAGCATGTTTTGGTGGCGGCATCTCATGTGGAACTTTCACTTGGTTCAACGTAAGACCGACGGGCAGAACTGTCACTAGAGGATGCCCCCCGAGGATCGTCTCCTCGAAGAACTCCTTCCAAATAGGTTCATCATGTCCGCGTACAATTTTTCCTATGAACAAAAATCTAAATTTTTAGTCCACAATTTTTTTCCAACAAAACTAATAGCAACTACTCATAGGGATACATAGAGGCCATACCAAGCATTCAAACAACTT
This sequence comes from Triticum urartu, assembly GCF_056163025.1. NCBI lineage: Eukaryota > Viridiplantae > Streptophyta > Magnoliopsida > Poales > Poaceae > Triticum > Triticum urartu. The sequence goes on from NC_141878.1 coordinate 497,176,739, forward strand.
AGAACACTAAGAATTCAACATGCGAGCACATCTACAGCAGCACCAAGAGTAGCTAATTATTCAAAGTATAAACTACTAAAACAAAAATTAATTGGACAAATGGTGGAGTCACATACCAAGCAACAATCTCCCGAAACAGTTTCGGAAAGGAGCTTCGAACAAAGAGATCGAAAATGGCAGCATAATGAGCAAGAACTCGGGAGAGAGAACAAGAGTGATTTTTTTCTGGAGGTAGGTGACAATGTGGGATGAAGAGATAAGTGAGGGGCTCACGTGGGGACCACAACCCCCCAGGGCGCGCTAGGGGGTGCTTGCGCGCCCAGGTGGGTTGTGCCCACCCGGTGCACCCCCTCTAGTTATTTTTGCACCAAAAATTCTTAAATATTCATAAAAAATCATATAAAATTTCTGAGAGCTTTTATTTTGGGTCATTTTTTATTGCACGGGAATTTCAGAAAACAGACAAAACATGGCATTTTATTTTATTTAACTAATAAAAACAAAAAACAAAAGGTAGGGACAGAAAGTAGTGCTTACTAAATTCATCAACTTCATACTGTTCAAAAATGATTCATTAATAAGGTTGATCAAGTCTTATTAACAACCACTTTCGGTTAGCATGAAACCGAAGAACTTTTGTAAATCACTAAGTTACCACAATGGGGATATGCATTTCCCCAACAATAAGCATTCCGTATTTCTTTTTGAAAGTAGGTAGAGGTATTTGAAAACTTCCAATAGTGATTATCGGAGATTTTTCAATAACATTAGTACCATTCACTTGGAATTGTTGCTTCGGAAAGTGCACCATATGCTCATTACCATTGATATGAAAAGTGACCTTGCTTTTATTGCAATCAATAACAGCCCCTGCAGTATTCAAGAAGGGTCTACCAAGGATAATCGACATGTTGTCGTCCTCGGGCATCTCAAGTATAATAAAGTCAGTCAAAATAGTAACATTAGCAACAACAACGGGCTCATCCTCACAGATACCGATAGGTATGGCAGTTGATTTGTCAGCCATTTGCAAAGATATTTCAGTAGGTGTGAGTTTCTTCAAGTCAAGTCTTTTATATAAAGAGAAAGGCATAACACTAACACCAGCTCCTAAATCACACAAAGTAGTTTTCACATAATTCTTTTTGATAGAGCAAGGTATAGTTGGTATTCCCGGATCTCCAAGTTTTTTAGGTACTCCATCTTTAAAAGTATAATCAGCAAGCATAGTGGAGATTTCATCTTCTGGTATTTTTCTCTTATTTGTGATGATGTCTTTCATATACTTTGCATAAGGAGGCATTTTCAGGATATCAGTCAAGCGAGTACGCAAAAAGACTGGCCTTAGCATTTCAGCAAAGCATTCAAATTCTTCATCATCATTATTTTTAGTTGACTTGGGTGGAAAAGGCATAGGTTTTTGAACCCACGGTTCTCTTTCTTTACCGTGTTTCCTAGCCATAAAGTCTCTTTTGTCATATCTTTTATTTTTAGATTGTGGGTTATCAAGATCAACAGGTGGTTCTATCTCAACATCATTATCTAGTTCTTTATCATTTGTTGGTTGAGAGTCTTCATGAACCTCATCATTATATTTTTCATTATTACTAGGTGAGTGTTCATTACCAGATTGGGTTTCAGCATCAGAGATAGAAGTTTCAGTTTCATTGCCAGGAGGTTTTTCTATTTCAGGTTCACTAGAAGTATGCAGAGTCCTATCATTTATCTTTTTCTTTTTCTTTTTAGAAGAACTAGGTGCACTAGTGTTGGTTCTTTGTGAATCTTGTTCAATTCTTTTTGGGTGTCCCTCAGGATAAAGTCATTCCTGAGTCATTTTACCTCCTCTAGTTGCAACTCTAACAGCAAAGTCATGCCTATTATGATTCATTTCATCAAGCAATTCTCTTTGAGATTTAGCAACTTGTTCTAATTGAGTTTGAACCATAGAAGCATGTTTTCCAACACCTCGAACATCATTTGATATTCTAAATAACAAGTCACTCAAGCGAGCAATCATATCAGAATTATATTTCAATTGTTTCATAACATTTGCATTGAAGTGATCTTGTTTCCTAATGTAGTTTTCAAACTCATAAAGGCATTGACTAGGATGCATATTGTGAGGATTATCATTTTCATTAAACTTCATAAGAGAATTTACCTCTACCACCTTAGGCAGTGGTGGTATATTAAGCTCATGTATTTCTTCAATAGGAGGTAAAATTTTAACATCCTTAGCTTTAATACCCTTTTCCTTCATAGATTTCTTTGCCTCTTGCATATCTTCAGGACTGAGATATAATATACCCCTCTTATTTGAGGTGGGTTTAGGCAGTGGTTCAGGAATAGTCCAATCATCATAATTTTTCAATATGTTATTCAATAATTCTTCAGCTTGAGCAATAGTTCGTTCCCTGAAAACACAAGCAGCACAACTATATAGGAAGTCCCTAGAAGCATCGGTTAGTCCATTATAGAAGATATCAAGTATTTCATTTTATTAAGAGGATGATCAGGCAAAGCATTAAGCAACTGGCAAAGCCTCCCCCAAGCTTGTGGGAGACTCTCTTCTTTAGTTTGCACAAAGTTAAATATTTCCTGTAAGGCAACTTATTTCTTATGAGCAGGAAAATATTTTTTAGAGAAGTAATAAACCATATCCTGGGGACTACACACACAACCAGGAGCAAGAGTGTTGTACCAAGCTTTAGCATCGCCCTTTAATGAGAAAGGAAATAATTTGAGAATAAAGTAATAACGAGTTTTCTCATCATGAGTAAAAAGGGTGGCTATGTCATTCAACTTAGTAAGATGTGCCACAACAGTTTCAGTTTCATAACCATGTAAAGGATCAAATTCCACCAAAGTAATTAACTCTGGGTCGACAGAGAATTCATAATCCTTATCATCAATAAAGATAGGTGAAGTAGCAAACTTAGGATCACATTTTATTCTAGCATTCAGAGATTTTTCTTTATACTTGCATAGTAATTTCTCTAGATCATGTCTATCATTGCAAGTAAGAATATCTCTAGTTGCTTCTTCACTCATAACATAACCTTCCGGTACCTTAGGCAATCCATATCTAGGAAGGCTAGTTATAGTAGGTGTTTCAGGAGATTCAGTTTCAAGCTCATCATCAGATTCAACAACATCATGTTGTATTACTCTAGCAATTTGTCTATCAAGAAATTCACCAAGTGGCACATCATCATTATCAAGCAAGGTACTAGCATCATCATAAGCATCATTCATAGTAGAAGTAGCATCATCAATAACTTGCGACATATCAGAATTAATAGCATGTGGCGGTGTTGCAAGTTTACTCATAACAGAAGGTGAATCTAAAGTAGAACTGGATGGCAGTTACTTACCTCCCCTCGTCCTTGAGGGAAATATCTTAGTCTTTGGACCCTTCAGATTCTTCATAGTGATAATATGATAATAATCCCAAGTGACTCAACAAATATAGCTATGCTCCCCAGCAACGATGCCAGAAAAAGGTCTTGATAACCCACAAGATAGGGGATCGCAATAGTTTTCGAGGGTAAAGTATTTAACCCAAATTTATAGATTCGACACAAGGGGAGCCAAACAATATTTGAAGGTATTAGCAACTGAGTTGTCAATTCAAACACACCTGGAGATTAATTATCTGCAGCAATATGATTAGTAGCACAGTAATATGATAGTTTTGATAGTAGTGACAGTAGCAACGGTAACAGTAATAGTGATAGCAGTAATTTGTAGCAAGTGTAATAGTGATGATAGCAGTAGTAACGCAGAAAAATCAATAAGGATAAATTAGTAGGCATTGGATCAGTGACTTGTTGGATGATATTGATCATGTGACAGCTATAACCTAGGGCGATACGACACTAGCTCCAGTTCATCGATATAATGTAGGCATGTATTCCGTAAATAGTCATACATGCTTTATTAAAAGAACTTGCATGACATATTTTGTCCTACCCTCCCGTGGCAGCGGGGTCCATATTGGAAACTAAGGGATATTAAGGCCTCATTTTAATAGAGAACCGGAACAAAGCATTAACACATAGTGAATACATGAACTCCACAAACTACAATCATTACCGGGAGTCGGCCCGGTTGTTGTCACTCCGGGGTTGCCGGATCATAACCGTAGTAGGTGACAATAACTTGCAAGATCGGATCTAAAACATGGATATAATGATGAATTCATAAACGGTTCAGATCTGAAATCATGGCACCCAGGCTCAAAGTGACAAGCATTAAGCATGGCAAAGTCATAACAACATCGATCTAAGAACATAGTGGATACTAGGGATCAAGCCCTAACAAAACTAACTCGATTACATGATGAATCTCATCCAACTCCTCACCGACCAGCGAGCCTACAAAGGAATTACTCACTCACGGTGGGGAGCATCATGGAATTGGCGATGGAGATAGGTTGGTGATGACGAAGATCGAAGATCCCCCTCTCTGTAGCCCCAAACGGACTCCAGATCTGCCCTCCCAAGGAAGAACAGGGCTTGGCGGCGGCTCCGTCTCGTGGATCGTGATAATTCTTTCTCCCTAATTTTTTCTGGAATAATGTGAATTTATAGTATCAGGGGGTCATCAGCGGGGCCACCAGGTGGGTACAACCCACCTGGGCGCTAGGAGAGGGGGGGGGGCTCCCTGGTGGGTTGTGCCCACCCGGGGTCCCCTCTCCGGTGGGTCTTGTCTCCAGAAATTCTTATTATTGGTATAAAATGTCCTCAAAAGTTTCGTTCCATCCCGAGAACTTTTATTTCTGCACAAAAACAACACCATGGTAGTTCTGCTGAAAACAACATCAGTCTGGGGTTAGTTTCATTGAAATCATGCAAATTAGAGTCCAAAACAAGAGGAAAAGCATGAGAAAAAGTAGATACATTGGCGAAGTATCATACAACACATGCGCGCCTCTACTACGACACGTGCCCTTCCTTACATGGCCACGGTTCATCGCTGTAGCCTGCAGACAGACTGATCATATGTACGTACACGTTCGTGACCAGAATGACAACACTACGTATGCTTCGACCAGGTGGGTCCTGACTGTCAGGCACTTCCTTGCGTGCGAAGATGTAGCTAGTGGGTCCCAGTAGTCAGGGGGTGAATCATTTTTTGCCCGTAATATGGACGCACTTCCTTGCGTGCGAAGATGTAGCTGGTGGGTCCCAGCAGTCAGGGGGAAACGTTTTTTTGTGAAATACGGTGGCCTGTCTGGTGGGTCCCTACTATCAGGTGGACGAATCATTATTTTCCGCATAATAAGGAGGCACTTCCTTGCTGCGGTTGTGGACCCAGCTATCAGCCTCTCCACGTACAGTACTCTTCCGATGGAAGTCATTCCTTGACCACGTTGACCACGCCGCGGCGAGAGCACCAGGGCGGTGGACGATGGCGAGGCCTAGAAAGGAGACGACGCGGAGCCGAGGAAGACGCGACAGTGGAAGCCCATGCGGAGAGGAGTGCAAGGGTTCACTGGTTCGGTTGCGGTGCGAGCCTGCCGTGGGCGCAGGGCCTGGCCGGCGGTGGGAGTAGTAGGGGGCAGTGAGGTCTCAATGGCATCACAGCTGGCCACTGGAGGCAGGAGCAGGCGGTCTTGCCGGCACTGGTTTGGGCGGCTGGTGCAAGAGAGCAGCGATTGAAGAAGCAGCAGGACCATTTGATTCAAATCGAATGGTCACTGCTGCTAGAATCGTTTGTTGACTAAGTTGACAAAGCCCTGCTGAGGGAGTCCTGGATTAGGGGGTGTCCGGATAGCCGGACTATACCTTCGGCCGGACTCCTGGACAATGAAGATACAAGATTGAAGACTTCGTCTCGTGCCCGGAAGGGACTTTCCTTGGCGTGGAAGGCAAGCTTCGCGATACGGATATGTAGATCTCCTACCATTGTAACTAACTCTGTGTAACCCTAGCCCTCTCTGGTGTCTATATAAACCGGAGGGTTTTAGTCCGAAGGACAAACAACAATCATACCATAGGCTAGCTTCTAGGGTTTAGCCTCTCTGATCTCGTGGTAGATCTACTCTTGTACTACCCATATCATCAATATTAATCAAGCAGGACATAGAGTTTTACCTCCATCAAGAGGGCCCGAACCTGGGTAAAACATCGTGTCCCCTGCCTCCTGTTACCATCCGCCTAGACGCACAGTTCGGGACCCCCTACCCGAGATCCGCCGGTTTTGACACCGACATTGGTGCTTTCATTGAGAGTTCCTCTGTGTCGTCACTTTTAGGCCCGATGGCTCCTCCGATCATCAACGACGATGCGATCCAGGGTGAGACTTTTCTGCCTGGTCAGATCTTCGTATTTGGCGGCTTTGCACTGCGGGCCAATCCTCCTGGCCATCTTGAGCAGATCAAAAGCTATGCCCCTGGCCGTTAGGTCAGATTTGGAAGTTTAAACTATACAGCGGACGACCGCGGAGACTTGATATTCGACGGATCTGAGCCGCAGCCGAGCGCGCCGCACTGTCCCGGTGGGCATGATCTAGCTTTGCCGCCGAACAGTGCCCTGGAGGCCGCACCTGTGTCCGCTCCGACCCTTGGCTCGGAGCCGACCACACCAATCGAGGATGGGTGGTTAGACACCGCCTCAGGGGCCGCAATCTCTACGACGATCAAGCCGAACACCAGCCTTTTCCTCCGCGAAGCCCGTGACTCCAAGATGCCGGACTCCCCTCCGGACTCCGAGCCCTCCGAGCCCCTACCGATCAAATCCAATTGGGCGCCGATCATGGAGTTCACCGCCGCAGACATCTTTCAGCACTCGCCCTTCGGCGACATTCTGAATTCACTCAGGTCTCTCTCTTTGTCAGGAGAGTCCTGGCTGGACTATGACCGGCAGGATTGGGATGTGGACGACGAAGAAATTCGATGCCCACCCACCACCCACTTCGTAGCCACTGTCGATAATTTAAAAGACCTGCTCAACTTCGACTCCGAAGACATCGACGGTATGGACGACGATGTAGGAGATGGACATGAACCAACACCTACAAGGCACTGGACAGCCACCTCATCTCATGATGTATACATGGTCGACACACCCAAAGGAAGCGATGACGAGGAACACAGGGATGCAACGAGTGATCGTTCACTCGAAAAGCAATCAAAGTGGCGACGTAAGCACCGCTCCAAGCCCCGCCTCGACATAGACAACAGCCATACAGACCCAGCCATAGAGCAGGACGAGCCGGCGGACGACGAACATGCCTTCGAGCAACCGTCCGAACAGGGCAACTTGGATAAACAAACCGAACACCCCGTCCCCGGCGAAAACAACAGTTCGGACGACCTTACGCCGGATAGGCTCATGGAGCAGAAGAACCTCCACAAAAGGCTCGTCGCCACTACGCGTAGCCTGAAAAAGCAGAAGCGGAAGCTCAAAACTATGGAAGATGCACTCAGAATCAGATGGAGCAAAGTATGCAACACCGCAGACAAATATGACGGCAGTCGCCGCACAAAAAGCTATCCAAAGCGAAAGCTACTGCCTGAATTTGACAAGGAGGCCTTAGAGCCCCCGCAGTCAAAAAATAGGAAAACCACCCGGTCGGATAGACGACCGCATGGCTAGCATGGAGCGGCAAGTGGCGCCGCACACAAGCCGGCACGCGATCCACCAAAGGATCCGCATCAAAAAGATGGCCCAGCCAGATCTATCTACGGGCCAAGAAAGCAAGCTCTAGTAAGCAATACAACACAACAAATATCCGAACATCACGCCACACCCAAATACAGGGTTGCCGCACACCCCCTATGTTTCACCGATGAGGTGCTAGACCATGAATTTACAGCGGGATTCAAGCCCGTAAACATAGAGGCGTACGACAGAACAACATACCCTGGGGTCTGGATCGAGGATTATATCCTCCACATACACATGGCCAGAGGAGATGACCTCCACGCCATAAAATACTTAGCCCTCAAGCTTAAAGGGCCAGCCCGGCATTGGCTCAAAAGCCTTCCCGAAAACACCATTGGAAGTTGGGAAGAGCTTGAGGATGCTTTCCGGGAAAATTTTCAAGGGACCTATGTCCGCCCTCCGGATGCAGATGATCTCAGTCACATAACTCAACAGCATGGAGAGTCAGCCCGGAAATTCTGGAATAGATTTCTCACTAAAAAGAATCAGATAGTCGACTGTCCGGACGCCGAAGCCCTAGTAGCTTTTAAGCATAACGTTCGAGATGAATGGCTCGCCAGACACCTCGGCCAAGAAAAGCCAAGAACAATGGCCGCATTAACAAGCCTCATGATCCGCTTTTGCGCAGGAGAGGACAGCTGGTTGGCAAGATGTAGCTCCAGCGACCCAAGTACATCCAAAATTAGGGATGGAAACGGAAAACCCCGACGCAGCAAGGACCAGCGCCAGAATAAGGGAAACAGCCCAAAGAGCACGGCGGTCAACGCCGGATTCAAAAGCTCGCGGCAGAATCAGAGAAAGCTGCCCCTCAAGGATAACAGGGACGAGCTATCCAACTTAAACAAAATCTTGGACAAGATATGTCAAATACACAGTACTCCCGGGAAGCCTGCGAACCATACCCACAGAGATTGTTGGGTTTTCAAGCAATCCGGCAAACTCAACGCCGAACACAAGGGGCTTGACACACCAAGTGAGGACGACGACGAACCCCACAAGCAGAGCACTGGGAAACAAAAGGATTTCCCACAAGAAGTCAAAACAGTAAACTTACTTCACGTGACGAACAGAATGGCGCCAACAGAGATACGCGCCATATGGCCTATTCCAAAGGAGTCTCGCCAATGGTTGTTAAAACCGATCACCTTCGACCATTAGGATTACTCTAGAAGTATCCGGAACACAGGCTAGACTGCCTTGGTATTAGATCCAATAATCGGCGGACTCCACTTTACAAATGTCCTGATGGACGGCGGCAGTGGTCTAAACCTGTTATACCAGGACACAATCCGCAACATGGGGATAGACCCAACAAAAATTCGCCATAGCAAAACCTCCTTTCAAGGGGTAACGCCAGGCCCGGATGCCCGTTGCATGGGTTCTATCCGGCTAGAAGTTATGTTCGGCTCCCCCGATAACTTCCGTCGCGAATAGCTAACTTTCCACATCGCCCCATTCTCAAGTAGCTATCAAGCACTGCTGGGACGCGAAGCTTTCGCCCGCTTTAACGCAATACCGCATTATGCATCTCTTATGATTAAGATGCCCGGTCCACGAGGCATCATCTCATTAAAGGGAGAACATTGAGTGTTCCTCCCGCGCGGAAGATAGTGCGGCTGCCTTGACAGCCCCACAATAAAGCGGCTTCACCAGCCAAAGCACCTAAACAGGTCGTCAAGACCACAGACACGGCTAGACGAGTCCGGCATAAACATACAATTGATAAAGGCTTAATAGCCGTATGCCCCTGTACTAGGGGCTCCGCGCATATAAAAACAAGAGACAATAAAGCTCAATTTTACCCATTTCGATTTATACTTCGTTTATTTAGTATAACTCATGTTCGGCATGATCTTTCCTAAACTAAGTTCCTCTCTTTTACAGATGAACACCGTGCTACGCTTGTCCAGGATACGGCACAACGGAGACACAGGCGCAGACGTGCAGCAGGGACCCGTTCCAAGGATTCTTTTCAGATTAAGACCCTGCGTAAACCTTTTTTTACTGTCTCTTGTTGATACACATCCCCTGGTTTCTTGGTATAACCAAGGAGGAGGCTGGTGTTTTGGCATGTGGCCACGTCAGAGTTTTGCGCGTACCTGGACACTAGGGGCTTATTACTAAGGGCGTTATCCCACCCTCCCTCATAAAGACCGAATACCTTAGGGAGTGTTCGGCGTCGCGAGTTTGGCCTTATATGCATCAGCTCCGAATCATGTCTTTGGTCAAATGTTGGGTTTGCCCGACTCCTGTGTTTTGCTACCTTACGTTTCGCTCTATCGGCTAAGGTGGCACCAGGAGAACTACTGCGATTGTGCCCCGGTTCATCCAGGCGAGCACCTCAGTAGAGAAAGCCGAAAACTGACTGTCATGATATAGCGTGAGACTGGTCAACCACTCGATGACTTACCGGAATCTTTAGGATTCTTCCGCATTAACGAAAGGCCGCTTCCCGGCCAGGCACATACGCGCCCCGAGTTCGGGCGAGCGCAGGCGCCACCAGGGGCTATATAAGTAGCCTCACTGTCAAACTCCTATGGCTAAGTGAAAGTGATAAAGCATCATAGTCCGATTGCCTAGTTCGCTGCGCCATCACCTCCTTTGTAGGACCAAGACGTTGGATCAAGTGTGAAAATGCGCCTTCTGCAAACACCCCCGCATTATGTGCGTGGGGGCTGAAGCCGACGACTGCCATCTTTCAGATTATATATACACATATGTTAAACGGCCGCACATGAGGTATTATAATACTTGCAGGCACAAGTATAAAAAGCCTCTACAATTTATCAAAATATTGTTTTACAATAATATATGCTATTCGAATATAGTATCCTTCGAGCACTGCGTCTCTATTAAACGAGCGCCTTGCAGAACTTCCTGAAAATAGTGCTCGGCAGGTACTCGGCTTCCATCCGAGTCTGGGGATGCAACAGCGGCGGCCTCCATTTCCGCCCAGTATCTCTTCACACGGGCAAGAGCCATCCGCGCACCCTCTATGCACGCTGACCTCTTCATCGCATTGATATGCGGCGCCGCACCAAGGAACTGCTGCACCAAGTTGAAATAACTTTTTGGCTCTGGCCAAAAATGACTCATGACATACTTCATGGCGAGTCCGGACAACCTATTTAGCTCGGCCCATTCGGCCAAACGATCGGCTAATGACAGTGGACGCTCTGGATTGTGGAACTGCGACCAAAAGAGCTTTTCCACTTCGCGATCTTCTTGATCTCGGAAGTGTTCGGCCGCATCCGCGGCACTCGCTGCCAAATCCAGATAGGTGTCCGCCGTACTCCACATCCGGTCTAACAGAGCATGTTTAGGATCACAGAACTTCCTCCGCAGCATAAAGGGCTTTCCAGCCGCGATCTCTCTGGCCTGAGCAGCTCCTCCTTCATAGCTCTCATTGCAGAGCGAGCACCCTTGGCATCGGAAACGGCCTTCTCCAGGTACGTCTGTTCCGCCCGATCTTCTTTTTCAAGAAGCTTGCAACGGTCAGCAGCGTTCTTCAGCTTCACGGCCATCTCGGCCATTTCCTTCTTGATTCGGCAGTGAGCAGCCTGTTCGGCTTTCAGCTCTTCAATCGCCTTTCCGGCAACCGCATCACTTTTCCTGGCTTGCTCCTTGGCTCGGGCAAGTTCCACCCGAAGATTCTCCATGGCAGCAGCACCATCTGCATCAAGCGCACACATTGTAAGATACTGGCATAAAGCTCCTCTTACCAGGTGCCGCCGGAGGAATTACATACCTTGTGCCTCGTCAAGCCGCTTGTTGACAAGCGTGATGTCGGCATCTGCCACGTCAAGTTGCCACTTTAGCTCGGCAAATTCATCAGCCCGGCTTGCCACCGGACACTTCACCACCTATGTATGAAGGCGGCATATTAGACCTAGGATTATGATCCTCTGCGCGCCGTCACTTTTGACAACGCACAGAGTCTCAGGGGCTACTATCTACACAGGGCGCATGTTATTTATGCGCAACTGTTCAAAAAGGGTACATTATTTTGCGTACCTCAAAACCTGTCAGTAAACTCCTGACGGCCTCATGCAATCCGCTCTCCGCGGATGAAATCCTCTCAATCACCGTACCCATCAATGCACGGTGCTCCTCTGAGATAGATGCTCGCCCTAGCAGATCCTTCAGCTCCTCCAACCGCGCACCAGACGGTGCCGGACTTGTCCGATGGCCCTTTTCGAAGGCCGGACGCGGAGGGCTTTGGGGGGCCATATGACTACCTTCCAGCCCTGCCGGATTCGGAGAAACCCTCCGCGACGATACCTCAGGGTCGCCCACCTCGCAAGGCGGTACGGAAGGGGGAGGCGTTCCGCTCTCCATCATCTTCGGAAGAAGGTCCCCCGAAGACGGGCTGTGCTGAGAAGGGCTAAGGTCCAAGCTACAAGGTAAATTTTCGATTACTTTTCTCAGATATAAAGCAAGTATTTCTCTCGTTTCTTAAAAAGAAAACTCCTCTCTACTTACGGCTAGGTGGAGGGCTGATCCCTTTGAGGGCATAATTCGGCCGAAGTATCCCCCAGCATAGGACCCTCTGGTGAAGATTTCTTCCCCCGCTTTGAGGCCATGGTCTCTGGGTCTTCAGAGGCGGTCCTCTTCTTCCCCTGAGGAGAGGAATTTTTGATTCCTCCCTTCCGGACAACCTCCTTCGAGGAGGCTGTAGCTTCCTTGTCCCCTCCCTCGCTTTCCTTTGAAGGCACAACCTCCAACATCCTGACTAGCACGGGACCCGACGTGGTCTCTGGGAGGGGGGCCGGACACCTGATAAGCTTTGCTTCCGCTATCCACTCCTGTTTAAAGGACACCTCTTTTAGGGGCAATTTTATGATAAATATACGGATAGCGAGTCCGGGCACAAGGCTACTTACTTGAGTATCCGGACGATTACGGCTCAGACCCGCGTCCTCCGTAGAATCCGGACACACTACTTGTGGTCCGAAGAACAATTTGTACATCTCCACGGGCGTCATGCCAAGGAAATGTTGGAGAAATCGTGGTCCCTCCGGGTTGAACTCCCATAGGCGGAGGGGGCGACGTTTGCAGGGCAGAACTCGGCGAATTTACATAACCCGCATCACCACGAGTAGATTGATGTCTCTTTCTAGGAGATCTTGGATGCGGCCCTGCAACACGGGCATGTTCTTTGCCGACCCCCAGTCCAGCCCCTTATTGACCCATGACGCCAGTCGTGGCGGGGGACCCAAGCGGAAAGCAGGCAGCGCCACCCACTTGGTGCTCCTGGGAGCTGTGATATAAAACCACTCTCGTTGCCATAAGCTGGACTCCCCTTGAAAAGAGCCCTCGGGCCATGGAGCACCAGCATTCTTGCTTATAAAAGCACCTCCGCACTCCGCGTGCCGTCCCTCGATCATCTTCGGCTCTACTTTGAAGTTCTTGAGCCATAGTCCGAAGTGAGGAGTAATACGGAGGAAGGCTTCACACACGACGATGAATGAGGAAATATGGAGGATGGACTCCGGAGCTAAGTCGTGCAATTCCAGCCCATAATAAAACATGAGCCCCCTCACGAAGGGATCCGTCGGGAAGCCTAGCCCCCGAAGGAAGTGAGACATGAACACCACACTCTCACCAGGCTTGGGAGTGGGAATGACCTGCCCTTGAGCAGGCAGCCTATGCGAGATTTCGCCGGTCAAGAACCTGGCCTCTCTCAACTTCAGCACGTCCTCCTCCGTGACGAAGGAGGGCATCCATCGGCCTCGAAGGTTGGAACCGGACATTGTCGAAGGTCCGAAGCGCCTGAAATCTGGAGCCCTGGGTGTTGGAACTCGAGGCGAAGGGAGAACTCGTTTGAGATTGAAAGAAAGGAGTAAGGCCTTGGTCTCTTTATAAGAGGTTGAATACCAAGGGCCCTCCCCGTGGCCGTTTGGGACTCGCCTTTGATCGAGAAAACATACCAATGGGTACGGTTGGGTTACCCACGCCCGAATTGATGAGAATTCCGGAATAAGGGGACACGATCTCTGCTTTGACAAGACGTGCCAAGGAAACCGCCTCGCTAAACGCGCTGAGGTGGGACAGTAAAATGATTCGAATAAAGACTTGGCCGTGGTGTGATGTCACGCTACGGAATACGTCAGCAAATTAGATTTGTGTAAATATTATTCTCTCTATGGAAATATGTGGAAACTTATTTTGCAGAGCCGGACACTATCTTTGTGTTCAAAATCTTCTATGAAGTACTTGGAGGAGGAACCCGCCTTGGAATGCCGAAGACAATTTGCGCGCCGGACTCGTCGTCATTGAAGCCTGGTTCAGGGGCTACTGAGGGAGTCCTGGATTAGGGGGTGTCCGGATAGCCGGACTATACCTTCGGCCGGACTCCTGGACTATGAAGATACAAGATTGAAGACTTCGTCCCGTGCCCGGAAGGGACTTTCCTTGGCGTGGAAGGCAAGCTTGGCGATACTGATATGTAGATCTCCTACCATTGTAACCGAATCTGTGTAACCCAGCCCTCTCCGGTGTCTATATAAACCGGAGGGTTTTAGTCCGTAGGACGAACAACAATCATACCATAGGCTAGCTTCTAGGGTTTAGCCTCTCTGATCTCGTGGTAGATCTACTCTTGTACTACCCATATCATCAATATTAATCAAGCAGGACGTAGGGTTTTACCTCCATCAAGAGGGCACGAACCTGGGTAAAACATCATGTCCCCTGCCTCCTGTTACCATCTGCCTAGACGCATAGTTCGGGACCCCCTACCTGAGATCCGCCGGTTTTGACACTGACACCTGCGTTCGCGTCAACTTAGTAGGCCCACAGGCCAGCCTCCGAACCGGTGCGCCCCAGATGTTAGTGCGAGGAATCATTTTTTTGCATGATAAGGAGGCAGTTGATTGCGTGCGGCCAGGCCAGCGGAGGGAGTAGGGTGGGCCGATGAAGCCTGCGCGGCATGACAACGGGCCACAAGAGGAGGGAGCACGCAGTCCCACCGGCGCTGGTTTAGGTGGCTGGAGCAGGAAGATCAGAGATTGAAGAAGCACGTTGGCCGTTGGATGGACATCCAACAGTCACTACTGCTAGAATCGTGTGTTGACTGACAAAGCCTTGCGTAAACAAGTCAGCCTCGAAATCTATGGCATGTACAACCCATTTGCTATTATTTTTATAATTTTTTACTCATTTTCTAATTCATATGGAATTTATTGCAGCCCATTTTCCATTTTTAGAGTTGCTTCCCATTTTCTGGTCAGTACCAGGGTTAAAAAATTGAACTAAAAATGTCCGAAATTTTGAAAATTCGCAAATTTTTGCTAGGGAAAAAATATTCTTAATCCGAAAATTTGTAGCCATAGTAAAACAAATTTAAAAATAAATTAGTACTATGTCATGTTAAAATCCAATGAAATATAAAATATCAGTGAAGAACAAAAAAAAGAGAGAAACTAATTTTCCCATTTACTTTTAACAGATACTGACCATACTCTTTGGCCAGGACGGAATGCATCCCTCCTTGTCTTGAAAGATTTGCAGCCCAGTAAGTCGGAGAAAACAAATAGGCCTAGCTTGGGTATTCTTCAAAAAGAAATAGTGGCCTACCTATTTTCCCAAAGAAAAAACTGCTAGGCTGGTCATGTTGTTAGACGGGCCATAGAGACCGCACGACCCAGTTTATAGCCTGCTCCTCCGAACAAATCCTCAAACAAAAGTTGTGCAATTCTGTCATTTATTGACTATACATTGAAAATGATGTGGGTCGCAAATATCAGCAGGGTGGATTAGAGTAAAAAATGAGGGGTGCATATGAGTAGTAAAAGAGGTGCTTGCTTGTGTTCAGGAGTGGACCTGGTGGGTCCATACTGTCATACTCACAACTACAGTCCTCTCCCGATTCACTATGTTGACAGGGCCGGACTGCGGCGCCGTGGCGAGCGCACTAAGGCAGAGGATAAAGTGCTGTCGCCAATGTGCTGGGCTTGGTTGGACATTCTTATTGAAAAATAAAAATGGACCGGAACTATTTACGATGTTGACTATGATTTGCATGGGTCCGCTGGTTGCAAGAAGAAAATGGTGGGAGAAAAGAAGACTGGTCGCTATCTTTGCCTAAGAATTATATCGACTGAATGTAACGACACTATCATAGGAAATAATATCCTCCTGTTAAATTGTGAATTTAAAGAACTGGTGCATGAGCTTTTAGGTTTATTTATTTATTTACTTATTTATGTTTAGGGGACCATGAGCATGTACCTGGGCTGGATTCATGTGAGAGCCTCCCTTCCAGTTAATTATGGGCTCCTCTATTGGGCCTTCATCAGTGGGCTGCATGTTATCAACAAGTGGAAAATGTGTTCCGTACAAAAAATAGTATGCGCTACGTACGGTACGGGGCACTAAAGGATCGGACCGTGTAACGACTTCCAAAACATTGTGTTTGTCGTTTTAACAACACATTTATTCAACCAACAGACGAAATATACTACTGATTGTACATTGAAAATAGCAGCAGCAACAACCAGGGCTGGGGGTGCAACAGAAGCAGTAAGCAGGCCAGAAGAGTAAAGACACAACTCTCTCTTCAAAACCAAACATCAGCCATCATTACAAAAGGGCTACCAAAAAAGAACAAGTGTATTCATCAAGCTAAATAAAGATCCTACTATACCAAGTGTACGCATCTAACTAACTGGCTCAGTTAGACGTTACTATTTATTAAGTTGTGGAGATTGGTTGACGGCTTGAACCAGATGGGTGCCTGGCGGGGGAAACTCCAGCGAGTAGGTCGAAGTCTGATACTTGCGACCCTCTCTCCTACTTTGGGCTGCAGAGCATGGTGGCACATATCAGGGTATGGAGCATGCAGAGATGGATGGTACATGGTGTACACATAGTTTTACCTGATGAACGAAACCGCGCTGCCATCATGATCCTCGCCATCAGTTATCTCCTGGTTAATCGGATAATTCAGTCCGAGAAACAGAGAGCGTGTACCAGGGCTACTTACCAGCCTCTAGTCAAAAATTCCTGAAGGTCTAGAGAAGCTGGGATCCTGCTCAAAGACCTTGCAGTGACTGTGATTGTATTCCACAAAACATCACGTCCGGTACGTGTGAACGATCATCAATCATTCGCCGTCGTCTGATCGAGCCAGGAACCACCTGCAACTATCATGCCGCTTTTCTTTGAAAGGTTCTGGGACTAGGAAGGGTAGGGACACCAGGCGGCCTACAACATCATATCAAGTTGGAGTCAAATAAAAAGGGCTCTTAATGTAGTCAATCTTAAGAACAACATGTTATGAGCATGAATATTTTTTCAGTAAATGTTGACAGTAATATAAGCAAGCCATAATGATAGCATAGGAAAGTAACATACTGTTGTAACAACCATCTGTAGCAATGACTAGAGTAGGCCAGCAATACGTCCAACCATAGAAGGAGTCGACAGCGTAAATGAAGCCCCTGTGTTCAATGGCATTAGAGAACCATGGAGGATGTATGATCCTGTGATGGACATGCAGATTTATCCACTTACCGCAGTGACATGTCAGATAGGCGAGACCGCGGTTGAAGAATGCAATTAGCCTGAAGTCTTTATAATTCACAGATCTTGTGGGCACTTGGCATATTACAACCTTGAGCAAATCAAACTTGGTATCATGTTGGCTACTGTAAGATTCTAAGTATTCTGGGCCGCGGTGCCAAAGCAGTGTAGTGTTAATTGAAGGAAGGGGGATCAATCACCGGGTGTAGACCTCCACGAGCATCCAGCTGCCGCCACCGTTGACGAGCACCATCCAAGATGTGTTCATGCCGACCCAGTACATACTGTTAATGTAGTTGAGGGTGACAGGGATCGGATCATAGTCAAGAGGGTTGATGCTCGCCACCCTACGTTATGCTGCATGACATGCCATCTCTAAAGATTAGGCGGCATCGGCAAGCAAGGAGCTAGCTTAAAAAGCTCCAGCCTGAGGGATTTGAGTAAACGGTATAGCCCCGACGAGCACACACGAGCGTCATGGTACTGAGATTGTCCACACGCGAAACAATGAGCTTGACTACTTTTGTGGGGAGCGAATTCCAGCCCCTCTTTCAGCGGACGCTGCTCGGTTCTGCCATTGCAGTGCTTGGGTTTTGAAAGAGGGGGGAGGCGCCTTAGCGGGGATGGAAGATTGGATGATTATGTGCGGAAAAGGATGGAGAAGCGAATATATGCTGCGGGAAGTGGACATGTGATGATGACTACAGCAGGCCGCTTGACTTACGAGACACATACCAGCAACATAGGGTCATATCGATGCTAGACAACTTGCTTGAGTACTTAGAATATAAGATTAAGGATGGATTTGTTTCTTTCTAACTTTCTGTACGAATCTGTAGCCAGCCTGCAAGTCATGTACACTGTACTGACAGTGGAACCCACAGAGTACTTAGAATACAAGATTAAGGATGCAATTAACTTTTATAGAGGGAAAATCATACACACAATTAACTCAAATGGATTATACGTGACTATTATTCTCCAACGGCAACCGGTAAATTTCCTCCCGCGGGCTGGAGTAGGTTTCTCGGTTTGCATGCGGGTTTAACGGAGGGGTTTGATGGAGGCGAGGAGGCGTGTTCAGCCGGGGGTGCAACGGGCGGCGCAGTACTATTCGATTTGACAGCTACTAGTATATTATAAAAAATAAAGAAGAGTAGTGGAGATAGAGATAAGAGTTGAGATAGAGACTAGGGAGGAGCACCATCTACTGCTTCATGTGCTACTCCTGCGCTCCATTCGGCGGACGCAACGTCCCCTACAGCCACTCCCTCCTGCGCAACCTCTTCCTTAATGACATGGGCGACAACCTCAACACCAACGGTGCTGCTCCCGTTGCAAAGTATGTGTTTCTATCGTTCCTGTTCGAAATCATGGTAGAATTCATGTTTCTAGTCTGTGTCCTAGATTCGATCTGTTCATTACTTTGCTAGTCCACATGATTACTTTAATCTCTATTATAGCCGTCATGATTTATTTTGTGCTTATTCAGACTAAATCTCATAGTAACTTGCTGATATATTCAACTGGCGCAACATCCCCTACAGCCACTCCCGTTTCATGGACGGCCTGGTCGATGCCTCCAAGGAGCCCTTCGTCTACTGCTATGAGTACCCGATGCCGTTTTGGGGCTCGCCGGTGGACATCGTGCATCACCTCACGCAGGAGTCCGTCTATCACTACTGGCCCGCGGCGAAGAACATAGTGTACGAGACGTGCTACCCGTTCGCCGTGCCGGAGTCGCTTGAGGATCACCGCTACCTGCTAGTCTCGGAGGAGGACGACAATGTCTTCCTCTTGATCGTGGGCACCAGTGAGGCCCGTGCAGGCCACTGCCCTGTCTCTGTAGTGTGCGTCAGGGGCGACGCCGCTGACGCTGACACTGACACGAGGCCAATGTACGGGTGCGTGCTCACTGTTACTACCCCTCAGAGGTACATGGGCGGCGACACTAGCTACATCAAGCTGACTAGGACTGTGCCGAGCTGGGACCTTCCTGCCGACGTGGACATGGAAGACGCATGGTATGATCCCCCCCAACATGGTGCACGGGGACTCCAAGGAGGTTCACCTGGACATATGCATTACCAAGTTAAATGTTGATCATTAGTCTTCGCTCAATGTAATCCGTTGTATAACACTACAAAAAAAGACACATCCGTGACATTTTGGGCCGAACAAATTTTTTTCTGTCATACTTATGACACTTCTATGACGATAATTGTGACAAAACCCGGTATCATCATAGATGTGGTGGGGGTCCTACCTCTATGACAAAAAATCATGACAGAAAAATGGGCTTTTCATCCTGGGCGGGCCAGAGACGCAGCTGCATGACATTCTTTGGGCCGTCCATGATGGAAAAAACCATGGTAGAAGCGAGGGCGCGGAAATTATCGGGGAGTTCCCGGTTACGGTGGGTGGTCGGGGGCCGAGCGATGCGCGTTTCTCTCGTACACATCTGCGCGTGGGTGCGAGGCGTTGGGTTCTAACTGAACTCGAGCGAGGCATTAGGCTCTAACTGAACCCGAGCGATTGCACTGCAGGCTACACGTTACACTGAACCCGAGCGATCGATCGATCCCTTGCTGTTAACTAAACCCGGGTGATTCCTTTGCTACTGCTGCTAACTGAAGCCGATCGATGCTGCCTCTGGATGAGCATTGAACGTTGTTGGGGGGTTTGGATGAACAGTTCTCGGTGGGGGTTGGATGAACAAGAACCCGTGGTAGTAGAGGCCGTTGGCGCTGGATGAACAGTACCCCGATCGATCGAGCCGGTGGATGAACAGGACCCCGTGGAGGGCTGGATGAACAGGACCCCGTGGAGGGATGGTTGAATAGTAACCGGTGGAGGGTTGGTTGAACAGTAGCCGGTGGAGGGCTGGATGAACAGTAGCCCATGGAGGGGTGGTTGAACAGGACCCCGTGGAGAGTGATGGTTGAACAGTAGCCGGTGGAGGCTAGATGAACAGGAGCCCGTGGATGAACAATCGCAGGTGGAGGCTGGAGGAGGTCGATGATGGATGAACAGTAGCCCGTGGAGGCTGGAGGAGGTCAACGGTGGAGATGAAAAGTATCCCGTGCAGTCCCGTTTTGTAGTACGCCACACCCCTCCCGATGAACATGACCCCCATTTCGACCGTAGCGCTCCAACACAAGTCCGTTTCCTCTGTTTTGCGGTATGCCACACCCCTCCCGATCAACAGGACCCCGTTTCCACCATAGGAGGTCCGTTTCCTTCATTTTGCGATACGCCAGACCCATCCCGATGAACAAGATAGCATTTCCACCATGGCCGGTTGAACACAAGGCCGTTTCCTTCGTTCTGCAGTACGCCACGCCTCATTTCCATCAGCTGTTCCGTCCAAGCCGGTTGGCTTCCGATGAACAACACGCGTTCCATTGCCTCCTGATGAACACGACGTATTCCATTGCCTCCCCATGAACACGACGACGATGCAGTTTCTCTGTTTTGACCCAGCCACAACCATGTACACGTGCCCTGACCGTACGTATGCGCGATTAGGCATTTGAGATCCCGCCCGTATGTACGTATGTGGCCGTATTTACTTTCTTGCACCCTAGCCGCTGTACGTACGTGTACATGCTACGTGCGTGCCTCTACTACCACACGTGCGCGCCTCTACTACCACATGTGCACTCCTTTACATCGACCGGTATGTACGTACACGTTCGTGACCAGAATGACAATGCTACGTACGCTTCGACCAGGTGGGTCCCGGTTGTCAGGCACTTCCTTGCGTGCGAAGATGTAGCTGGTGGGTCCCAGCAGTCAGGGGGGCGAATCATTTTTTTGCTCGTAATATGGACGCACTTCCTTGCGTGCGAAGATGTAGCTGGTGGGTCCCAGCAGTCAGGGGGAGAAAACATTATTTTTCAGGGTAAAAAGGATGAAGTTGCATGCATGCATGCATGGGCATGGTGCATCCCCACTGTCAGCCTCTCACATACAGTCATCTTCCGATGACTCTCGGTTGTTGACCATGTTGACCACACCGTGCCGAGCGCACCAAGGCCGATGGACAACGGCGAGGCCCCAGACTGGAACGACCCGGAGATGGGGAAGACGCGACAGTGGAGTCACAGATGGAGAGGAGTAGGAAACATGACTGGTTCGGGTGCGCGGGAGCACTGCCACCCACGGGAGACAGGAGCAAGAACAGAGGTTGAAGAAGGAGCATGGCTGTTGGATTAACATCCAATGGTCCAACTACTAGAATCATTTGTTGATTAAGTTGACAAAGCCCTGTGTACACGTCTGCTTAGTAGGCCCACAAGTCAGCCACCAAATTTGCCGGGTCCCAGCTGTCATCGGGAGGAATGGTTTTTTCGCATAACAAGGAGGCACTTCCTTCCATGCGAAGATACAACCGGTGGGTCCCAGCTGTCAGGGGGAGGAAACAGCTTAATAAGGAGGAACTTTCCTTGAGTGCGCCCATGGACCTCGTGGGTCCCAGCCGTCAGGATCTCCAAGTATAGTCCTCTTCCAATGACTCTCGTTTGTTGACCACGCTGCACCGAGCGTGGCGAGGCGGTGGACGGTGGCGAGGCCCTAGACTGGAACGACCCAGAGATGGGGAAGAGGCGGTAGTGGAGTCGCAGACGGAGAGGAGTGGGAAACTTGACTGGTTCGGGTGCGGGGTGGGCCTACACTCGGTAGAGAAAAATAGGAGGTGCGGAGTGGAGGGATGGCCTGGCCGTCGGCAGGGTAGCATTTTGCTGAGGCGCGCAAAACAACGCCGCTGGACACCGGAGGCTGGAGCAGGCGGTCCCGACAGTGCTGGGGAAGAAGACGAGAGATTGAAGAAGAATGCCGGCCGTTGGATGTAAATCCAACACCTTGTTAGGCTTCGACTTACTGGCCCACTTGTCAGCCAGTCCATTTGTTTTTTAGTCCATTTGGTGGGCTGGGTGAAACAGTGATGTAGCATCTATGCAACCTGTTTATATATATGGTAGAATTTAAAGCCCATTTGCATTTTTCTTGAAATCCGCGGACTTGCTGGGCTGGGTGAAAATATCATGTTGGGCTGGACGAAGAAATGTTATAAAAACATAAACACATGATTGCACGTCTATTACTGCATTGGTGAGTAAAATCTTTACAAGCTTATGTACGCAATCACTAGGATTTAACTTGCCAAGTTATATTAAACAATTATTATTATTATTATTTTGTAAGAACTTTCAACTTATGAAATAAATATCATTTTAGTTTAATAGGACATGGGTATTATTATTTTTTAGGCTAGACGTGGGACAGTTGAGTTTGTTCTAGGGAAAAGTACTGGGAGAAAACTCAGTTTACACCAAAAATAAAGTGGGAGAAAATTCAGATAAAGGATTAATGAAAACGAAAAATAAAGGAAGTGGGAAGGTCTATAAAATGGCTGGACAAATGATAGGTTTAAGGGAACCTTATGTTGTTTCTATTATATATATATATGTAATAAAATAAGATATAAATATAGGTTCAGTTTTGCATTCTTATAGAAAACATATGTTCAGTTTTGCATTCTTATAGAAAAATAGAGCTGAGCTGTGCGTCGTCTTGAAAAAACAAACATAACTTGGGCTGCTAATGTTATAGACAAGCTAGGTTTGGAGGCCCAGAGGCCGCTTGATACCTGCTGGATCCAAAAAATGTTGAAACATGTCGTGGGCTGCCCATGTTAAACAACAAAACCTACGCCATGGACCTGGTGGGCCCAGGACTATCAACCTCTCAACGAACAGTTGTCTCCCGATTCCTCTTGTTTTGCTGACCATGTTGGGAACGATATACGGCAGCGCTGCCGCGAGAGCACAAAGGCGGAGGACGACGTCGAGACCTCGGACCAAACGAACCAGAGCGGGGGAAGACGCAGGCGGAGGGGAGTACGAGGGTTGACTTGTTCGGGTGCAGGGTGGGCCGGATGAGCTGCCGTTGCCAGACAATGTGTGGGAGTAGAGGGATGGCCGGCCGTCGTATAGGAAGAGGATGAAAGATTGAAAAAAATAAAGAACTATAAATGGATAGGTGGTTAGTCCCATATGTTTGTGTACGAGACCTGCTGGGTCCACCTGAGAAGGGGAATATGTTGGCAGGAAGGAGATTCAAAGCACGGCAGCCGAGTGAACTAGTTTTTTTAAACGGACAAGTGAACTAGTTACATACATAAGCAAATAGCCACTAAAAAAGAAAACAGGTTAATGTGTTCTTAAAAGAAATATTTCAGACGAAACAGATAATTACGACACATAGGCTAATGCATGAAACACTCAGATGATAAAGGTGCTTATAAACAGATAAAGTACAACATCTAGACCTTCCTGACACGCTTGATCATGACGCTACGGCTGTCCATGTACTCGTCGGTTACGGGAAGCAGACACACCATCGTGTCCAAGATCTGCCTGTACATGTCATAGCATGCGTATGCATCCTTGGCCGCGTAGGTTATGTAGGCTAGATTCAGAGGTACCTCCCATGTTTTCAGGTCCTTGGTATCATTGTCTTCTTTCATGTTGGCGTACAGGGGGTGATGATGGTCTCGGCAAGGTCAACCACGGAGTCCTTCTCCTGCCCATTGCCGATGATCTTGTATTGCTTCTGGATGTCGACAAGCTTGTTGCACCAGATGGCCGAATCGTCGCATTCTTCCTTCTCTCCACCACAGGGAAGGTGCAGTCGGCGCTGCCGATGAAACGGGCGAATGCTCCAGAACCTCTGATGGCCCTACAGCAGTGGTAGATGAGAACCTCGTCCCGCACACATACCTGGGCGACGGTGATCCGCTGGTCCCTGTCAGGAGACGAATGGATGGGCACAAGGTCTAAGTCCCGCGACCTTGTGCTTTCTCGTCTTGTAGGTACTGCTTGAACTCGGCGAGGCAGAGCTTCACCGAGTCCGGATCGTTGGTGTACATCACATTCAACTTGGTGCAACCATAGGACTGAACGACGAACTTAAAGGGGAACTCCTTGCTGAAGTCCATATCCAGCAGGCTCACCCCTCGGATCACCATTGGAGTCTCTTCAAGTGAACGAGTGGGTAGGTGGCGGCAGTAGTTCGTTTTTCAGCTCTTGGGGAACTAGATTCAACAGTAAACTGAGTGTGTATAGGCGACAACAGTTACTACCCATCCCTCGCCTGCTGCACGCCCGACAGAAGATGCACCTTCGGCGCATTCAAACGCCTCCATTAAGAAACCTACTCTGTCAACACGTTGGTTCACGAGCGGGTCTGTATTGGCACTTTCACACAGATAATACTACCAAGTTTGAACTATTTATTATGGTTGTTGTCCTCTGCATCATCATGCCGTGTTTCCCAGCTTGCAAGATTCAGAACCAACAAATAAGATCCAAATAATACGTACAACAAAGATGCCTACACATCTCATTGATTCCCAACTTGCAAAATTCATAACCAACAAATAAGATTCAAATCATAAGTACAACAAATATGCCTACACATCTCATTGATTCCCAGCTTGCAAGATTCAGAACCAACCCATTAGAGCCTTTTGATAAAGTGAATATCGGGATTAAATCCATCTTGGCTAGCTGTGTCATACAAACGAAGAACTTGGCGAATGCTCTTGACCGTCACGACATCTGTAGTTGAGTATTACTGTTTGCATAGCACAAATAAGAAGAACCTGATTACTATAATTATGGCACTCCTTGAACTCAACCTGCAGCTCCACTCGGACGAGGCCTACCTGGACTTCCATGATTCACTTCATGCGCCTTTTTCTGCAGTTCACCTGAAATGAAGGAAAGATTGCATCATTCAGCTAGCAAGAAGTAATTTCTCTCGTGAGCTGGCAGGTTCTTTAGTAGTTGCACTAAAATTGAGGAACATTAAGTTTGGCCGTCCTGCTCATGTAAGGTGCAACTATAATTTGCTAATCCTTTTGTGCAGTTCCACTAAAATAAAGTGCCATTGTGGTGACAGTGACGACTCATCTTGCAAAGGATAATAAAATGTTGCACGAGATTACCAGCAGAATTTGACGGAGATGTTGGAAACTACAATCACCATTTTGTGCAGTTCCAACAAAATTGAGAGATGTTGCCCACGTGACATTTTAGTTGAACTACACAAGACACTCATTCCAAAAAAGAGTGTTTTGTGCAGTTCACGAAAAGGTCACAATAGCAACAAGGTGAAATGGATATCCCTATCTACACAAAAAGATAGAAAGTAAACAGTTGCTGGTCAATAAGAATATACGAAACATACACGAAATGAAAAGAAGCATCTTAATTATGTTCATGGCAATCACGCAAGGATAGTAGAAATTTTAAAACGTCAGAAATGCTTCATGTTACCGGAAGCATTACGATCAACAATGACATTCGTCAAATATGGGATTACTTTAATGGTGGCATTGCTTGTTTACTAGATACAGTAAATGAACATCAGCTAAAGAGTTGGTTTAAGGGCATGGAACCATGGGAACACCAGGACACTCAGCAGCGTAAAAGAGCAACTTACTTATCATACTGGGGAAAACAGTAGGAGTACCATTTGTAACACAGTTTAATTGCATCATATCACTGGAGGCATTAGATTAACAATAACACTAGTTAGACATGTCCCTAAGGTAACAGTGTGATCGCTTCATTTTACATGCGCCCGTATATTAACAACAACAAAAGGTTGGTATAAGGACATGCGACAGTGGACGCATCAGCACAATGTACCTACAAGGAGGCATAAAGTGGTGATGCCGAGTTTGTTCATGCTCTGTGAGGGCAGCAAATCTAATCCTGGAGACCTTTTACTATGTGAGGGCAGCAAATCTAATCCTGGAGACCTTTTACTATGTGAGGGCAGCAAATCTAATCCTGGAGACCTTTTACTATGTGAGGGCAGCAATTCTAATCCTGGAGACCTTTTACTATGTGAGGGCAACAAATCTATTCCTGGACATACTCTGTTGACTTGTCCACCAGCCGCCACTTTCTATCCTTTTTTCAACCAATAATAGATCTGTTCCTTATCCAGTTTGTACTGTGTTTTCCGATTATTTCCCTTTTCAACCAAGAGACCGTTTGGGTACCCGATCTCTACTACTTTCACCATATTATTTCCTCTTTGAATCAAGTCCTAGATTCATCCTACAACTTTCCCCCCTTTCTTCGTTGTTTGAACCAAGTCCTAGATTCGAATGCATGAAGTAGCTTTACCTCTAATAATACTAAAAATTTAGTTGGCTTTGGAAGAGCTAATGGGAGTAGAAAAAGATGCACATGCAGACACGTGGGGAGCTAGGGCAGTAGAGCAAGGCCGCTTTCGAAGAACTTATACCTAAGGGTCATCTTGATGTCAGCGGCGGCAGGTCGGATCTGCGCACAATACGGCAGGCAGGAAAAAGGGTCGGAGGACCTCCTGAGCTGGCGCTGTGTCGGAGAGAAAGACACGGGCAAAGGATCGGGCCTCTCCGACAGCTGTGGGTTTCCTCCCTCGCTGGTGATGACCGCGTGAACGATGCACCTAGTCCTCTACACACACTAGCCGAAGGGATCCGGCCAGATCTGTGACCAGCGGTGAGCAGAGAGAAAATGTCACTACCGCTGTCTTGTTTATATCTGGAGAGGATGAGAGAATAAAGAGAGCAACCCTACTAAAGAAAGCGCTCAGGGCCCGGCGTACATATATAGTGGAGTGATTATCTTTTTCTCTCCACAACAAGCGTCTCAATTTGTGTACGTGGCATTAAATAAAAAGAAACTCTCTATTTAAGGTGTGTAACTGTATGACTCCTACTTACTACTACTACTACCTCTGTCCTAGTTTATAGGTCACCTTTGTAGTTCGTACCAAATTTTGACCAAATATTTAGCTAACAAATGTTAATGTATGTCAACAAAAATTATATCGTTGGATTCGTATTTCAACATAGTTATCAATGATATAATTTTTGGTAACATGCATGAACATTTTGTTAGTTCAATCTATAGTCAAAATTTGACACAATATACAATGGGGACCGATAAACTAGGATGGAGGTAGTAGTAGTACTCGTATTGTTCACTTGTGCTCCCCGGCCCTCCATTCGTTGACCAACCCCACGGGTGAATAAACATACAATA
Organism: Triticum urartu; assembly: GCF_056163025.1. Classification (NCBI taxonomy): domain Eukaryota; kingdom Viridiplantae; phylum Streptophyta; class Magnoliopsida; order Poales; family Poaceae; genus Triticum; species Triticum urartu. Next base: position 497,204,043 of record NC_141878.1, read on the forward strand.
CTAGTATTTATATAGAACGAACAAGCTCGAAATATTTTCGCGTAGTTAAAATTTGAGGGCGGGGCTTTTCCTGGGCAGTACGCGTGGCAGTTTTCGCTTAGGCGGTTTGACAAAGAGGCGAGGAGGGTGAGGGAGTAGCGGATTCAACTTACTTACCACTGGAAAGGTCGGGCTGTCCAATTTGACGGCGCGTTACTGCTGGAAAGACTTGTGATATGACTACTCACTATAGTCATGAATTACTGGCGGTACGACCAGGGTGATGCCCCCCTTCCGTTCCGCACTCTAATTTGGTGCATGACACGTCGACCCAGATGCTGGCTCTCCCACATGTCGGCGAAGTACGTAGGAGGAGTGCGAACCACGACGGAGGAGTGCGAACCACAGTAGCCCAGCGAATCAGCAGTAGAAAACAATGTGCTGATATGGCCATAAAAAACAATGTGCTACGGTCAAGACTGTAGCATGTACATTACTACTCCTCTTTGTTTGGATCCCTGAGTTAGAGCTAGTTTGGGTTGACATAGCCTCAAATTATCCAAACAAGAGGGGTTAGTTTGAGCTAGTTTGCTCTAACCCATCTAAAAAAACTAGGGACTAGGGACTTTTTAGTTGGGACTAGAAAAAGTCCTAGGACTTATGAACCAAACAAGGCCTCAAGCACCTATGGAGGCGACTGCCGCTCACGTCTATCGCGTGTCAGGAGACGTTCCCATCGACGATGAGGTGCCTATGGTGCCTATTGTGCACCGCGACCAAGGCAGAGAGGAAAATGAGAGAACTACGTATTTATTTACGGTGTAAATTCACTCATTTTGCTCCATATGTACTCCGTCTCGGTGTAGTCTAGTCACTTGTTGAAATCTCTACAAAGGAAAATACTCCTTTCTGGTTTACAGGGCTATACTAGCAAGTAATAGTGGGCTCACATAGCAATTTTGTCTCATGCAAGAGCCTGGCTATATGCATGCTCCAAGGTTCGAAACTGCCACGTTCGGGTTGCGCTTGGCTCTTCGCCTCTTCGAGAAGAAGAACAATGATGTTACTACTACTGCTTCTATAGTATCGAATCCACTGCTGCATGTCCGTCCACCGCGAGCGGGAGGGATAGCTTGTTGTAGTACTACTATAAGCAAAAGCATGTGCTCGTCCGCGAGCCACCGCGCGCATGGGCGAGGGAGAAGGCAAGTAGTAAAATCAAGCTTCTCCTCGTTGCACGAGTTGACATACCCGCAGTGTACAATACTCCATTTGCTGCAACCTCTAACATACCCCACCAGAAATTAAAAAATATATTCCTGTCTTGACCAGATGAGCGGGCAAACTACAATCACCAGGATGACAGGTAGGGCCAGAAGATTATTTTAATAAAAAAGCATGGAGCCGACCCCAACGATTTTAAAGCTTATAGGCATAGTACACGCTATCCTAGACTACTCTACACATGAAACTGCCATACGAGCGTCCGGGCCGCGCTTGGCTCTTCGCCTCTTTGGGAAGTCGAACAATGATGGAGTACTACTGCAGTGGGGGAGTACTACAGTATGCTACTGGCCATCTGACACCGATTGAACTGCTGCATGTCCACTGCGTGCGGGAGGGAGAGCGTGTAGCGAACGAAAGCTTCTCCTAGTCCTGCCAGCCACCACGCTCATGGGCGAGGGAGGGACGCAGCTTCATTGACTTACTACTCCTGCCTTTGCATGTATGATAGGTGGGCCCAATAGGAGGGTGGCCCACCTGTCATGCAGCCAAAGGTAGGTGCAGTTAAGGCGAGAGGGCGTTGTAGTAATGAAACTTCTCGGTCTTGTACAAGTTGACACGACACACCAAAGCACGGCACTCGATATATTTCAATAATTTGTGTTTACCGATGCATTAATTACAATGCATGCATGCATGCCGTGGCTCTCCTTTTGATACTTGCATGTGTTGATTTAATGCACCTTGAAGTAGTATGAATATGTGACGGGAAAGCTTTGTAATGCCCTGGCCCTAATAAAGCGAGAGATGGTTGTGCATGATGAGGGCGGAATTCCGAGGAGGGTGAGATCATGCAAACGGAATAGGACACGACGATGGAGATCTCTATGGTCTCGATGGAACTCACCTTGCTCCGCTGCCCCTTGTGCCTCCGCCCCTTGAAGCCTCCAGTGTATGAGGTTCGAATGCACCTCCTCCGTTCGGCTGATTGAGCAAGGTGCAGGTTTCTTGATTGATGTGCTGTTCGACTGATTTGTGCAGTGCAAGGGAGGGTACCTAGCCTGCACGGACTGCTGCGTCGAGCGCCCCGGGAACCCGTGGTGAGATCATGCCAGAAGTGAGAGCGCGGCGGTGGCTTCGACGTGCGGAACACGGCGGTGGATGCCGTCCTCTCCTCGGTGGGGGTGGAGTGCCCGCACGAAGGCTGTGGGCTCTACGTCACTTACCACAAGCTCGCCGATCACTAGAGCGTGTGTCTGCTCGCGCCCTGCAAATGCCCCATGCTCGTCTGCGGCTACGAAGGCCTGCCGCCGGTGCTCTCCCACCACATCAGCACCGTGCATCCCATGCCCGTGCACAGGATCCAGTGTGGCAAGGTGCTCCAGCTGCAAGTGCCACTGTTGGAGCCACAGCTCTTGCTGTTCGCGGAGGAGGACGGCTGCGCGTTTTTCTTGGTCGGCAACGTGCTCGATATCGGCGCGCCTATCGCCGTGTCGTTCGTCTGCGTCAGAGCGGGGTCGTCCCCACTTTCGCACTGCGTAGCCAAGCTGTGGGCGAATGGCCCGTCGTGGGAGCCCAAAGGCAGGACCGACGCCATCAAGGTGGAAATGGAGGTGACAAGCAGTAAGGATCCCGGCGACGTCACCGTGCACGAGCTGACCTTCTTCACAGTTCCGCCCAAGCTGCTGGTCGGGGCTAAGCTGGTGTCCCTCCACATTCAGATTGACAAGCTCACGTCCTAAATGATTCTACAGTGCCTTCTGTTTATCTTAGTAATATGCTAATATAGGGGTTAGCTCGGTCTACTTTAGCTTAAGAGATGGTGGGCTTTGGTGGCGATGCAACAATTACTTCGACATCAGATCAACAGTTAAAGTAATTTCCAACAGTCGAACGGATATTTTGTGTCTGTTGGATATAAAGATCCTTTGGGTAAGAAGTATAACTGCTTATAAGAAGTAAGTATAACAACTTATATGCTTGTTTGTTCAGGAAGTGTTGCATACTTGTGCGAGTTGACGTGACACATCAAAGTAATACTACTAGTAGTACTCCCTTAGATCCTAATTTCTCTGCGCATGAGGCTGGTCATAGTGGGAGTAACATATGTAGTAACATAGATGCCACATAAGCAAAAATGATGAGGTGTTAAGTAATTAATGAGGAGAGAGGCAAATAGAGAGTGGGGAGTAACTTAGACTAGTGTTATGCATATGACACTAGTCTAAGTTATTACCTTCATAATGCAAAGTAACATAATAGTAGTATCATAGATGGCTTCATTTATCTTGTCTTGGAAAGTGCTATGTTACAATAACATATTATGTTACCACCTCTTATTAATTACTTTCCACATAAGCAGAATTTTCTCGAAGTGCACTATGTTACTACTCCCTCCATCTAGGTGTATAAGGCCGGTCGTAATGGTAGTATCATAGCTAGTATCATGCATGCCAACTAGGCAATTTTGATGAGGTGTCATAGAATTAAATGAGAAAGAGATAGTTGAGTATCATATCATGATACTGTATCATAATAAATGTTATACTAGTATGTGTCATGCATGGCAATAAATAAGGTACTACATGATACTAATATATGATACTATGCATTAGGGAGGTAGTATCATACACTAGTATCATATGCATGATACTAGTATATGATACCGCGACCAAGACGGAGGGAAAAATGAGAGAACTTAATGTCTTTTTGCTAATTAATAGCATTGCATGCAATGAACTAACCATTGCATGCGATGTTTGTTAGTCTCAAGTCATTAAAAGCATGCACGACCCACATCTCTTATTGTTTGATACGTCATGAAACAAGAAACAAGGGACTTAATTACCGTGCCTAAGTGTTTTGGGTTTATTTTGTTTTCGTAAGGTGACTTACACACCTAGACGGAGGGAGTAGTTAAGTTACTCCCACTATGACTAGCCTAATATGTTACCATCACATAGCGCTTTCCAATGCAAAATGAGTCTACAAAGTAATAAATGAAGACATGCAGTACTATGTTATCACATATATGACACTACCCACTATGAAGGTGCTAGTAACATAGACTAGTAACTGGTCTATGTTACTCTCCACTATGACTAGCCAAAGTCAAGGTGCGGGTACCAATGAGGGCCTGGTTGTGTCTATACTTGGACAACTCACCGACTGCATGCGCACTAGGCAGACGAAGCTCGTGTCGTGTTGGTGCCGTGTGCGGACCGCACATTAACCAAAACCTCGTGCCTCCATCTTAGCCTCAGCGTTTTAAACTTCGCAATCTCAAGGCCAAGGAGCAACATGAAACCTATGATAGAGCCAATTGGATGGTTGAGAACACTACAATTCGTAGCTATAGATGCGTGTGTGAGAGAGGACGAGTGCATGCATGCAGCTCTTCTCTTCCTGTATAACATACTAAACTCAGAGTGCAAGTGTACGTGGGTGGCATCAACCTAGGTAGCAATGATGGTGCGTGCGAGAAGTCCCGAGAGATAGGTGTAATGCGTCGGAAAAAAGACTAGTCTATAGCTCACCACGAGGCTATTACTATCGAATGCTAAGCGTAAGATATGTATCCGACGGTGCCAGTATTTGCACGTACACAACAGTAGAAAGAGAACTAGTACCATGGCATATGCTACACCACGGCCGAGAACATGTGCCCACGTTATGCCATCTGGGAATAGTGCCGCACTTCGAATCTAGAACCGTCAATAAATTTTGAGCGCGTCTCGTCACATTCCAAATTACTACTACTACCACGCCATATTTAATTGCAAACCTGTTCACACCGATCACAACCTAAATGGTTTCCCACTTAGGAGCGTATTAGTAGTACTCGGTTATAAATACTACTATGCCAAGATGACTGCACATTCCTCCTCAACTCCTCATCCACAAAAAACAATCAAGTCAATCAAGCCATGGCCAGCGTGAGTTCTGGGTCGAGAGATTTCCACCAGGGAGAGGCGAGCATGGAAGAGGAAGCACGAGAGATGTCCCGCCTCGTCGCGAAACAACCGACATGTCCAGCCGCGCAGCAGTAGCAACACATAGGTCCCACCGCGCCGCCGAAGCAGCACCGAGGTCCCACCGCACCGTCGATGTAGCAGATTGGTCCGGCCATGCCGCAGAAGTAGCAGAGATGTCCCGCCATGCCGCCGAAGCAGCACGGAGGTCCCGCCGTGCCGCGGTGGCCTGGGAAAATTTCTCGCGGGCAGGCGAGGACTCTTATAGGCGCATGCATGCGATGGTCCATAGCTAGAAAGGATCAGCTCTTCGGCTGGGCGAGGTTGCAGGACGAGGTTGCCGGCGTCATCCGGCAACTAGGGGAGGGCAATGCGAAGCTCCGGGGCAAGCGCGACCTACTGAGGGTGAAGCAGGAGGAGGAGACTGCTGCCTTATTGGAGAGGACGGGTGTCATCGTCAAGAAACTTATGGATGAGAATGCCATGGTCTGCATCGAGCGCAACAAGCTGGTGGAGGAATCCATGGATGCTACCAAGCAGCGTATTAAGGACATGAAACTGATGAAAGAGATCATCACCCGCCGTGAGAACTAGTGTCCGCAACCTGCAGCGCATAAAGAAAGTAGAGATCAGCGAGCCAGATCGTTGTATGCGCCTTCCTTCTTCTTTTGCCCTTGTGTATTTCGGGAGTAGCCGCATGTGGGTTTTTTAATTATCTTCCTAATTATGTAAGACAATTATTATCCACTCTCGTCGTCCTTATATATATATATTCATCTGTCTTGCTATAAGTCGCAGTAGATGCTATATAGGTCTGTCGGATCTTATGTCAAGATCCGTGCAAAATTTTATTTTTACATTTTCTTTTCTCTCTCTTAAATCTCAGTCGAGTGAGACATTGCCATGCCATTAAATAGAGGCTCAGGCGCCATTAACGGAGACCTTGGGAGGGAGGTGGACGGCAGATGGAGGTTAAAGGGCTCCCCTCCCGATAAGCACGCGCAGGGGTATGATCGCACGCCTCCCGTACTCAAATAGCTACCCTGGACGTCGCCTCCTAGCTAATAAAAAAGGGGACGCATGGAGGCACGTAAATGGTAAATAGAACGCCCACATTTTCAATAATACTTGTGTTTCCGATTGTAATGTGACAACACTTGTTCCAAAATGACTTTGTTGATTGTTAATGTGTGCGCCTTCGCAAATCGGACAGCAAAATTACCACAGCATGTTGGTTCCATGTCATGACACCAAGCCAAGTTTCATGATTTTCATGCGTGTTTCGGATTTACAGGAATTAAAAAACCAAGTTTCTCAATGTTTCCATCCAAGCAACGACGCCCAAATATTTGAATTTCATTCCCATTTCTTGCATGGGACGTAGAAATTTACCCGAGGACACACATGTGATTTTTCAACCAGCTTTGGTGCACTGGAGCGTGTGCTTGTATTTCAATTTTGAATTATGCACACAAAGGTGACACGTTACCTCTCAGAACCACGAGCCTTCTTGAGAGAAGCTCTGGTTTGCAAGAAACTTATACCAAAACTTGTTCCTATTCTGCCAATTTTTTTACCACAGCATGGTAGTACCATGACATGACACCATGCCAAGTTTCATGATTTTTAGGCGTGTTTTGGATTTACAAGAATTTTAAAACCAAGCTTATCAATGTTCTCGGCTGAGCCACGATGCCCAGATGTTTGAATTTCATTCCCATTTCTTGCATGGGACCTAGAAATTCACCCGAGGACACACATGTGATTTTTCAACCAACTTTGGTGCACAGGAGCATGTGCTTGTAGTTCAAATTTGAATTATGCACATTAAATGACCAGAAACTCAATTAATGTATAAAAAAGGCCAAACGAACCCGGAATAATTCCAAAATTTAACAAGGCACTCATGTAGTTCTATGTTGCCTCTGTAAAGAAACTCAAGGGGGCAGCGTATATTGTTTCGCACTCAAAGGTGACACATTCCCTCTCAGAACCATGAGCCTTCTTGAGAGAAGCTCCGGTTTGCAAGAAGCTTATACCAAAATTTGTTCCTAGTCGGCCATTTTTTTACCAGGGCATGGTAGTACCATGACACGACACCATGCCAAGTTTCATGATTTTCAGGCGTGTTTTGGATTTACAAGAATTTTAAAACCAAGTTTCTCAATGTTCTCGGTTGTGCCACGATGCCCAGATGTTTGAATTTCATTCCCATTTCTTGCATAGGACCTAGAAATTCACCCGAGGACACACATGTGATTTTTCAACCAACTTTGGTGCACGGGAGCACGTGTTTGTAGTTCAAATTTTAATTATGCACATTAAATGACCAGAAACTCAATTAATGTATAAAAAGGCGAAACGAACCCAGAATAATTCCAAAATTTAACAGGGCACTCATGTAGTTCTATGTTGCCTCTATAAAGAAACTCAAGGGGGGGGGGCAGCGTATATCGTTTCACACTTAAAGGTGACAGGTTCCCTCTCAGAACCACGAGCCTTCTTGAGAGAAGCTCCGGTTTGCAAGAAGCTTATACCAAATCTAGTTCCAAATCGGCTCAATTTTTTACCACAGCATGTTAGTGTGATGACATGACACCATGCCAAGTTTCATGATTTCCAGGTGAGTTTTGGATTTACATGAATTTAAAAACCAAGTTTCTTGATGTTCTCGGCCGAGTCACGACGCCCAGATGTTTGAATTTAATTTCCATTTCTTGCATGGGACCTAGGAATTCACCCAAGGACAGATGTGATTTTTCAACCAACTTTGGTGCACCGGAACATGTGCTTGCATTTAAAATTTGGATTATGCACATTAAATGTCCAAAAACTCAATTAATGTATAAAAAAGGCCAAACGAACTGGAACAATTCCAAAATTTAACAGGGCACTCATATAGTTCTATGTTGCCTCTATAAAGAAAATCTGGGGGGAGGCAGCATATATTGTTTCACACACAAAGGTGACACATTACCTCTTGGAACCACGAGGCTTGTTGAGAGAATCTCCGGTTTTGCAAGAAGCTTATACCAAAACTTGTCCCAATTCAGCCAAGAATTATGTACATATGAAAACAGGGTTTAGATTATCCCGAACATCTCGCCACCTAGACAAATGTACTATGATCTGAATTCAACATAAAATGAATACAAATATTTGAATTAGAGATCGTATGCTACATGTAGTTCATAGTGAAATATGATTACTGCTATATGCATGTTTTTTGTTATTAAGATAATATTTAAATGGTTGTATAACTTGACAAAAATCGTATTCAAATAAGGAAAATTGATTCAAATTTAGTCCAGATGGTAGACAACAATATATATGTTCATTAGGTGGACTAAAATGTTCATATATGATGGAAGATCAAAATGTAGGACTACATCCATTATAAACTGCAAGGTCACCTAACGATATATTCGAATTCAACATAACGTGGATTCAAAAATTGAAATTCGAGATCCTGGCATTTGTAATCATATAAAAAGGGACATGACTCTTTCTTTTGGTGGGAATTGATTTGTTTTTTGTTGTTGTTGAGGGAAGTGCGAATCGATTTGGTACTATACAGGGTAATCTTGTTCTCCCATTTTTTTTTACATTTTTCTTGTAGTTTTTTCAATGACATTTATAGCAATATAGTAAAAGGGGACATGACTCTCTTGTTTCTTGTATGAATTGTTTTTTGTACACGTTAAGTTTGTTCTGCCGAACAAGGAATCCGCGCCTTGTTATCCCGAAATTTTAAGCTCGAGTATCTTTTGTCTCATCTGCTTTGAAACTCCCGCCTCTTCAACCCGCGCCGTGCCTTGTTATCCCGAAATTTCAACGCGCGTGAAAACTCCCTCCTCATCCGAAATCGGTCCCGCAGCCCAGACACGCGAAATCTCCCGTCTACCTCTCAGCCGGAAATGCCGGCTCGACGTCGCGGTGTCAAATCTGGTGGGGGTACGCTGGTAACTTACCCTACATTTCAGACAAGCGCGTCCCTAAGCCATGGCTCCCCCCTACCTTCCCCTTCGTCCCCCCATTTGTACACCAAGGCCGCCAAAACCCACGAAACCCCATGCTCCACGGTCGGCCTGCCGACCGCCGCCCAGCCAGAGACTCTTCCCCGACGACGTCGTCCACCACAACAGCTCGCCGTCCCTCATCCACCGCACCGGATGAGGATCCATCGTCGATCTCATCGTCCCGCCGGATCAGCCGCCCCGTCATCCACCTACAAGGAGCTGCCCCAACGTTCGCCTCGTCTATCGCGCCACCTCCATCCCCATAGCACCGTCTTGACCTGCCCCACCGGAACCGCATCACCCTCACCAATTCCTACGATGAACCCGAGGCCAACTCGACAGCACCAAGGAGGTTCTGCACTCGCCACTGCATTTTATCTTTTATTTGATCTCACGGGGCTGCCGGTGCTCGATACCGAGCAGCCATGGCGGGTCTCCATCGACGGCGCCGTCGCTGGCCACTTCATCCACGGCGTCTCTCCCCCATGTCATTGCTTCCTCGGCGGGCACTTCATGCTGCTGCTCTACTGCTATTGCTGTCGGTCACGCTGTTGCTCCGCTCTTGCTTTTGTTCGTGCTGCTGCTCTGCTCTTGCTCTCGCTGCTGCTGCTGCACGACCTTTGGCAGCTACAAGAGTTGCTGCTTTAGCACTCGCTCGCGGTTCTACTGCATGGCTTGCTCTCTGCTAGTGCGTTCCCTGCTCAAGTGTCTACTGATTTAGATCACTGCTTATCTGCTACTAGTGCTCGAATGCCCTGAACATCTATTGTAATGCTATTCTACTAGTTCAATCAGTTTCGACAGTAAAATTCAGTTTCGACTGTAAAGTTTAGTTTCTTCAGTTAAGTTCAGAGTAAACAATATTTATAGCATCCATCGGAGCGGTCGTGGTGTGGTTGATGCGTTTTACATCTAGCACTTTTTGGTGATGTATTTTACATCATCTGTTGCAGATGATATTAGAGTCCCACTTCAGATTAACATTGTCTGTCTTGTCCTGCTTCAGCCTCGACGCCGTACACCTCACCGGAGCTGCTCCAATGATGGAACCGTCCATCACAGCGGAGCAGTACCCTCGTCACCATTTCCAGAGGCATCAGTCTTCTTCCCCGCCTCCGACAGTCACACCAGCATCACCACCCTCCACGTCCAACCCAATGATGATGAGGTCGACAAGGCTATGCCAAAGAGGTTGTACACTCGTTGCATCACTTTGTTACTATGCATTCATGTCGATCCCTCAGGTATCCTTTGCTATGGAACTACTATGGTACTACTATTCATGCATTTGGTTGGAGTGGAGCAAAGCAAAACTGGAGGATTTTTTTCCTTTCGTGTCTCTTTCAAAGAAAAATGGTAGGAATTTTAATATCCAGTTGGACGTCCTTTTCAAATTAATATGCATGAAGAACAAGACTAATTGCATTACTAGCATAATAAGATTCTTATTTTTTCATTTTCACATGGTTTGACTTTAATTTGACCATCTGTTCTCCATTCCTGTGTTCTTCCAATTCATGTGAACCAAACACCGAGGTTCACAGAAATCCTATGTTTCCAAATGCTCTATTTTGCACGTGCATTCCTATCCTATTCCCGTGTTTTTCCTGTCCCTGCATTTATAGAATCCTCCAATTCTAAGGAGCCCTTACAGATTTACTTCATTTTCAGATAGGCATCAAAGAAAACTCTGTGTGTTATGTCCTGCTCCTGCCGTGCCGTCATCCACCCCACCTGAGGTGCACCCTCGACAGAAGCGTTCATTGTAGTAGAGATTCCCCCTGCAAACTTTCTTTCACCGCCTCAGATCATCTACCCCATTGCCGGCAGCCACGCCAACTGCATTACCATCATCGACTGAGCGGATGAACCTGAGAACTACACAGTTCCGTAAGAGAGGTCGCAGTCTTTCGTGTTTGCTTACGTTATACATCGGTTATTCTTACCTGCTACTTTATCGTTCAAACTTGAGTTTTAAAATGCCCGTGGGTCTCATATTGAGGCAGCAACGAATAGTATTTGTCTACTATCTTGTTCATCTGTGGTCTTCTGTGTGGTTCATGTTGGGTGGGCAACAAACATTAGATGATCCATTGTCTATCTTTTTAAACTGAAGCTATAATCTACCTGCTATCATTAGTTTTGGATCTATCCACTCGTTTGCTACCATCCGTCTTGATTTCTGCAAGCACCCCTTAGGCCTTACAAAATCTAACTAATTTTATTATGCATGTCAGTTATTGTACACAATCGTACTGAACATGTAGAGAAAAAGAGAAGACCGTTGCGTGGGAATACAATGTCATGCATACGCCGCTCCATGGTGGGCAAAGTGCCCCCGTCCTGCCATTCCAAATTGTATTCCAGAGGAAGATAACTGTTCAGATGGGGATTCAGAGGGAGCCGACCACTCCTATTTACCACCTAAGGTGTTTGCTCTAACCTGGCATGCTGATGTTGGTCATATCATGCATATGGCGCCTCACATTGCTTACATTATTCATCTTATATGTCATCAGCTTAGTTTAGATTTGCTTTGTGTGAATGCCACCTATTTGGTTTCTGTATCATACTTCCACCGTTCCTAAATATTTGTCTTTTTAGAGATTTCAACAAGTGACTACATACAGAGCAAAATGAGTGAATCTACACTCTAAAATATGTCTATATACGTCCGTATGTAGTAGACCATTTGAAATCTCTAAAAAGACAAATATTTAGGAACAGAGGGAGTATATGGGAATTATGCAATGCCATGTTTTTCAGCCAATTATCATATATGTGAATTATGCACCGCCATGTAGCTAGGCATCATATATGTGAATTATCTCATGCCATCTTTTTTTCATTACATATTCCATTTGTCGACAATCCGTGTATATTAAACTACTCTTCATGTGTATCACCTATTTGAGCTGGTTATGGAAAAATCAGGAGTGAAAACAAGGTCTTCAGAGCAGGCAATGGTACCTGTTGAAGCATATATCTTGATGGTTACAGGGAGCTCCTCAGAGGAGGATTCAGAGACAGATGACCAGTCCTATATCCCACCCGAGGTGTATGCTCTAAGTTGCAATGCTTATATTTCTCATATCATGCATATGGTGTCTTGCATTGCTTAGTTTAGACATCATATGCACAATATTGAATTCCATCTTCTTAGTTTAGAAATCATACATGCGAGTGCTAGCTGCTTAGTGTATGAATCAATTATGTCAATTATATCATTCCATCCTGTATACTTAGACAACATTTATGTGAATTATTTCATCCCAACCTATTTTAGAAAGACATCATATAGTTTTGTCATGTCATCCTATTTAGATACTCATCATAGTTGAATTATGCCATTATATCCTGTTAAGTTATCCATCATATATCTGAAACTGTGTCATGTTATCCTTTTTAGTTAGGCATCATATATGTGAAATTGTGTCATGCTGTCCTGTTTGCTTAGACAACATATATGTGAATTACCACATCTGTCTATCATACAATGTCTGTACGTTCAATTTGTTTTCTTGTTCATCAGCCATTTGAATTGGAGGGGGTGATGGCAGTATCTAAGGGAGCAGAAACCCGTTCTTCACAAAAGACATTGCTACCCGTTGATGCAAATAGAACCATGGTTGTACTGGCCCACAAACTTGCTCCACCACACATAATCGAGACTCTTCCAGATTGCACACTTAGACCGTTGGGCAGAGAACCAACTACAACCCATCTAACCCCAACCCCATCGTTGGGCAAAAAATAAGCCGTCTCTTCCCCAGCTTTTCCCATAAGACTAGTCATAGTGGAGAGTAACATTAAGATGCCTCACTCATTTATTTGGGCTTCTAAACTACTACTAGTACCTCCGTCCTGGTTTATTCGTCATCATTGTAATTTGTGCTAAATTTTGTCCAAAGATTTAACTAATAAAATGTTAGTGCATGTGACATGCACAAACATTTCATTAGTTAAATTTATGGTCAAAATTTGACACAGATTAATATGGGGACCAATAAACCAGGACGGAGGTAGTAGTTATGGGATTACTACTAACCTAGAAGCCTAAAAGAACTGGCCCCTAGTGCCGTGGTTCTAAGTCTGATAGTAGAATAGGGGGGTAGGAATGTAGAGGCAAGATCCTAGCTATGGAGGAGTTGTACACGCGAGTTTTACGAGTTCAGGCCCTTCTCGGAGGAAGTAACAGCCCTACGTCTCGGAGCCCGGAGGCGGTCGACTGGATTATATGCGTGTGAGTTACAGGGGTGCGAACCCTTGAGCCTGTGGAGGGGGGTGGCTTATATAGAGTGCGCCAGGACCCCGGCCATCCCACGTCACAGAGGGTTTAAGGTACACAGAAGAGAGAACATTACTGGTAACGCCCGCACTAAAGTGCTATAAATGACAATTAAGCCTATAAGTAAATGCTCGACCGTTGCTCATGCAGAGTGGCTTTAGCTCTTCTGTCTGTCTAGTGACTTCTGCGATGCTCGAGTGACATTGATTCTTCTGAGTGGAATGTCTCTGGTCGAGTGGATGATGGTAACCTTTGGATGATCCTGGCTTTCGGGTGCTGTCCTAGGGGAGGATGTCTAGGTCAGGTCTATGACCCTACCCTAGGTACATAGCTTCATCATTAGCCCCGAATGGTTTAGGGTTCGAGTGGAGAAGGATTTGATGATCCTTCCGATTCAGCTTTTGTTCTTTGAGAGTGTCTCGCCCAGAGGTCGAATGGACCTTCATGATGGCTTCAACTACTTGTTCAGTCACCTTGATACATTCTTGGTTATGTCGAGTGAACTTTCGTTGTTAAGTTTCGAGTGTTGATATGGAAAAAATATTCCGTCTGAAGGGTTGTTCTGCCGCCTGTGGATTTCACAGGATTCGAATTTGGGGAAGCGCATTGGGCGGGGGAGGCCATAGTAATCGGGACGGATTAGGCAGGCCGCCTTGATCTATGCGCCACCTTTTTTGCCACGTATCGCGCGCGCGACTGTTGCGGGATTTGATAAGATCGTCCGGGCCTACAAGTCAGTCACTCGGAAGCGACCTTATATAAGGCGCCGGACCGGGGCCTTCAAACAGTGTGCCCCCATTCTTCTTCCTCCTCCTCAGATTCCTCTGCTGCGCCTGCTTCTGCTTTCGGTGTCGTCGCTCCGCTCAAAATCGATTCGCTGCCATGGGGAAGGAGAAGACGGTGGTATTGGAGCGTGTGAAGAAGGTGACTATTGGTGTCAAAACCGGCGGATCTTGGGTAGGGGGTCCCGAACTGTGCGTCTAAGGCGGATGGTAACAGGAGGCAGGGAACACGATGTTTTACCCAGGTTCGGGCCCTCTTGATGGAGGTAAAACCCTACGTCCTGCTTGATTTATTCTTGATGATATGAGTATTCCAAGAGTTGATCTACCACGAGATCGGAGAGGCTAAACCCTAGAAGCTAGCCTATGGTATGATTGTATGTTCTCCTACGGACTAAAACCCTCAGGTTTATATAGACACCAGAGGGGGCTACGGTTACACAAGGTCGGTTACAAAGGAGGCGATATACATATCCGTATTGCCTAGCTTGCCTTCCACGCCAAGTAGAGTCCCATCCGGACACGAGACGAAGTCTTCAATCTTGTATCTTCATAGTCCAACAGTCCGGCCAAAGAATATAGTCCAGCTATCCGGAGGCCCCCTAATCCAGGACTCCCTCAGTAGCCCCTGAACCAAGCTTCAATGACGATGAGTTTGACGCGTAGTGTTGTCTTCGGCATTGCAAGGCGGGTTCCTCCTCTGGATACACCACATAAGAGTTCGAATAAAAGGATAGTATCCGACCCTGCAAAATAAGTTCCACATACCACCGTAGAGAGAATAATATTTCCACAAATCTAATCTGCTGGCATGTCTTGGCAACATGACATCATGCCATGGCTCGGTGATTATGTGACACCCCAAAATTTTGGCCTTGTTTTATACATTAAATTTTTTGCCAGGAATTAAAACTTTTATTTTCTAGACTCCCTTTTGATTTTTGAACCATTTTCTCCCTTGTTATTATGGAGTTTTTCCCCAATATAAAAATCTTTGCAAATATGTCATTGGACTTATTTAATCTGTCAAGAGAAACTTTTCCTTATTTAATATAACTAATTACCTAATTAAATTGCTTGATCTTTATTTTCTTGAAAAATGGTTTTTCAAGGTTATATGGCCATATTTGAACTACAACCATTTGATAAATTCACCTAAAATTCTAACCAAAATTTGGAGATGTCATGTGATGTTTTTAAATCACTTTTATGCAAAAATATATTTTATTCATGAAATATTTTGAGCTCTACACTCAATTTTTCTTCTCTGGTCCAGAGTGCAATTTGCACTACAACCCATTTAAATATTTCTTTCTGGCCTCCACCAAAATTATGGGATGTTGGTAGTAGCATATGAATCAACTTTATGCAAAAACCTAGTGCTGTTATTTGAAATTTTTGAGTGAATCAACCTCATCTTCATTCTGGTCCAGCCTTGTGATTTCTACTACAACCCTATTAAATTTTGCTCCAATAATCTTGTGCTTTCTCCTACTTGTAGACAGCCCTGCCAAACCCCTAAGTCCAGGAGCATGCCCCCATTGGCATATTTTTGGTTCATGAAATAATGTCATTTATTTCCTGTCCAGAATTGAAGTTTTGTAAAACTTGCACTAACAAGTTGCTGCATTTGACCAACTAACCCCACCACCCTCTTGTACATCTGAAGAGACCCCAATCTGGAAGTTTTGGCCACCCCAAGAGTTGCCTAGGTGCATGTGGAATTCTATCGAGCACCCTGTAGGCATGACCAGTTTGGACATGAGTTTTGGCATTTCACTGTGAGCTTGCACCTCTGATCAAACTAGCATGTCCACTAGACTCCCAGTTGCTCCTAACCTCGATCTGGTAAACCCCAACCTCACCTGCGACCTGTAGCATGCCGCGGCATTGTGTCGAACATCTCCCGTGCGTGCACTGGACGCGCCCAGAGCGCGCGTATTGCACGATGCCGCGCCCGAGCCGACACGCTGCCCCCCCTGGCCTTGGCCCACACGGTAGCACCTCGCCACGCACTCCCCGCCTCGCAGCATCACGCCAAACCACCCTGGCACACTACAGCGCCGCCGCCAGGGCATTCTTGGCGGCACTCCGGCGTCCGCAGTGGCTCCAGCCACGGGCAGCGCCGCCCAAACCCCTCCCGCTCGCCACCTGGCCCCTGGAGCAGCGCGAGCTCATCCGCAGCCATGTCCTCTAGCGCTCGTCGCCGCCACGATGCCCTGCTGCTACAGAACGTCGGTTCGCCGGAAGCTTATCCACGGCCGCCGCGGAACCGCCTTGCCTCGCTTATAAATGGACGCCCCGGGCCGTTCCCGCACACTGGCAACCTCAGGCCACCCCAATGACGCTTCCCCAGCTCGCCAATCGACCCAGGAGAGCTTTCTTCCCCATCTCCGGTAACTCCTGCCGCCGCCACTGCACCGGCCATTCCGGCACCACCAGGGCCTCCCCCTCTCCATTCTCTTCGCCAGAAACTTCCTCATCCTCCCGTGAACCCATCCCCCTACTCAATTTTGATCGGGAACCACCGTAGCCCCAAATCCATCTTGCTCCCGAAGCTTCCCTCCGCCGTGGAGCTCGCCGCCGGCGATATCCTCCACCTCCGATGACCCTACGACTACCGGAGTAACCACCTCGGCCCCCTGAATCCACTAGTGGCCTCAGCTTTCCGAACGGAGCCACCGTTCGCCGACGATGATCGCCGGAGCCCCGCTCCACTCGGGCAGAGGAGGGAGACGACGCGGGCGACTGGTCAAACCTGACCAGTGGGCCAGGCGGGCCCACCGTTAGAGACCCAGCGCCGGTCCACGTGGTTAACTGGAGGCGTAAAGCCTCAAGTACGCCTCCTCTGCACCAAAAGCGTAATCTCGTTTGAAACGTTTTCTTTTTCTATTTTTCTTTTAAAAACAGATTTGACCAAATCTTTGACTGGCTATAACTTTTTAAATATAACTCCAAATGAGTTGATTCTTTTTCCTACCTTCCTCAAATTTGGTCTAGTTTATTTTAAGATTTATTTGAAAAATTTTCAAACAACTTTTTTGTACTATTTTTGAAATGTGTGTTAATTCAAATATATTTTTAAATAGGATTTTGGGGAGAGAGAAGAAACTTTCAAAAGTTTTGGAGAGCACCTCACCCCTCCACAACTTAAAGGCAAGCATTCTGAACCCTGGCATAATGTTTTTGGTGTGTTATTTGACACGTTTATAACACCACCTTATTTCAGAGGTCTTGTTATTTCATGTGACATGATCATTTGCATGGAAGCATATTAGTGATTTCCTTGCTGTTGGAAATGAATATAATTGTGATGGTAATCATCCTCATGTGCCTTGCATGCATGCCGGAAAGGAATCCGGGAAAGCCTCGGCCTTGGGTAGGCGTGAGCTTGTCGCCGGTCCCCGTCGGGACGGTTATGTCCGGTATGGCATGGTAAGGTATATTGAGTGGTGATTTTGTTGATTGAAATATATTTGTTTACATGTCATGCAGGGAACTTATAAACCTCCTGAGTCGACCGTAGACCGAGTCTTGTTTCCAGTAACCCCCATACTTGCTATGTACTACCACTTGTCCCTGCCGCAGGTAGGGTATGGTTCAGTAAGTCGTCAACCCCTTTCAAGCACACACCGTACAGAGAGGCCATGGTGGAAGATATCGGTTGTAGCCGGTAGGCATGCCACCTGGTCCGGGGGCATGGGTGTTTCCGGTTGGGACCGAGAGGGGAGGCCACCCCTTAGAGCGCGCGATATAAATTTGATCCCATGCTACGCGAGGTTGTAGCCTCCCCACTTAGAGTTTTGCTTAACATGTGTCGTGGGTGATTCCAGACACCGGTGAGTTAAGCTGGTGTGTGCAAGTTAGGCGTGTTTTCAACTAAAAGACCGTAGACGGAATTAGTCCCGATGGACTAAAGGAATCCGTTACTCGTGGGTAAAGAGTACACCCTCTGCAGAGATTAAAACCTATTCGAATAGCCGTGTCCATGGTCAAGGATTACAGTCTGGGATGGGTCAAGTGTTGGTCTTAGTGTCGGTCTTCGGAGGAGAAATTGTTAAACCAGAACTTGGACCGTGACTTGTGACTTGTGAAGATTATGATTATTATCTTGTAATGGACTAACCCGTTGCATTAATTATATTATTGAGTATCCCTGCGACGGTTCTACCTCCTGGATATTCATTGTGATTATTTATCTTGTAAGCCCTTTATGTGGTGTCGCTCAGATGCCCAACTGTGGCATTTCTTTTAAAGCCCTTTATGTGGTGTCGCTCAGATGCCCGACTGTGGCATTTCTTTTAAAGCCCTTTATGTGGTGTCGCTCAGACGCCCGACTGTGGCATTTCTTTTAAAGCCCTTTATGTGGTGTCGCTCAGACGCCCGACTGTGGCATTTCTTTTAAAGCCCTTTATGTGGTGTCGCTCAGACGCCCGACTGTGGCATTTCTTTTAAAGCCCTTTATGTGGTGTCCCTCAGACGCCCGACTGTGGCATTTCTTTTAAAGCCCTTTATGTGGTGTCGCTCAGACGCCCGACTATGGCATTTCTTTTAAAGCCCTTTATGTGGTGTCGCTCAGACGCCCGACTGTGGCATTTCTTTTAAAGCCCTTTATGTGGTGTCGCTCAGACGCCCGACTGTGGCATTTTTATTCCCACTCTATTACCGCTTATTCACGTTGCATGATAATAACCTGCTTGCATGCATAAAAGATATTTTATTTATGACTGACGATGTGATCATAAATTTTTTTTCGCGCATGATTATCAATTATATTATACCTGTGTTCTTAATGTTTGCGAGTACATTCAAAGTACTCACTGGCTTGTCCCTGGCTATTGTCTTGGCCAGATTGCTTGCTTGGAGAGGAGCGTGGCGATGACAGCCTCGAGACTTAAGCAACGGTGATAGCAGTCTCGCGAAGATAGGAGTTAACCTGGTCAGCTGTTCCCGTGGAAAATGGAGTCCCATAGACACTGATGTCTCACAAACCGCTTCCGCCATCAACCACTAGAAACCCAATTGTTGTACTCACAGGCCAAAATGGTCTTGTACTACGCATTTTGTAATTTTGCTTGGAATTTCTGTATCCAGTTTGAGCCTCATCAGCTAACAGTAATCCTGGGGCTGATGAGCACGACGGTCTTTTCTGGAAATTTATACCCGGAAAACCCGGTCGTGACAGATTATTCGAACCGTTTTTCCTTAACTAGCCCCGCACATAACGCGAGGCAGTTTCTTGACACGCCTTGTCAAAGCAGAGATCATATCCCCCTTATTACGGGATTCTCATCAATACGGGCATGGGTAACCCAACCGCGCCATCAATTATGGCGCTTGGAGGATAAGCGAGTTTTACCAGGCTAGTGGGGGCGCATAGTTTCAACCGCCCTTATAAAGGGATAAGATTTATCCTTTTTCTACCCACGCCTTCTTACTCCTTGCTCATCCATTCTCGCACACTCGAGCTCCAACGCCCAAGTCCACATCCTTCTCCTCAACCTTCTCCAAACATGTCCGGAGCGGGAGGCAAGTGGATGGCTTCCTCCGTTATGGAGGGACACATCAAAATGCTACATGGAGCCGGATACTTATCCGCGAATATCGCGCATCGGCTGCCCGCTGCTGGGCAGATCGTTCCTACCCCGGAACCTCACGAGAGGGTAGTTTTCCTCGACCACTTCCTCCGCGGACTGGGGTTTCCCTCCATCCATTCGTCCGCGGTCTCATGTTCTACTACGAGCTGGACTTCCATGATCTGGCCCCGAACTTCATCCTCAACATTTTGGCGTTCATCATCGTGTGTGAGGCTTTCCTCCGCATCCGGCCCCACTTTAGCCTGTGGTTAAAGACCTTCAAAATCAAGCCGAAGGTGGTGGGGGGCCAACAAGCAGAATGCAGCAGAGCCATGGTGGGCAAGATGCCCAATGTTATATGGCTTGAAGGCTCCCGAGCCGCGCGGTTCTACATCACCGAGCCGCGCGGCACCAACTGGGTGGCGGCCCCCGAGTTTCGATCCGGAATCCCCACGCGGCTCACCTCCTGGAAATAGAAGGGCCTATCCTAGGGTTCATCGGTGGAGCTGGACGGACTCCAGAAATGTATCCGGAATATGGCAAGCAAGAAGCTCAAGCTTGTCAACATAGTCCATGTCATGCTCATCCGCCAGATCCTCCGTGTCAACAACGGAATTTCAACTTGTGGGAGTTCGACCCGGCCCAGCACCAGACTCTGAGCGAGCTCTTCGACACGACGCACAAGGACGTCTGGAGGGTGCTATTCAATGGCGCCGAGGTCCCTTCCTCTCTCATCGAGGACCGTGGGCTAAGCGCGAAGCGCCTAGCGCATTCGGTGAGTTCTATACACCTGGTAGGATATTTATTTCCCCTAGCTTAACCATGTGCGGGGTCTGAGCTCCATGCCTTTGACAGGACTGGGTGGAGACGTCAGGGCAGATTAACTGTCTGGCCCCTCTGCTTGAAGACACTGCGGACGCTCTCCTAACGGAGATCTGACTCCGGCTCCTTACAAGGTGCCAGAGAAGACCAAGAAGGCCAAGGGAACTCGAAAGAGTTCCCGATGCTAGGTGTTATCGGACTCATCGTATGATAACTCCGCGACGCACTCCTCCCCCGAAGACGAGGAGGAAGATGAAGACGCTCCCCCTTCAGTTGGGGGAGACAAGAAAAGGAAGGCCGCCCTGACCGGGGGGGCCGAAGGGTCCAAGAAGGGGAGAACCCTCCTTCCGGACTACTCCACCACCGCCGCCGAAGGCGAAGATGAGTGGCTGCTTAGGGCCAAGCCCCTGGCGAAGTCATAAGTATTCGGATACCAGAGTAACTCATAGCATACCTTCGTTGAACTACTTCCCCTAACGCCGAATATGATTATGCAGACCGCCCCAAGCCCGTATCGATGTATCTTCGTCGGGCGGCTCCTTGGACTCGTCGGACATGGATAGCGATCTACTTCCAACCGCCACCTCCCCTTGCCCTACGGAAAATGCCGAGGTATTGTCTCAAGAGGCACCGGGTCGAGGGGAGACAATCCCGGAGGCGCCTCAAGGCGACCTTCCGAACTCCAGGAGCAGAGGGAGTAAGGCTCCTGAGGGCTCCGAGTTCGGCCCTCAGCCGAACACCACGACGGAACCTCTAGTGGTTCCGGACTTGGGCAGGCGGCCTCCTTCTAAAAGGGGCAAGACACTTGGGCCAGTGACCTTTTCCCATCCAGGGGCACCGGACAATCTGCTGGGAGCGCTTCGCAACGCTTCCATCGACGAAGAGCACCACACTATTATGAGTGCGGTGATCCAGAAGGTTCAGTCCGCCCAGAGCGGACTGACTGAAGCCTGTGCCAGCCTTCTAACAGGCTATGAGGTAAGTATTTGAAATATAGGAAAAATATTACCGCATAGACAGTAGCCCCTGATGCTCTGTTCGTTGTTCACAAAGAAAAGCCGAATAGAGGATCAAACAATATCGCAGGAGTCTAATATAAGTATGTCTATATGCGTATGCAGGCTTCGCTGCTGGCCTCTGCCGCACTGACTCAGAGGTCACCGCACTGAATCAGGACCTCGAAGGGTCCAAGGAAGAGCTCGGCCTTGCCAAGAGGCACCTCAAGGAGAACAAAGGTAAGTAGTACCTAGTCTATGGATATATATAAAAAGAATGCGATTGCAAAATGACAGGATCATCGTAAATTTGCCAGGGGCCACGACCGAGGTGGCGACCTTGAAGCAAGCGCTATCCGAGGCCGAAAACAAAGCGGCCCAGGAGCGCACCGAGCGGGAAAAACAAGAGGCACAGGTGGGCGAGGTGCAACAAGAGCTCCACGCTCTCGTGACGAAGCACGAGGCGTTGGAGCTTGACTTGAAGATGCGAGAGTACGAGCTTGCCGCGGCCCTTGAGAGTGCAAAGAGTGCCAAGGCCGAAGCCCAAAAGGCCCTCCAGGAGATTGATGCGATGAAGAAGATAGCGGCGGGTAAGGCATTCTATATGCAAAGCAAGCATGTGAAAGTAAATTACTTGTTACTTACCCGAATCCGGAGCTCTCCAGGAGCATTCACAGATTTGCCCCGCAGCGTGTCGGATGCCGCACAGTTTTACCAGGCCAAGGAGGGAAGCTCAACGGAGAAGATGTTCTAGTCTCAGTATACTGGGACCGAACACCCGATGCCTCTGAGCGACCAGCTGAAGCAACTGGTCGAGCTGCACAAGGCGGCCGAACAGGCCATGAAGGGCTTTATAGTCCGGATGTGGCCTGGCGACGCCCTTGCCAACAGCTACTTCGGCCTGGTGAGGTGGCTTGTGGATGCCTGCCCACGGCTGGAAGTCATCAAGTGATCCGTCTGCATCAAAGGTGCACGCCGGGCTTTCGCCCGTGTGAAGGTGCACTGGGCTAAGATGGACGCCGTGAAGCTGGTGAAGGAGGGGCCGCCGCAGGGCAAGGAGCATCGCCACCCCGAGATGTACTATGAGGGTGTCCTGAAGGGTGCCCGTCTTGTAGCGGACGAGTGTGCGAAAGATGTAATATTTGAATAAACTTGCTCGTGTAATCCTGTATTATGAAAACTTGTTCATATGTGCTATGCAACGCTTGTCTGAATTTAAAATATTACTTTCTGTTCAGCTGTTTATCAAATCTGAGAGATGGCTAGTAAACGGCTTCTGCCCCCACACCACGAGTGCTATAATGCGTTATCACTCTCACATAGCCATAGAATTCTATAATTTTAAATTTCGGCGAAGCCCCTAGTATTCGGAAGGCCGAATTTGGGGCGCAATACACGCCTTAAGCCGGATAGGGCCGACTCCTCGCTCTAAGCGGCATAACTCTTTAGGGACTCGAAACCTCTCGAACAGTGACCAGTCTCTCGCCTTATCATGACAGTCAATTTTAGCTTTCTCTACTGAGGTGCTTAGCCCAGCAGAACCGGGGCACAATCGCAGTAGTTCTCCCAATAATACCTTAGCCGATATAGCGGAACGTAAGGTACCAAAACATGGGAGCCGGGAAAACCCAACTATTGACCCAAGACATGATTCGGGCTGATGCATATAATGCTATAAGTTCGGGGTGCCGCACTGTCGAAAGTGTTCGGACTTCTCATGCCGCATTATGGGGTATGCTTAAGCCCCTAGCGTATTGGCCGTACCAGAGTGTACGGATGCTAGATATCGTGAATGAATATATATATATATATATATATATATATAAAGGAAGAATGCAATAATAGTCTTAATGCTATGCATTGTTTATTCAAAAAGGTGCGTTAAAGCAGAATGATACAAGTAGTGCGATAAGCAAAAAGTAGGACTGTTTGACATGTCCCTTCCAAGGGCAAGCTGAGGAATAGTATTAAAGCAAATATTTCACTCGTTATCATAATCCACCTGGGAGTTCCGTGGTGTGATGTAGCTTTCTGCCTCCTTGGTTACTGCATCATGTGTTCGGCAATCATGCTGCCGGACAGGGTTTCCAGAGATTAAAGTCCTGAAAAAATAATAACAAAGCGGGAAGCCCCTAGTGCGGTTGAAGCCGCGTCTTGGGGCGTGCCATAGTCGTGCCCCCCTCCCCACCTGTGCCCATGGTATTTTTAATGCGTAATTATGTACGTGTGGCACATATTTGGCCGTTTGGTTGGGACCGGGGTGGGGGCCGCATTGCTATCCGAGCTCGGAACGTGCCAGGCGGTCCAATTGCTGATTACTCTGGGCGCGCTTGAAGGTGTCCGTGTCCTTAATCGCCGAACTAGTGGATTGCCTTAAGAGGCTGCTTTGTGCTTCTGCTGCAAGGGCCGCAGTGTTCTCCTCCGTGCAGTGCATGGTAGCCACTGCGGAACGGGACTATGTCGAAGATTAACTCTTCGCTTCAGAAGTTATCCGGAGAACCGAAGACCACTTCCAGTGTTACTGAGCCTGTGCAATGGGCCTCTACACCTGGTATGATGCCTTTAAAGGTCGTTTTTGTGGGTTTGATCCTTGAGGGGTCTATACCATTTTGTGCATTGTGTCCTGATAAAGCAGGTTCAGGCTGCTGCCGCCATCCATAAGGACTCGAGTGAGGTGAAATCCATCAATGATTGGGTCTAGGACCAATGCGGCGAATACGCCATGACGGATACTAGTGGGGTGGTCCCTGCGGTCGAAGGTGATCGAACAGGAAGACCATGGGTTGAACTTTGGGGCGACTAGCTCCAATGCATATACGTCCCTGAGCGCATGCTTCCGCTTCCTCTTGGGGATATGAGTTGCGTATATCATGTTCACCGTCCGCACTTGTGGGGGGAACCTCTTCTGTCCTCCAATGTTCGGGTGCCGGGGCTCCTCCTCGTCATCGCTATGTGACCCCTTATCTTTGTTTTCGGCATTTAACTTGCCGGCCTGCTTGAACACCCAACAATCCCTGTTGGTGTGGTTGGCTGGCTTGTCGGGGGTGCCGTGTATTTGACACGAGCGATCGAGTATACGGTCCAAACTGGACGAGCCCGGAGTGCTTCTTTTAAATGGCTTTTTCCGCTGACCGGGTTTAGAGCCTTTGAATCCGGCATTGACTGCCGTATCCTCGTTATTGTCACTGTTAATGCGGCGCTTATGTTTGTTGCGACGTGACCTGCCATTGCCATCCTTGGTATCCGAAGTACCATGGTTCTTTGATATGTTATTACTGCAAGCCAACCAGCTATCTTCTCCCGCACAAAAGCGGGTCATGAGTGTCGTGAGGGCTGCTATAGATTTCGGCTTTTCCTAGCCAAGGTTCCGGGCGAGCCACTCGTCGCGGATGTTGTGCTTAAAATCTGCTAGGGCCTCTGCATCCGGACAGTCGACGATTTGATTTTTCTTTGTTAGGAACCGCGTCCAGAATTGCTTGGCTGATTCCTCTGGCTGCTGAATTATGTGGCTCAAGTCATCGGCATCTGGGGGTCGCACGTAAGTGCCCTGGAAGATGTCGAGGAATGCTGCTTCTAGATCCTCCCAACAACCAATGCCGAGCTGGTCCTTTGAGCTTGAGTGGGAGGTATTTAATGGCGTGTAGATCATCACCGCGGGCCATGTGGATATGCAGGAGGAAATCCTCGATCCATACCGCAGGATCTGTTGTGCCGTCGTATGATTCTATATTTACGGGTTTGAAACCATCTGGGATGTGATGATCCATTACTTTTTCTGTGAAGCATAGGGGGTGTGCGGCGCCTTTGTACTGGGCTATGTCACGACGCAGCTCGAATGAGTCTTGCCCGCTGTGTTCGGCCCGGCCAGACTTACTTTTACTATATCCGGCGTGACGATTATCGTCTCGCATAGTGGCGCACCCTCGTGATCCGTAGATCGATCTTGCATGTTTTGCTTTGTCCTTCAATACGTCTCGCAGGTCTGGCGTATTTCCCCATGCCTTTTCATTTGAATGGCGTCAGGGTGCGGGCTGAGCTTTTGGCTGGAATGCCTCTGTCGCGGCCATGAGGTGGCCGATCAGCCGCGTCATACGCCGGGGATGTAGGTTTCGGTGCTTCCTCCTCCAGTTGGGGTAGCAACCTGCACTTTGGGTAACTCTTGGAGGGGCGTTCGATTTTATATTCCTCGGCCACCAGGACTTCAGTCCATCTGTCAGCTAGCAAATCCTGATCGGCTTGAAGCTGCTGCTGCTTTTTCTTAAGGCTATTTGCCGTGGCTATAAGCCAGCGCAGCGCTCTTGTTCGACGGGATCCTCTGGCATGATGAATTCGTCATCGTCGAGGCTTGCCTCGTCTTCGGAGGGAGGCATGTAATTATCATCCTCCGCCTCTCCATCTGCCGCTCTCTCATGAGGGTAGGCTCCTCCATCCTCCTGCTCTAAATCTTGCTGGAGGGGATTGTTGTTGTCTTCGGCACTGTCAAAAGTGCTATTATCTCCGGTGCCGGTATCACCACTTTTGCCTTGGCGGGACTTAGAGCGGCACCGCTGACGCCGGCGCTTGGGTTGCTTTTTGGAGGGGTCATCCTCCGTTGTCTCGTCGCCATTGCCTTCTTTGGGTGTGTTCACCATGTATATATCATATGATGAGATGGCTGTCCAGTGCCCTGTGGGCAGTGGTTCCTCTTCGTCTCCCGCATCGTCATCCATACCGTCGATGTCTTCAGAGTCGAAGTCGAGCATGTCGGTTAAGTAGTTGACAGTGGCTACTAAGTGGGTGGTGGGTGGGCGGCGACTTTCTTCGTCATCCGCATCCCAATCCTGCCAGACGTAGTTCGGCCAGGACTCTCCTGACAAGGAGAGAGATCTTAATGAGTTCAGTATGTCGCCAAAGGGCGAGTGCTGAAAAATATCCGCAGAGGTAAACTCCATGATCGGCGCCCAATCGGATTCGACAGGAACGAGCGCAGGTGGTTCGGAGTCCGTGGCCGGAGAAGGATCCGACGGTTTGGCAACACGGCTCTCATGAAGGGTAAGGTCGATATTCGGCTCGATCACCGCTGAGGATACGGCCTCCGTGACGGGGTCTATCCACCCGTCCATGGATGGCGCAACTGGCTCCAAATTGAGGCTAGAAGCGGCTGCCGGTGCGATCTCCTGAATACGGTCCGATGGTAGAGCTAAATCGTACTCATCATGACCGTGTGGCGCACAAGGCAGGGGCTCGAATCCGTTGAAGATCAAGTCTCCGCGGATATCGGCCGTGTAGTTTAAGCTTCCAAACCTGACCTGGTGGCCAGGGGCGTAACTTTCGATCTGCTCCAGATGGCCAAGCGAGTTGGCCCGCAGTGCGAAGCCGCCGAACACAAAGATCTGTCCGGGGAGAAAAGTCTCACCCTGGACTGCATCGCTATCGATGATTGTAGGAGCCATCAAGCCTAACGGCGACGACACAGAGAACTCTCAATGAAAGCACCAATGTCGATGTCAAAACCAGTGGATCTCCGGTAGGGGGTCCCGAACTGTGCATCTAAGGCGGATGGTAATAGGAGGCAGAGAACACGATGTTTTACCCAGGTTTGGGCCCTCTTGATGGAGGTAAAACCCTACGTCCTGCTTGATTTATTCTTGATGATATGAGTATTACAAGAGTTGATCTACCACGAGATCGGAGAGGCTAAACCCTAGAAGCTAGCCTATGGTACGATTGTATGTTGTCCTATGGACTAAAACCCTCCGGTTTATATAGACACCAGAGGGGGCTAGGGTTACACAAGGTCGGTTACAAAGGAGGAGATATACATATCCGTATTGCCTAGCTTGCCTTCCACGTGAAGTAGAGTCCCATTCGGACATGAGACGAAGTCTTCAATCTTGTATCTTCATAGTCCAACAGTCCGACCAAAGAATATAGTGCGGCTGTCCGGAGACCCCCTAATCCAGGACTCCCTCAGCGACGCCGAAGGCGAAAGGGAAGAAGACTAGCTGGGGCAGATCTTCGTCGAGGTCCGTCCTGCCGCCTGGCTGGATCCAGGGCGACTGGACCCGCTCGACAATCAGTCTAGATGACATCGATGACCTAGTTGAGGGGGGACTGATCCCTCACCAATCGACGCGGCTCCCTGGGAACGAGACCGAGCCACAGGAGGGTGAGTGCGTCTTCCTCGCCACTCATGTCGACCGTGGGTTTTCTTTGCCTCCCCACCCTTTCTTTCGCGGTTTCTTGAACTTCTTCGGGGCTCAACTCCACCACTTTTCTCCAAACACCATCGTGTACCTCGTTGCTTTCATGTCTATGTGCGAGAATTTCTTGGGTTGCCGACCACACTGGGGTCTCTTCAAGCACATATTCACATGTCGCTCCCAGACGGTCAAGAAGGCCAACCCGAGTGACAAGAGGAGCACGTGATACAGATGTGCGGGGGTCTTGGAATCCAAATGAGGAACAAGAGCACCTTCCCAGCTATGATCCTTCCTGACTTGGTCCGGGGCTGGCAGTCGACCTGGTTTTACTGCAAGGACCAGCCGACCCCGGGTCAGTCGACTGGACTTCCCCCCTTTTCCATGGCTCGAGTGGAGAAGCCCTCCTCCTTGAGAGTGATCCAGAAGAGAAGGCGCAGGTGAAGGTGTTGGTCGAGCGGGTCGTCCAACTTGTCCGCGATGGAGTGACTGGTATGGACCTGCTGGAGGTCTTCCTAGTCGACGCATCCAACCACTCCAAGCCCGTGACCATCCGATGTGGATGTACTCGGGAATCGAGGATTCCACTCGGATCCACCCGGAGGATGTTAGTGAGGACATAGTGGAGAAGTGGCTGAAAGGTATTACCGTCAACAAGGATAATCCCCGGGGGTCCAGGAGGGTGGTTCCATTCGACCATTTGCGCCAGCCGGAACAGGTACGATTCTGCTTTGTTGAGTGTCTTCTTGATTTACTATGTAACATCTTGTTAACGGTCGACTGTCTTTCTTTTGTTCATTGTCTTTTCAGGCCCTTATTGATATGTACTCGATGCCCAATGGAGTACATGAGCAAAATGTCGAGGAAGAGGCGAGCAGGGGTGAGAGTGGCGAGTGGCACTCGGATGCAGAGGAGGACGAGGAGAGCGACGACCCGAGTGAAAGGAGGTCCAAGCACGCTCACGACGCGGCAAACACCCTGACCTGGTGGCTGCAGCGACTGGGCAATCTTCAAAGCGCCCTCGGACGTCTTCTCCGGTGCCGACTGAGAAGGGACCGAAATAGCTCAAGATCGCGCCGCCTCCTGCGCCGAAACCATTGAAGGCCACATCCTCCAAACCGCCGAAGGCTTTTCCCAGAATCAAAGTGACCATTCCCACCATCTCCGGGTAATCATCTGACCCGATTTTTTGGTCGACTCATGCAGCATAACATAACCGACTGAAAGTTGACATTTGCAGTGCTTCTACCTCTAGAACTTCTTCCCGCCAATACCGAGACGGGGAAATGGAAGACGTGGTTAGCTCTAACCTAGTTAAAATTCTCGTGATCTTGTTCTTGATTATTTGGTCGATCAAATTCTGGCGATTCACTTGGGGCCGACTGGTTTATTTGCAGCCCCACCCAACGTTATCGAGCTTCCGGATGATGATGAAGATGTGGCCCCGAAGCCCAGAAAGAACAAAAAAGTAGCGGCTATCAAGACATCTCAGCCGGGACTGACGACGGAACCAACTGTCCAACAACCTGAAGATGGAGGCGGGGCCTCTGTAACTTTTGATGTCCCATTGTCGAGTGAGCGCCCTGCACCGTCGATTGTACCAGTGTTTCCTTCAGCCGCCCAACCCCATGCCTCGGAGCTCCAGGCTGCCACATCTGGGCCGTCTGCCCCTTTCTTCACCAACTATCATGTTCCGGAAAGCTAGTCGGACGCCATTGCGGAGGCTATCCGTCAGGCTAACGTGATGATGGAGCGGATGAAGACGGTGCACGAGAACAGCCAGGCTGCTTATGATGCCAGCGCGGCTCTTCGGGCCAATGTCCAGGTAAGTTGGCTTTCGACTGACCTTGTTCTATTAGGATATGCTACCTGAAATATTTTCTTTCATACAATCTCTTATTGTTTGCGTCGAATATGTACACCCACTGGGTGTTTTGCTGTCTTTAGTATTTTCGCTCTTCCACACGGCCTGGGCGAGTGGAATCTGAACCGGTGGGGGCACGCTAAGTGCACCCACTGGGTGTAGTCCCCGAGACCGCAGTCGACTGCGGGCAGTCGACTGGGGTCTGAGTACTTTTCACTTTCCTTTCTTCCACTCAACTCGGGCTGACCGGTCGAGTGGGATCTGAACCAGTGGGGGCACGTCAAGTGCGCCCACTGGGTGTAGTCCCCGAGACCGCGGTCGACTGCTGGCAGTCGGTCGGGGTCTGAATAGTTCTTATCTCTTTCTTGTCTCTCTCTTTTTTACTCGACCCGGGCGGACCGGTCAAGTGGGGTTTGAATCAGTGGGGGCATGCCAAGTGCACACAATGGGTGTAGTCCCCGAGACCGCGGTCGACTGCGGGCAGTCGGCTGGGGTCTGAGTAAACTTTTAAGTTTTATTCACTCAGAAGTAAATAATCTTTGATCTTGTCGATTGACATGTCTTTTACCTTCTGTAGAAATCTTGTGCTCTCATTTCTATGTTCGCCAAATTTGGGGAGAAGCAGAGGCAACTCAACCTTGACTTGGAGCTAGCCCAACAAAAGTTGAAGAAAGCTCAAGATGAAGCTGCTGGTATGGAAGGTAACTGCCTGTCGACTGTTCGCGTCGATTGTCCTTTTAAAATATTTCTTCGATCTCTTGTTTGATCCGATTGCTTATTTTGCAGAGAAAATGAGGTTGGCTTTGGAGAAGGACTTGGACCTTGCAGCTGTGCAGAAGGAGGCTCAAGGTAAGACTGCCCTTGCAGACCAAAAGCTGGCTTCGGTCGGAGTGCTGGAAGAAGAAGTAAGCAAGCTGAAGTCCTCTCTCACTGAATCCAACCGAGAGGTAACTCATCTGAAGAAGGATAAGATGGCTCTGAATGAGAAGCTAGAATCCGCGACTTGTAAGAGAAATGACGTGGAAGCTTATCTGAGAACTCTTGCCAAGAAGCTCTTTCTTATGCTGGAAGGTACTCCTTTTAATCCGACTGCTCTACTACTTGCGAGTTAGTCCAGTCCAGTCGACTCACTAACTCCTTGACTGCAGAATTCTGCCAAAACTTTGACAAGGAGACTGGGCGGATTGAGATGGGTTTACACCCTATTGCTTCTCCAGTCGGCGACGAGGCTGCCCTGAATGTGCTTCGACTGGAATCTCGTGTTGCCAGTGTGACAAGTTACCTCGCTCATCTGAAGGTGGCAATTTCACGAATCGACTCATCACTCTGGCCAAGGGTGACGCTTCAAAATGACCTCGAGTCTCTGATGGCTCACCTCAACGAGGTCCTGGTCGAGTGCAAGAATGGAAGAAGTCCTCTGCCCGGTGTGGTGCTGATGTGGCGTTGTCCTTGGTAAGAGTCCACTGCAAGGAAGCCCGCGAAGATAAGCTGGCGGCGATCAAGGTCGCCAACACCAAAAGACACGATTTCCAGTCCCTCATGGAGACTTTCATAGCTGCCGCCACTCGGATTGCAGATGGAATCGACTTGAACGAATTCGTTGAACCTGCGAGCCCTCCTCCTGCCGAATAAACAAACTTTGAGATTTAAACTTGCCTTAAATTTGCCTCGGGATGCCGAGTGGTTGCTGTAACCATTAAACTCCTTCGGGCTTGATGCTTGAATACTTTTGATCCGTCGCCTGGAATTTTTAGGATCTATCTGAACTTGGCTTATTTCTGAATATGTTCGTATTTGCCTTCGCATGGAATTTGCTCTTTGGGATGTATTTGTGGAGTAGCTCGGATAAGAAGGCCGCGGTCGACCTGCACCTTGTTGTACTTGCGGATGTGGATGGAGCTTACGTTGTACTTGTGGCGTAGCTCGGAGTAGAAGGCTGCGGTCGACCTGCACCTCGTCGTCCTTGCGGATGGGGATGGAGCGTACGTTGTACTTGTGGCGTAGCTCGGAGTAGAAGGCCACGGTCGACTTGCACCTCGTCGTCCTTGCGGATAGGGATGGAGCGTATGTTGTACTTGTGGTGCAGCTCCTAAGGGGAAGATTGCAGTCGACCTATACATCGTCGTCCTTGGAGATAGGGACAGATTTTAAACCTTAGGCGAATACTGGACTGCAGCTAAGCCTCCGAGTGGGAGGGTTGAACACCACTCGGTAGGATTTTCTAAACTTAGGCGAGTACTGGACTACAGCTAAGCCTCCGAGTGGGAGGGTTGCTCACCACTCGGTAGGATTTTTTAAACTTTGGCGAGTACTGGGCTGCAGCTAAGCATCCGAGTGGGAGGGTTGCTCACCACTCGGTAGGATTTTTTAAACTTAGGCGAGTACTAGACTGCACCTAAGCCCCCGAGTGGGAGGGTTGCTCACCACTCGGTAGGGATTTTTAAGCTTAGGCGAGTACTGGACTGCAGCTAAGCCCCCGAGTGGGAGGGTTGCTCACCACTCGATAGGATTTTTTAAACTTAGGCGAGTACTGGACTGCAGCTAAGCCCCCGAGTGAGAGGGTTGCTCACCACTCGGTAGGATTTTACAAACTTAGGCGAGTACTGGACTGCAGCTAAGCCCCCGAGTAAGAGGGTTGCTCACCGCTCGGTAGGATTTTACAAACTTAGGTGAGTACTGGACTGCAGGTAAGCCCCCTAGTGAGAGGCTTGCTCACCACTCGGTAGGATTTTACAAACTTAGGCGAGTACTAGACTGCAGCTAAGCTCCTGAGTGAGAGGGTTTCTCACCACTCGGTAGGATTTTACAAACTTAGGCGAGTACTGGACTGCAGCTAAGCCCCCGAGTGAGAGGGTTGCTCACCACTCGGTAGGATTTTACAAACTTAGGCAAGTACTGGACTGTAGCTAAGCCCCCGAGTGAGAGGCTAGCTCACCACTCGGTAGGATTTTACAAACTTAGGCGAGTACTGGACTGTAGCTAACCCCCTGAGTGAGAGGCTTTCTCACCACTCGGTAGGATTTTACAAACTTAGGCGAGTACTGGACTGCAGCTAAGCCCCCAAGTGAGAGGCTTGCTCACCACTCGGTAGGATTTTACAAACTTAGGCGAGTACTGGACTGCAGCTAAGCCCCTGAGTGAGAGGCTTGCTCACCACTCGGTAGGATTTTTTAAACTTAGGTGAAACGGATTCGCAGCTAAGCCCCCGAGTGAGAGGCTTGCTCACCACTCGGTAGGATTTTCTTTTGAACTTAGGCGAAATGGATTCGCAGCTAAGTCACCCACTGGGGGATTTCAGACGCAAATAAAAGCAACAACAATCGTTCAAGAGGACTGTAAAGCTCTTGTCTTTGATAAACAAATTACAAAGGTATTTCTTATTACATTTTATTTGAACGAGTACTTAAGTATAAAAGGGGCGGAGTAGCTCCGCATTCCAAGCCCATGGCTCGTCCTTCTTATGCTCGACATTGTAAAGGTGGTATGCTCCATTGTGGAGCACTCTGGTGACAATGAAGGGACCTTCCCAAGCTGGGGCGAGCTTGTGTGGTTTCTGCTGATCCACTCGAAGAACCAATTCTCCCTCTTGAAAGGCTCGACCCTTCACGTGTCTAGCGTGGAATCAACGCAAGTCTTGCTGATAAATGATCGACCGGATCAAGGCCATCTCTCTTTCCTCCTCTAGGAGGTCGACCGCGTCTTGCCGAGCTTGTTCTGCTTCATCTTCAGAGAAGAGCTCAACTCGTGGTGCATTATGAACCAAATCACTTGGTACAACAGCTTCAGCCCCATAGACCAAGAAGAATGGAGTTCGGCCAGTCGACTGATTGGGAGTTATCCTCAATCCCCAGAGAACTGATGGAAGTTTATCAACCCAGGCGCCCGCTGCGTGCTTGAGATCTCGCATCAGTCGGGGTTTCAGTCCTTTGAGAATCAGGCCATTTGCTCTTTCTGCTTGTCCATTCGACTGGGGATGGGTTACTGTAGCATAGTCGACTCATGTGCCTTGTGAGGCGCATAAGGTTCTGAACTCATCAGAATCGAAGTTCGATCCGTTGTCAGTGATGATGTTGTGTGGAACCCCATATCTGAATATCAACTCTCTGATGAAGCTAACAGCAGTACTAGCTTCAAGATTCTTAATAGGCTTGGCTTCGATCCATTTGGTAAACTTGTCGACTGCTACAAGCACATGAGTGAAGCCACTCCTACCAGTCCTTAGTGGACCAACCATGTCCAATCCCAAAACAGCAAAGGGCCAGACGAGTGGAATGGTCTTCAAGGCTGATGCAGGTTTGTGCGACATATTGGAGTAGAACTAGTAGCCTTCACATCTGTCGACTATATCTTTCGCCATTTCATTTGCTTGTGGCCAATAAAATCCAGCTCGGTATGCTTTAGCCACAATGGTCCGAGAGGACGCATGGTGACCACAGGTCCCCGAATGGATGTCGTGGAGGATCACTCGGCCTTCTTCTGGTGTTATGCATTTCTGGCTGACCCTAGTTGCACTTTCTCTTAACAATTGTCCTCTTATTACAGTAAAGGCCTTGGATCGACGGACAATTTGTCGAGCCTCTTCTTCATCCTATGGGAGCTCTTTCCTAAGGATATATGCAATGTATGGCACTGTCAAGTCGGGAGTGATGACCAACACCTCCATGATCAAGTCGACCACGGCTGGGACCTCGACTTCAGTCGGATCTGTGGCACTCTTAGGCTGCGGGGGCTCTTCAGCGAAGGGATCTTCTTGAACTGAAGGTGCATGAATATGCTCCAGGAACACATTACTGGGAATAGCTTCTCTCTTGGAGCCTATCTTTGCTAAATCATCTGTTGCTTGATTTTTCAGTCGGTGTACATGATGGAGCTCTAACCCCTCAAACTTCTTTTCCAACTTCCTCACCGTGTTCCAGTAACCAGTCATGGCTGGGCTTCTGACGTCCCACTCCTTCATCACATGATTGACTACCAAATCTGAGTCGCCATAGACCATGAGGCAACGGACGCCGATTGAGATGGCCATACGCAACCCATACAAGAGTGCTTCATATTTTGCTTCATTATTGGAGGAATCAAAGTGAATCTGGAGGACATATCTAAGCTTGTCTCCTCGGGGGGATACCAGTACCACCCCAGCACCGGAACCATTCAGCATCTTGGAACCATCAAAGAACATGGTCCAGTGCTCTGAGTGAACTTCATTCGGCAGTTGTTGTTCAATCAACTCGGTGAGGAAATCCGCTATTGATTGGGACTTGATAGCTTTCTTTGCCTCGAACTTGATATCTAAGGGAAGGAGTTCAATCGCCCACTTTGCCACTCGACCAGTTGCATCTCTATTGTTCAGAATCTCTGATAATGGAGCGTCGCTGAGGACTGTAATGGAGTGATCAGAGAAGTAATGTGCAGCCTTCTTCGTGGTCATATAAATCCCATAAACAAGCTTTTGATAATGTGGATATCTTTGCTTTGATGGAGTCAAAACTTCAGAGACATAGTATACTGGGCGCTGAACTTTGTAGGCTTTTCCTTCTTCTTCCCGCTCGACCGTAAGTACTGTACTGACGACTTGTCCAGTGGCTGCAATGTAAAGCAGTAAAGGCTCTTTGCTGATTGGAGCAGCAAGCACCGGCTGGGTGGAAAGCAGGGCTTTAAGCTCTGCAAATGTTGCATCAGCTTCAGGAGTCCACTCGAACTTATCTGACTTCTTCATCAGTCGGTAAAGAGGCAGTGCCTTTTCACCGAGGCGAGAAATGAATCGACTTAGGGCGGCCAAAGAACCAGTAAGCTTCTGGACATCATGCACACACACAAGGTGTTTCATCCGGAATATGGCACCTACTTTCTCTGGGTTAGCGTCGATCCCTCGTTCAGAAACGAGAAAACCGAGTAATTTTCCGCCTGGAACTCCAAACGTGCACTTTGATGGATTAAGCTTGATATCATACCTTCTGAGGTTGGTAAAGGTTTCTGCAAGGTCATCTAGTAGGTCGGAACCTTTACGTGACTTGACCACAATGTCATCCATGTATGCTTCCACATTCCGACTGATCTGAGTGAGCAAGCGCTTCTGAATCATCCGCATGAATGTGGCTCCAGCATTCTTCAAACCGAATGGCATAGTGACATAATAGAAGCACCCAAATGGGGTGATGAAAGCTGTTTTTATGTGATCGGGTCCATACAGACGGATCTGATGATACCCGGAATAAGCGTCCAAAAAGGACAAACGCTCACACTCCGCAGTCGAGTCGACTATTTGGTCGATGCGAGGGAGAGGAAAGTGATCTTTGGGCAGGCCCGATTGATATGTTTGAAGTCGATGCACATGCGAAGTGAGTCGTCCTTCTTTGGGACCATGACAACATTAGCTAACCACTCGGAGTGGTAAATCTCTTGGATAAACTCAGCTGCCAGAAGCCGAGCCACTTCTTCAATGATTGCCTTCCTCTTTTGTACGGCGGACCGTCGAAGATGTTCTTTGACTGGTTTCACCTTTGGGTCGACTCGTAAACGATGCTCAGCCAGTCCCCTAGGAATACCTGGCATGTCAGAAGGTTTCCATGCAAAAATGTCCCAGTTCTCACAGGGGAACTAGATGAGCGCTTCTTCCTATTTGGAGTCGAGTGTTGTTGAAATGTGAGTCGGAGTAGCATTGGGATCCGTTGGATGAATATGAATCGGCTTCGTTTCACCAGATGACTGGAATTCTGAATCTGTGGCAGGCTTCTTAGCTCGCAACAAATCACTCGGATCTGCATTTTTTTGATACTCCTGCAACTCCACTACTACCATATGTGGATCGGCGATCTTTGAGCCCTTATGGAAGCACTCTTCTGCCTTCTTTCGACTGCCAGTGATAGTGATCACCCCTTTAGGACCAGGCATCTTCAATTTGAGGTACACGTAACATGGTCAAGCCATAAAACATGCATAAGCTAGCCTGCCTAAAATAGCATGATAAGCACTCTGGAAATCCACAACTTCAAATGTCAACTTTTCTTTGCTGTAATTCTTGGAATCACCGAAAACTACATCAAGGGCGATCTGACCGAGTGACGCAGCCTTCTTGCTAGGAATAACTCCATGGAAACTCATATTACTTTCACTGAGTCTGGACATCGGAATGCCCATTCCTTTCAATGTCTCTGCATATAGTATATTCAGACCACTACCACCATTCATCAAAACCTTAGTCAATCGAGTGCCTTCGACTACTGGGTCGACCACCAGCGCTTGCCTCCCAGGGGTGGCTATGTGTGCTGGGTGATCGGATTGGTCGAAGGTAATGGCAGTCTGAGACCACTTCAAATAACTGGGTGTCACCGGAGCGACCATGATCACTTCTCTGTTGATGACTTTCAGTCGACTCTTACTCTCAACATCAGTGAAAATCATCAGAGTGGAATTGACATGGGGGTAACCATCGTCGTCCTCCTCCTCATCCTCAACTTTGTCCGCTTCCTTCTCCTTTTCCTTGGGCTGTTTCTCTCGGAATTGCTGGATTAGGAGTCAACACTGTCGAGTGGTATGCTTTGGGTAAATGAAATTACCCTCTTCATATTTTTTGGTGTGAATGTGGCATGGCAAATCTAGCATATCATTTCCATCTTGATCTTTTACTTTCTTGGGGTTCCACGGCCCTTTGGGTTTCCCGTTGAACTTTCCTTGAGTCAGGGCTAAGGCTTCACCAGGTGTGGTTGGCTCGGCTTTGTGTTTCTGCTTCCGACTGGAGTTCCCTCCTCCGGTTTCGTGGGCGACTGCTTTGTTCTTGCCACTCCGGAGTCGGTCTTCTTCTTCACCATTGGCGTACTTGGTGGCAATCTCCATCATCCGAGTTAGAGTCACATCTCCTGTCTGACCGAATTTCAGATTCAACTCCCGATATTTAGCGCCTTCTTTGAAGGCACAAATTGCCTGGTGATCCGACACATTCTCCACTGTGTGGTGCAACGTGATCCATCTATGGATATAATTTCTCAAAGTTTCATTCGGTTTCTGAACGCAACACTGCAATTCTGTCAGCCCTGCTGGCCATTTGCAAGTACCTTCAAATGTTCTGACAAATACTCGGGCAAGATCTTCCCAAGTATAAATACTACCAGGTGCTAACTGATTTAGCCACGCTCTGGTCGAACCCTCCAGCATCAAAGGAAGGTGCTTCATGCACACTTCATCGTTGCCACCACCAATCTATACATCCGCTCGATAATCCTCAAGCCAAGTGTCAGGCTTGGACTCGCTAGTGAACTTACTGACTCCAGTCGCCAACCTAAAGTTGGGAGGAATCACCGCAGCCCTGATGGCTCTGCTGAAACACTCTGGACCTGAGACATGTACCCTGCTGCTGGTTGGGAAATCTCTGTCGTGACCTTCTCTGTGAGCTCTGTTTCTGTCGACCAGACCCTAAACGAGAATAGATCTCGCATCAAAGCCTGGCTCCCTAGGGTCGACTAGAATCCTTCGCCCACCACTTTGAGGACGTCTGTCATCATGCTACCGAGGCATGTATGACCCACTCCTTGGGGGAGGCGTGGGCACTTGACGACGATCATCGTGATCGAGTCGATGATCATACTGCTCGCGGTTTCTGTACTGATCTCGCCGGTCCTCACGTCCTTCAAGCCTCGAGGGCGATCTTGGGCTGTGAGCCGACTGGACTGTGTCTGCAACCATGGATCTGCTATGGATCCTATTCCGCGACTGAGAAATTGTTGTATTCTGCTCTCCCGCCGCACAGAGCAAAGCCCGAATCCGCACCAAACCTCGACTAGCTTCTGACTAGGAAGGTTGGATTGACTCCGCTATTTGGGCCGCAGCTGTGAGATTCCGGATCGGAGTTCAGTATACCTGAGTTGGAGGCGAAAAAAGTTGGCGTCGACTGGACTCGGGGATACGCTGCCAAGCACGCTCGTTGAGTGCGCGCTGGAGGTTCTCCTGTCGAGTGCGCTCAGCCAAGTTGGCCAGGCGCGCTTCCTCCAAGGCCTGGGCCTCAGGGGTTTCTCCAAACGATAGGAGTGTGAAGCGCATCCATGTTCCGGTGGCGAAGTTCTTCCCTTCTCTGCGAATAGAGGGGTTCAGGGCGGTACTCTTCGTGAACACGCGACGGATCACCGTCCCCATCGCCTCCGTCTTCATGGGTGAAGCTAGGAGGGCTACGTGGTCCATTGACCATCAAAACTTCTGCCGCGGGGGTCGCTGCTGTCGCACTCGGATGCAGTCTCTACGGAGCCACTCGAACAGGCCGTAGAGAGTTTCGTCGGGCTCGATTGCCGCGACTTGGGGGGTCACCGACTGGAGAGCCATCGCATGGCTCACCCACTGCTGAAGCCTCGGTCGACCAGAACGTTTGCTCCGGCGGGCTGCAGGGAGGGAAGTCAGCACAGGAGCCGACCAATACTGAGTCGATGGCTGCTGCAGGAGGACGCCATGGATGCACGCGCGAAAGTGCGTTGCCCCACGGACGGGGAGCACCTCGACGTCAAGTGGCGCTTCCTGGAGCCAAGCGAAGTCATCGGTGATGAACACGAGCGCGCCGAGACGGATCTCGCGGCCCTCGGCCAAACCTCCGCCTAAAACCATGTTGATGGGGATCGGGAAAATTGCAACTTCTCCAACAAGTCGCGAAGACACCTGCCCCACAGTGGGCGCCAACTGTCGTGGTTCTAAGTCTGACAGTAGAATAGGGGGGTAGGAATGTAGAGGCAAGATCCTAGCTATGGAGGAGTTGTACACGCGAGTTTTACGAGTTCAGGCCCTTCTCAGAGGAAGTAACAGCACTACGTCTCGAAGCCCGGAGGCGGTCGACAGGATTATATGCGTGTGAGTTACAGGGGGAGCGAACCCTTGAGCCTATGGAGGGGGTGGCTTATATAGAGTGCGCCAGGACCCCAGCCCACCCACGTCACAGAGGGTTTAAGGTACATTGAAGAGAGAACATTACTGGTAACGCCCGCACTAAAGTGCTATAAATGACAATTAAGCCTATAAGTAAATGCTCGACCGTTGCTCATGCAGAGTGGCTTTAGCTCTTCTATCCGTCGAGTGACTTCTGCGACGGTCGAGTGACATTGATTCTTCCGAGTGGAATGTCTCCGGTCGAGTGGATGATGGTACCCTTTGGATGATCCTGGCTTTAGGGTGCTATCCGAGGGGAGGATGTCTAGGTCAGGTCTATGACCCTACCCTAGGTACGTAGATTCATCACCTGGTACTCCTAGTAGTAGTACTCAAGTTGGAATTCCAATTGCACGACACAACTTGTTAGGCAAAAAAATTTGATACAGGGTGTAGGAAGCGGTTTGGGAATTTGCATGCCTTCCTGACCAGTGAGATACTACTCCATACAAAGTACAATAGAGAAGTAACCACAGAGAAGGAAGCTAAAAGTAAACAATCAAACGAGCATTTTTGCATTTGTTTTGAATTGAATCGTTTCACAAGCTTGACTAGTGTTGTTTTTCTGCTTTTACAAAAAGTGCATCGTAATGTTAAAACGTGCATTTGCACGTACATAAGTAATAGAAGTACTCCCTCCGTCTAGGTGTATAAGTATTCTCTCCTTCTTGGTCACAGTATAAAACCAAAGATGACGTATTCACCTGGATGGAGGGAGTAGCACAGTCTGCAAGCATATATATAGAGAGACGTGTAGTGTGATAGTATATAGTAAAGTTTGTGCTATATGCACGTACTTACAAAATGCGTACGGATACACAAGGTTTCCAAACTTTTCATTTTACATACTTAATTAAGGACGCTAATAATTCCCAATGGTTTGAGATTTATCATTTGCGTCCCAAAACTAATGAGATCGCCTTACGAAGCTAAATTATATTCCTAATAAAAGCCACAGTGCTAGCAGGAGTGCTTGCGGCGCGCCACGAGTGCCCTGGTGTGCGGCCGTTTCCCAGCACGCCGACACAACGCCTCTTCCTTAGCCTCGCAACTCGCGAGGTGCTGATTGGCGGCTTGCCGGCAGGTGAGCACGATCTCACCGGTGTGGTGATCCGGCGCCAATAGGTACTCCTCGCTGGAAGTATGCACCCGGTCCATGTACCGCCAAGCGTAGATGAGGCGCTTGGGCCCGACTGCACTCAGGGCTTTGGCACGGGCGTCCTCTGCCACCCTCACGGCCCTCGCACGAGCCTTCTGCCAAAGAGCCAATTGCCTGAATCTCTCGGATGCGACATAGGCCTGCCAGGTAGCTTGCCCCGCGGTGTGCTTCTCTTCCTCGGCCTTATTCTCCACCTCTATTCTGGCACGCTCCGCTCGAGGCAAAGCCTCCCACAAGGAGACATCCATTTCTTTCCAAAGATCCTCGAGGTTGGGGGGCTCGGCAGGCGGCGCAACATTCTCTTGTAGCGGGGAGCCGACGCGTCCTCCGATGCGCGTGCTGGCGAGATTGGGAACGTCGATGCGTCCACCTTGACATGTCCACCTTGACGTGTCGCAGAGAGGAGCGTAACACCAACGCGTCCTCCTCGATGCGTCACGGCGAGGAGCGGAACACCGACGCGTCCTTCTCGACTAGTGTCGGCGAGGAATGGAACGGCGACGCGTCCTCCTCGACTAGTGGCGGCGAGGAACGGAATGGCGACGCGAGACCGTCCACGCGGTGCAGCGAGGGGCGCCTAGGGCATGGGAGGGGGGATGCCATGGTGGTCGATGTGAGAGGGAGGGGGAGGAGATAGCGATGAACATGAGCGTTCTTCCGAATGCCGTGGGATGCGCAGTATTTATAGCGAGCAATGGCACACCTACTTAATATGTGGACTGAGCTTCGTTGACTTAACTTCAGGTCCAGTTGCGTCACTGACATGCGGGCCAGGTGCCTGTTGGGCCCACATGTCAGTGACCCAATGCATCTACAGTTAAGTAACTGAAGTAGCTATGTGGGCATATTTGTTGGAGTAAATTACGAGTGAGGGAAGGGGTGGAAATATA
Source organism: Triticum urartu (assembly GCF_056163025.1). Classification (NCBI taxonomy): domain Eukaryota; kingdom Viridiplantae; phylum Streptophyta; class Magnoliopsida; order Poales; family Poaceae; genus Triticum; species Triticum urartu. The sequence goes on from NC_141878.1 coordinate 497,245,691, forward strand.
GTTGGTCACAACGGATTGGACGAGCGCGGGGAAGGAGAGTCATGCATGCAGATTTTTCCCACACGGGGTGGAGTGGTGGGACTGCTGGAGGGAGAAGGAGAGTCAAGAAGGCGTTCAAATTTCAAGGTGCACTAAGTTATTGCATGCGATGATTAAGGCTGGCCATAGTGGTGGTAATGTGGTACTCCCTCCTTTCCGGTTTATACAGCTTAACTTAAAAATCTCTTCAACCAAGGTAGATGATGAATGGTGGAATTAATTCCGTACTTTGCAAAAGTACTTAATTAGTACTCTCGTTTTTCTCAAAATTTGTGTAAACCGATGCATTAATTACACCACATGCATGCATGACCACTCCTATAAAAATCTCAGTTGGTGGTGATGGTATGTCTACCTCTGGAGAACATGAGCCGTTCGATCTACTTGCAACCAACGATTGAGATGTGTGTGCATAGAGACATGGCCTTGCCACCGGAGGTAGTGTATGGCACATATTTACCCACCTCTACCACTGTATAAAATACAGAACTACTCATTCCAGCCTCATTTCCTTTTTGGTTCATCTCGTTGCATTCTTGCCGGCAGCGGCGAAGGTTCCTGAAGATGGAGTCCAGATTCTAGAAACCACTACAAAAACTATTCCACCACCTCTATCTTAGTAAGAGTAGGTGAAATTTTTGAATCGAGCCCTTTAAACTAGAAGGAAGGTAGTAGTACTCTAATAGCTAACCTTGTTGTGATGACTAGATAGGACATGGTACGCACCTGGACGGAGGAACTAGTCTGCATTGTGCATTTAAGTTTCGTCTGAAGTCAATGTACCTCTACTTTGACCAAACTTATAGAAAAATGTACATCAACATTCACAATGTCAAATCAATATTTTTATACTCGTTATAAAACATAGTTTTTATACCCATTATAATCAGTATTGTAGATATTGATATTTTTAGTATAAATTTGGTCAAAAACATTGCAAACGGTTGACGGAAGTAAAAAGGACCAGAGGGAGTATCATGCATGTGGAGTAGGCAAAAAAATTGCTCATTTATAGCCGGTCAAAGTCTCAAAGGGCGCGACCGCGCATGGGAGGTGAAGGACGTGGGAGGCGCGACGGTTGAGGGAATTAAGTGAAGTTACATCCACGCGCCGGCATGGCGTGCGAACAGGGAGAAGCTATACCTTCAGGCCTACGATATGGGTCTAGTAGACATGGCATCTTGTGGGTCCCGCATAGTACTCGAGAACTCTTTGGGGGCTTGTAGCCGTTTATCCATCGGGCAAGCCAACAACCCCACGCCATTCGCACACCCTAGTCGTCCCCGTCTTCTACCTTACAATAGTTCGCTCCCAGTCGTCCCCTCCTTTCACATTACACTAGTTCAACTTCTCCTAACCCTCCTCCAAAATCCATGGCCTCCCAAATCTCCATGGTCGCCGCTGAGTACCAGGTTAGAGCCATCACCGGCAATGAGTTCATCGTCATCTACACCCGTGGATCCACGACAGTGAAAGCATGCCTTGCTCGCTTCCTACGCATGTTTAATAGTTCAAAGGATGAGTGGGTCCCTGGGCTAGATGTTGAGTACACCACAGTCGTGGAAAGCCATAAGATTCTAAAGGAGGCAGAGAAGAAGAAGCCCGCCGTGATCCAGGTTTGCGTACATAACGTGTGCTTGGTCTACCACATATGCCATGCCGACATTGAGTGCCAGGATTTTAAGAACTTCCTCAAGGATAAAAGAGTGAAATTTGTTACTATAGACTTTAGGAATGACAGGGATGTCCTGGGTCGGATAGGCCTCGTTGTAGGCCAGCCCTTCGATCTCCAGAAGGCAAGCCTGGTGTCCTCCTCTCAGCCTTCAATGCTGACCCTGGCAGCAGCCATGATTGATCCTTCATACACTAAACTGAAGAAACCTCACCACGAGTTTCATCATGCATGGGAGTCGAAGACAATAGATGAAGATCACATCCTGTACGCAGCAATGGATGCCTACCTTTGTTTAAATATCTACAAGGGTTGGATGTAGAAGCAGAGCCCAGTGTCCGGTTCAAGCAAAGAAGCGTCGGCGAAGAAGAAGAGGGACGAGGACAAAGTCGAGGACGTGGACTCAGACTCCGAGTAGGTGGCAGTGCCGTCACTCATGCTGGTTCTACTGTAGTGTCAAGCAGACTAGTTGCTTAGTTTATTTTCAAGGGTGTGTTGTGCTGAGGCCCTAGCAGAACTATGTATATGTTCTTTCTCATTATTTGAACTTTATGTTCTTTCTTGTTATTTGAACTCTGTAGTACGTACAGTAGTACTAGTACTATGTCTTACTACTGTTCTTCTTGCAGTTGGTACTACTTCTCGTATCTTCGTGTTCCTACTGTACTTAATACGTTCGTACTAGTAGTATAATTTGGGTCAGTCGATTTGTGAAAGAAGTTCTACGGAGCGAAGGAAGAAGACGGCAGAGAAGCTACCCCAGTATTATATTAGGGTGGCAGGGTGCCCATGATCTATCTTATGAGTGTTGGGTGTGGAATGCAGTTCACTGGAAAAAATGGATCGCGCCCGGGGTTAAACGGATGGCGGTGGTGGGGGGAGCATGGCGGTGGCAGGCGGTTCAGGGGAGGGCGGGGCAGCGGCGGCAGGCGATTAGGCATGTGGTGGGCTGAGAAGATGAACAATGCATCAATTTTGGAGGTTGAAAAGCCCTTCTAGCCATCCATGTTGCATCCAACGGCTCACAAGAGTCGACTGACCCAAATTGCTCCTTTAGATTGCATGATCCACGTGGCATTCAAGGTCTCGAAGGTAGATTCCGCTTCCGCACCTGGTTTGCGGGCTCGGCACGAGCGTGACCGGCTTCCGCAGCAAGAGCCACCATGCGCGCCTCATCCACGCGGGCGGAGACGACAATGACACGCTAGTTCCTCCTCGCCAGCATGCTGGAGCACGTGCTCGTCCTCCTCTTCATACGCTGCATGCATAGATGCGGCTCCACCAGCTGCTCGCATGCTTGGCAGCGCGGCGGCATCGCGAGGGGGGACTGCAGACGACGTGAGCGGGTGAGCCTTCGGCTTCATGGTATAGGATGGCGGCGACACGGTGATGATGGGTGAGAAATGGTTGGTCGGAGCAGGCGGGCACCGGCATGCGCAACGGTGGCGGCGGAATATTGATGAGTGCGCGTATGGGAGCTTAGTTTAGTTTTATATAGGGTTGGTCAAACTTAAAAGAAAACCGTACTAGTACACGTAAACATTAGACTGAGACAGCGCTTATATTAGTTACCACAACCACGATACGGAACCCTATGCAAGCGCCTGAACTGCGGTCGTGCGGTCAACTGAATGGTGCGTCACCGTGTCGCGCTCGAAGGACATCCACCGAACCTTTTTTTGTGTGTGTGAAAACAATCCCCGAATATTACTCAACTTTTTTTCGTGGAAAAGTTCTTGACGCTACAATATTTTCCATATATTTGAATTTATCTCCAGTTCATGTTTATTTGGATTTGGATGTTTTAGGTGCGCCCTAGTTTTTTTAATACTGGTTTTGTGTGTGTGACTGAGAGAGAACGTGTGTATGTGTCCATATGTGTCTTGTGGCGGAAGGGCAACGTGCAGACGGTGTGTGTGTGATAGAGACACAGAGAGGTGTGGATGTGCAAATGATCATGCATGAGTTTGACATAGACAGATGCCGATACATTGTGTATACATGAGAGAACTGTCTTCTATTTGTACTTGTGTGTGTGTGAGAGAGAGAGGAGCATCCGTAACACAACAACCATCTCTCTCGATTCGTTCGTCCCTCGCATGATCACATGTAACACATGCATCAACGCACACATTTTGACACCCTCACCCGGCCCCTGCCCACCTCAAGGCCTGCACATCGCTCTCTATCTCGCACGCACAATCTCTTCATGAAAACCCTATTTAGCATGTAGCTTTCCGTCACATACACACACATTTCTCTCCATAGGTTTGATTTCTCTCAATACCTGACACACACACACACACACCGCACACACACTCCCCCTCCCCCGAGCACACAATTCATCCCCATCCAAGGCTATATGGTGACCACTCTCGCTTATGCTTCTCTGCACCCCAGCATGCAAAACACCTCAATCTTCAAAGAGGGCATCGAAGAGATCGAAGATGGCGACCACATTGCACTAGAGAATGCGGGGCCATTTGGAAGAAGGATGATGTGATGACAGCTGACTGACTCCTCCCCCCTCTCTCTCCCGCACAAAATTATCAATCCCTCAACCCACGAGATCCTTCCCCTCTCGTCCATGTTTTTCCATCTCTCTCATCAAACATGTGGTCTCTTCTCCTTCCATGTCTACAAAATCCAGATGCACACACATCTCACGTATATTACATGTCTCCATCTTTCTCACAGACCTAACTTCTTCCTCTCTCTCTCTCGTTAGGTTTGTCTCCTACTCTCTTGTCCACACACATAATCTTTACCGCCCTATTTGCTCCATCTTTGCAAGCTCTCTCTACACGTTTCATTCACACATTGTGATGTGTTCAAAATGTTGCTTTTATAATGGATGATGTAGAGTTATGGTTGGTTTTGTTGCATCCTACAACGTAATTACTATGAAATGAATTTAGATTCTCATTTGATTGGGATTATGTGAGTTTGAGCATATTGTGAAGTACTATAGACCTCGTATACATCTTGGAATTCAATAATGATTGTAACTATTGAATTATACAGACCATTACATTCGAAGTCAATAGCCTAATATATTTAGTTCACAATTACAACAAATGATTAATTCACAACAAACTAACAATAAAATGTGTACTCCCTTCATTTTTATTTAAGTCTGCGTATTAGTATTGGTCAAAGTCAAGTTTTGTGAACTCTCAGAAAGTTTATAACAAAAAATATTTACATATAAAATAACAAATAAACACCATTAGGTTCTTTATTGAATGTACTTTCACATCATACATATTTGTTACGGTAAATGTTTATATTTTTCTATAAACTTTGTCAAACTTTAGTAAGTTTGACTTCGGTCAAACCTAATATGCAGAGTTAATAAAATCGGAGGGAGTACTAGTAGTTACTAGTACTACTCGCTAGTTTCTTAGCCCAATCACCCAACACGCCACACGGGGAGTTCAGTGTCACAAAATTTTGAGGTTGGCGGAAAAATCTCCCACGACCCTAATTCAAGTAGTGCGAAGTTACCATCATAGCCTTTAGAATAGGCCTACGGATGATGCTTGGTAGGGGGCTGTTTTCGTAACTTCAGGTTCACCCTACACAGCCAACCCCACGCCGACACCCAGAGTAGTACACCTGAATACTCCCCATTTTCTATCCCCATAGCAAAATAGACTTCTCCACGGCACCGCAGCCTTCATGCTCCTCCCCTTCGCTATTGGCGCACTCATCCACCGCACCGCATTTGCCTCATCGACGAGCTCATACGCCGCACTGGAGCCAGTCCACTGTCATCGTCGTACACGGAGCCTCTTCCCCGGCACCGTCTTCCACGGTCTCGGATCTGCTGCCCGGAAGCCGACGCCAAGCGCAAAAGCACCATCGTCGTGGACAATGAATTAACTCCCGTTGCCGACCATGATGCATAGAGGCCACTGCGGCCATCGTTCTCCTCCTTGATTGGTAATGTGTGTATTGAATCACTTAGCAGTACATGTGCAGTTCCAATTTTGTTCATACCTACCCTTCAAATTTCCTGGTTGCTATTGTTCCTGTAAAAGTAATTGGTTATAGCCTCCATTGTCCAACAGAATATCAGCTTGTAATTGTGCATCGCTCTTGTATTGCGATGTGCTTGGGTAGGTTCTTCATCTGCAACTAGTATTGTGGCAAATGATGGAAAGTTTTTTAGAACTAGCAAGCTGCCCGTGCGTTGCACGGGACATCAAGATGCATTTGTATGAGTAGTTTATCTTGTAGGAGAAAAGGATGAACGAGGGAAGGCCTTATTTGCAAATCTGGAGAGGGGTGTGGGTATCTTTCTGCAAAATTTCCATAGTTTCCTTCCTATCCGTCAGATATAAATCGGACGACCTATATTGCAGGATGGCAGGCACACCATCATCACCAACTCTGTGTTTTAAAAGAAAAAAAAGAGTAGAGAGTAGAGAAGTAGAGATAAATATTAAATATAAAATAAATATAATAGTAGAGAATAGAGTAGAGATAAATATAAAATATAAAATAAATATAACTGTAGAGAAGAGAGTAGAGATAGTAGGGACGTCGAGAAAGGATCGCGCGCGGGGGAAAAAAAGCGGCCGGGCGCGTGCTAGTTTTGGCGCGCAGCGTCCGGTGCGCTTTATAAAATCCAACTCCCTCCCACCGCTCTGTGCCTTGACACCGCTCTCTCCACGCTCCGTGCCCAGCCACCGCTCTCTCCCCGCTCTACGCCTCGCCACCGCTCTCTCCCCGCTCTTTCTCGCCTCGCCTCGCCGCCGCGCCACCATGTTGTTGCGTCGCTGGTAAACTAGGGGATACCGTGGCGTCCGCGCACGCCCCTCCGTCGGCTTCTCTGCCAAGATCCGGTGGGATGCGCCTCGGCCTCGACAATTTTGACACCGCTAATGATGCCGCCCGCGCGTATGACGCATCGGCGTGGCGCCTCCGGTGGCCTCATAGAACATTGAACTTCCCCAACGTGCCGACGCGGGAGCGGGCGCAGGAGCTCGCGCCTCTGCCGCGGCTTATCATCAACGAGGATCGTCGTGACCATCGGAGGCGGGAGCACCGTCTCGACATCGCCGAGATGTACAAGGAAGCCATGGCGTTGTGGCGCCAACGCTTCCCACAGGACATCATCAACGAGCGCGAGTTCTACGTGCAAAGGAGGGCGGAGAGGGAGAAGAGGAGGGCGGAGCGAGCCGCCTATCGCGAGGACAAGCGTACACGAAAAGAGGACGCTCAAGTCAACATGAGACTAGGAGAAGTGTCGCCCTGGGAATCCAACAACGATTGGTATCTTCACGCCTACATTGAGACGTCGGAGGAGGACATCACCGAGGAGGAGTCAGACGATGAGGAGTAGTTGAACTATCTATTTTTTATCTATCTATGCTATATCTATGCTAAGAACTATCTATGTCTCTACTCTCTATCTCTACTTCTTGATCTCAGCACTGTAAACGCTTTTTTAAAGCGCCACGCGTTGCGCTTCTGTTGGAGATGCTCTAACATGGTAGACGAGTGCTTTAATGTTGCCCACAAGATGCGTGAGTATTACTAGTATATTTTTTTTCCATGTTGAGATTTTAAAACCACGAGTGCGAACATGCAGAGGAGAAATGAAGACCAAACACGAGATATTGGGGACATCTTCAAGGAGCATGGCAAGTTAAAGAGGAGCTGCACTGAACCTGTAAAGCAAGCTTTGGTAAGTAACACCCTTTCGATTACTTCCATTTAGCCTCGCCTTCTTCGATGTGTATATGTTGTAGTTTATGTTTATATTAGCCTCGTGTTCTTCGATGTGTAATAAGAAGAGTCTTAATCGTCCTAGTGCTTTCGTTTTTAGCTTGATGTAAGAAGTGGGTGTTCTCACCTTGTAGTCTATTTTTATATTTTTCCTTTTGAATTCACTTCTCCGAGTCCTGTTTATCTGGCTTCTACTAAATGGATCTGGGTTGCTCTGATTATTGATCTAAAAAAGAAGTAACTTCATGTCAGGATGCAGTTCCTGCGAGGAGGCTAGTATGGTCAACCTCGAGATCATGTGTCCAAAATGAGGCTGGATTACACACAAGGTGCCAGTTCCCTAATGATGTTATATTAGACACAAGGTGCAAATTCCCAGATGATGCTGGATTACACACAAGCCAGGTGGAGTCATCAACTGTTCGTGTCCTCGTGCCTCTAGTAATTGCTGAAAGAAAGCGTGCAGCAGCCCTTGAGAATGTAGCTAAGTTCCTGAAGAAGCGAAAAGAGCAATCAGATGCTCTCTTCACCCAAGCCAAAGCAGAGATGGAAGAAGCCAGAAAGAAGCTAGCAGAGGCAGAGCAGGCTAGGCGTCTCCTGCTATCTAAAATTGTTTTCAATACAAATTTTCCTTCATAATAGCTAGGTTCAAATGTTTATCCAGTCACCATGCCTGTTGTGATGTCCGTGCATCTACTGATGTGGCACAAAATAATTTTTTAGGGTCATGTAATAACATCAATTACTTTCCAAAGAATAACAGACGAAGCATTGGACCTGGTATAGTTCACGCGCAAGCCCAACTTTCCAAGTTCAACTTCCACATCAAATTCATGTTCACGGATATCTGCACATTCATAGATAATGTCCACAACCAGGATTCACTTCAAAGCCAAAAAAATGTGACGAGAGTTATAAATAAAGAAAAACCTCTAGTTCCTGCTACCAGTGCAAGCACAACAAGTCAATACCATGCGTAATTAATTATATTTTGATCATTTTTTGTGTTCTGAAATGCCGGCTGGCTCGCGGAATGACGTGTTGCCGGCACACGCACGGATTCAATGGAGGCAGGTGGGGCAGTCTAAAGCCGGTTGCATGCGGCGAGGATGCGTGTTCAGCCGGGCCTGCATCGAGCGGGGCCCTCTTGGCCGGCGCGCCAGTTCAATGCCTACTCTATGAGAGGTCGCGTCTGTGTCAGAGCAATCACTCCCTCCAGTCCTTTTTTGTTTGGGTATAACAAAATCTTGTTTTCCATTCACATTTATCTACTCTTATAAAAAACAGAGTCGGTGTTGATGGTGTGCCTGCCATCCTGCAATATAGGCCATCCGATTTCTATTTGACGGATAGGAAGGAAACTATGGCAATTTTGCAAAAAGATACCCACACCCCTCTCCACATTTGCAAATAAGGCCTTCCCTCGTTCATCCTTTTCTCTCACAAGATAGACTACTCATATAAATTCATCTGGATGGTCCATGCAACGCATGGGCATCTTGCTAGTTACAAGTAAAATTCATGGACAAACTTTGTACCAAAATACGATGGGGACTAGTAAAACAGGATGGAGGTAGTAGTTTTTTTTATCAAAGAAGGGTTTCCCCCTTCCGATTTTCATTACTGAAAACCAATATCTAAACCATAGTATTTGCCCTAGAACTACCAGGTTCAACATCTCGCAACATAAACCCATACAACCATACGCCAAGGAGCTAGTAGTTATGAATTCCATTTTCGCTCCATACCAATCGTTCTAAAAACTATGTAAGTACTTATAACGCGCCATTGAAAATCAGAACTCTTACCCCGCTAAAAAATGATATTTTAAACATGGCTACTTGATCTATGGCAACTGGCGAGCCACCGCCTCCAGGTCGTTCACCTGTGGTCCTGACCATCAACTCCTACGGATCAAATTATCACGCGAGCTGACTATTCTATAAAGGTGCATTCCTCCACATACCCGGTACCCGCGCATGCAGCAATCGTGCACCTAGGGTTTTAGGGTTTATTTGATAACGGTGCCTTTACGTAACTCTCATGTGTGCGAGACAATGAGAGACCGACTGCGTGCGTGCGCCTCTTCTCTTCATATATGCACTCCACCGTTAGTCTGGTGTCCAAAAAATTATACAGTAGTAATAACTACTAGCAATGTGTCAATGCATTGCCACACGATCAAAGTAGATTAATGCATATTCACCGATTTGATAGAAAAAAGTGTCTAGTTTTGAAATACGTGTATCACTAAAAATATGTTATGTTTCACTCAAAATATATTCCTTTGGCAGTTTTGATGAGATAAGGGAGGAATGTTGTTGGTTTCAAGATTCGAGAAGTGGTATATCTCTAATTTCTATTCTGCAAATTTGGAGAGGACTGCGGGTAAATTGCCATAGTTTCCTTCCTATCCGTTAGATATAGATCGGACGACCTATATTGCAGGATGGCAGGCACACCATCATCACTGACTATGCTTTTTATAAGAGTAGAGATAAAAAACAGAGTTAGTGATGATGGTGTGCCTGCCATCCTGCAATATAGGCTCTCCGATTTATATCTCACGGATAGGAAGGAAACTATGACAATTTTGCAAAAAGATATCCACACCCCTCTCCACATTTGCAAATAAGGACTTCCCTCGTTCATCCTTTTCTCCCACGAGATAAACTACTCATACAAATGCATCTTGATATTCCATGCAACGCAAGGGCATCTTGCTAGTTGTTGCAAAAAGCCCATGTGTGTGTGTTGTGTGTGTGAGAGAGAGGGAGAGAGGAGGAGGATGGCGCGCATGTGTGACAAAGACACAAATAGTGTGTGTGCGAGAGGTATCAGCTTAAATTGAGGCGATAGTGTGTGTGTGCATGATCAAGAGGGTGTGTCTCAAGAAGGGACAAAAAATCTACATAGATACAAGGAGCGCGAGAGAAACATGTACGCAATAGTGGAAGCACGAGTGTGCGGGTGTATAAACCTATCTGGAGGCTAGTCGATCAATGATTGTGAGAGAAATATGAGTCGGGGGTGCGAAAGCGAGAGTTTTTTGTGTGTGAGAGAGAGATGGTAGTCGGGAAGGGGAGTGGAAGTAGGAGTTGTGTGTGTGTGTGTGAGAGAGAGAGAGAGCCCGCAGGGGGGGGGAGTTTGTATGATCGGTAAACAAATGAATAATGACAGTTTTATAACTGGGATGGAGACGGAAAGGAGACCGCAACAAATGTTGTGTCTGCAGGAGAGAGTAATTTTAGTGGTATGAGTCATATCTAGAGACATATAGGGTGTGAGAGAGAACCCCATAGAGAGAAAGACAAAGTGAAAGATGAGTGAGACTGTGTGTGTGGCGACAGTGGTGTAGCCAGTCCCCGAGCAACAAGGGCCTTGGCCCGGGGCGTGGCAGTAACTTTCTTTGTTGACTGTAGCTAAAATTTCACTGTTTGGTATTGTTTCATAGTGTACTAGTGAAGTTGGCACTAGACGTGTCGTTGTGCTGGCTACGCCACTGTGTGGTGGTGAAAAAGAAAGCTTAGGTACCTAGTGATACCAAAGAACGGTAGAGACGTGAGAGATAATGAAAACCATGTAATGTATAATGATAGGGAGAGTGTGAAACTTCTCAAGGGAGCGTCAAGAGACCATGTTTGCGAAGATAGGAGAAACATGAAGTGAGCGTGCGGGTGAGCTGGAGAAAAGAGAATGATAGCTACATGAAGGAGCATGCGAGAGAGATGGGCGTGAAAGGAGTCAACATAAAAGGGATTCAAATATTTGAATTCGAGATGATGATACATGTAATTCATACTTGAACCAAAATTGATCTATCAAACATGCATACTCATATGAATTCACGCGCATCTATGTTATTTAATATGTAGATATTACTGATCCGTACATATGAATGTAGCAATAATTCAAAAAAAATCCTTTGATATTACAGATACAGCCCATTTCCTTTGATACAGATGCATACTTAGTTTAGATCTGATGTAAGTCTTGCGAGTACTTTGGATGGGTACTGACGGTTGCTTTGCTACCTATTTTTCTCCCATACCCGATTGTTGTGACCAGATGACGGATCCCAGGAGCCATACAACACCACTGAAGACTACTGCTACCCCGAGGGTGCCTACTACTACGTGACGGGCGCTGGCGACTTGGAGTAGTTAGGAGGGTCCTAGGCAGGAGGCCTTGCCTTTCCGATCGATGTTGTTTTTGTGCTAGCCTTCTTAAGGCAAACTTTTTTAACTCATGTCTGTACTCAGATATTGTTGCTTCCGCCGACTCTTTTGTTTCGAGCTTATGTATTCGAGCCCTCGAGGCCCCTGGCTTGTAATATAAAGCTTGTTTTATTTTTAATTTGTGTCTATAGTTGTGTTGTGATATCTTCCCGTGAGTCCTTGATCTTGATCGTACACATTTGCGTGTATGATTAGTCTACGGTCAAATCGGGGGCGTCACACATCGACAAATATTTAGTGTATGCGAGATTACCGTCCTATCCCCAACCGACTAATATTGTTGTGATGTAGGAAATTTTGAACGGGGCTAAGTTTGTAAATTTCCTCGCATTTGAGACAAGCGCGCCCTGAAGACATGGTTCCCCCTTCCTCTCACCCTCCATTTCCCCATTCGTACTCCGTGGGCGCCAAAACACCCTCTCCACCCCCACCCCAACCTCCTCCGTCCGCCACCCCATCCACCACCATCCTCCTCCACCATGCCGGAGCTGATACCTCGATGCCGTCGTTCATTACAAGAGACCGACCTCTCTCATCCACGGCTTTGGACCGGGATCCTTGCATCCCGTCCTCTCGCTTCATCCCCGCCGTTGTCCAGCTTGCACGCCGCTCCTACGACTGTCTCGCCTCCTAGATCTACCCTCCTAGATCTGATTCCACGCCGCCGACAGCCATCGCTACCGGAGCACCGTCAAATTCTCAGCAGATGCATACACGGCGCCGCACCATAGGCGGTACTCTTTCGTATCTGCTCAACTTATTTATCGCAGCAAGAAAATAGATCGCCATTGATTTACTCTGATTTATTGTCCATCACTTACTTGTTAGTTGAAAGCAAACATTGGTTGCGAAGTTGCCTTTGTCCGGTTTGCACATTCAGATCCGCCATGGCATGCTCAACACTATACTTGCAATGCTTATGGTTTTCCCCTTTTATATTCCACACTAGTTAAATGACAATAGACTAAATTTCAAAATTGGGTCAGTCGATTTTTGAGAGCTCACCGGAGTTCGCCGGTGCGAAAGGAAGGGGCTTGGGTGGGGACGGTGATTGTGGGGGGCAGTGGTGGGGCCTCGCCGAATGAAGAAAACTTGATGCGGGTTGGGAGCAGGGGTGGGGGTGTGGGTGGCGGAGGAACACAGGCGGTGGGGGCGGTTCAGGGGAGGGTGGGGGTCGGGGCTGGTGGTTCGGCCGGCGGCCCGTGCGGTGTTCTGTATGGGAAGAGTTAGAGACGAGGAAGAAGGGTTAGGCGACGTAGGATCTTCATCCAACCGCCTGAAATGGTCGACTGACCCAAATGACAAAAGTCACACGACTTGCATGCAGACATGCCTTTATATCCAGTACCATCATGGTACCTGCTTAGCACTACTCCTGAATCCATCAAGCTAAACAATGTGCCACTCATAATTCCAAACTTGTTGCTCAAATACGAATCTGATATGATGCTGATATTACTAAAACAGATAGCGTTTAATTGGTCAGCTAATGTTCCTACTTTACTTTCGAAAAGCACGTGCACCACATATAGAGAGACAGCAAGGAGTTGCATTCTTAATGCGCTCTAGTTCATCATGTGTGGGCACTGTGCAACGAACATTTTATTATCCAAAATCTGCTTGCTCTTCTTTAGCATGTTCCTCTTCCGTTCTTCTTTAATAAGTACTCTCTCCGTTCCTAGATACAAGTCTTCGTATATATTCCACCATGGACTACATATGGAGCAAAATGAGTGAATCTACACTCTAAAATGTATCAGTATACATCTGTATGTGATCCATAGTGGAAATCTCTACAAAGACTTATATTTTGGAACAAAGGGATTATGATAGTAGTACAGTATGTTCCTTGTAGTGAAGATGAGCAGGGACATTGGCATTGTAGAGGTCTATACGGTCGGTTGTGATGGACACTTTGAACTCTTCGGGCCTCTTTGATTTGTAGGATTTTGTAAACATAGGAATAGGATTTGTAGTGGCCTGCCCACTTGAATCCTATAAGATTAGCAAGGAAATGCGGGGAGCTGTGTCGCCTTTGAGAGTTACACTGATAGTAATAGTATTGCACCTTCAGTTGAAGAGAGCTGGCATCCGAAGCCTTTCTAGCCATACCGGCAATACTAGCACATATATTCCAGCAAATTCTACTTTGCTGATTTTACTCCTGATGCTTACAGTTTTCCCATTATATCTACACTATGATCTGTGTAGCTGCTTTGTGTCACACTAGCAGTAGTCCACTCTTGAAGCTAAACAACACACCAATCATAAGTCCAAAGCTTACTTCTTCAAATATGATTTGTGATATGATACTGATATTAGTTAACAGACACACATTTAATTGGTCAGGTAATGCTCCCACTTGATTTTCCAAATGCATGTGGCCACATATTGAGAGACAACATGGAATTGCATTTCTTTGGGCACTGTGATTCATCATGAGTGGGCAACCAACATTGTATGCAATGAAGCGGAACCTCAAGAATATGCTTCCTCTTCTGTTCTTTAACATGTTCCTCTTTTGTTATTCTGTATTTAGTACGTACAGTATGTTCCTTGTCAGGAAGGGGTGCAGGGACATATGCAGTCAACAGCCGATAGAGCTGGCTTGTACGTGATCGATATGCTTTCAATTAGTAGCGGCAATACAATACCGTATTTTCCAGCCAGTTCCACTTTCCCGATTTATATATCGTGGTTATGGTGTACCCCTTTTATGTACACTACGATCTGCCTAGTTGTTGTGTGCTCTTGTTATCATGGTTTGGCAATAAACTCTCTATACAGTATATTATGAACCTACCATCTGCCAACTATCCTTACTTCTAGAGCCTATTTTTTGTGTACTTGTGCCAGATTATATGAATGCACACACCATATTACAACACACATGAGCTCTCTCATCAGAATCCAGTGATAGCACACAAGGGTTTACAGGGACACCCCTATATTAGAATATCCTCTACATTACAAAGATAATCTCACTACTATTTATGTTTTCATGGTTCTCATATATTATACGTAATTACAGTGAGTATCAGAATCCGTGCATCATAAGAATATTGTGGAACACTGCAATGACTTACAAAATTGGCACCAAGGCATTGAGTGCCATTCTAGATGCAATGAGACTCATACACTCCCCACCTGTAGATTCTTGTTTAGATTATGCTAATGACTATTCTAACCTCGAGAAGTCAAAGGCAGATGGCCTGTCCTATTCACCCATCAAGGTGCCTATTCTAATTTTGCAAGGTTTTATTGATTGCGCGTATCTTGCATATGTTGTCTTGCATTTCTTCTACTTTGTTGCACCACTATCTTCTTAGTTTACTCATCATATATGTCAAGATGCCATGCCCATCCATTATCAATACATATTCCATCTGTTATCATACCATGTTTTTCCACTCAAATGTTGTTCTTGTTCATCAGACATCAAAAAGGAAGAGGGTGATTGCCGAACCTGAAGGAGCACCGGCAAAGTCCTTGAAAAACATGGTGGTGCCGGAGAAATCAGACAACACCCCACTTATATTGGCTGTACAACTAGTGACCCAAAACGTAGGAAAGACTCCAGCAGACTATACCCATACTTCACTGGCCACACCACTAGCCCCACCACACAGGACGTACACTCCAGCAAAAGGTATGCCGATTTCAGTTTCCATAGCACCAGCCGTAGCACAGAAAAATCCCACTCCAGCAAAAAGTACAGCAAGTCCACCGGCCGAAGACCTATCCCAACTGCAGAGATGGCCAATTCCTGCAGATTGGAACCCCATTCCAGTTATTCCCAGTTTAAAAGACAATGCTTTCAATGTTGTTAGGGACTACGTACATATATTCCCATCACGGGAAGATTATAGTGAAGACAAACACCATTTTCACATCTTCCTGTCCCACTTACGTGTAAGTGCTATTATTCATGGTGACTATTTTCCTATTTTCTGCTGATTGAACACATCAATAATGATTTACATTACATTGTTGTAAGTAGGCGAGGGTCAATATGGATAGTCATGATGAGAAAAGCTTGCTTGCGCTTTTCAAGGAAGCATTGAAGCAGTATCGGTGTTACCTGAGGAAATCACACTTTGATGGCAAGTCTATAAATGAATTTCCGGTGAAGTCTCCTGTGATAAATTTAGAAGACGCTGAATGGAAAAACCTTGTTATGTACTGGTCTCATTCCCAGGATGAGGTACTGTCTATGATATCACATGACAATTTGAACTTCTAGTTTTCCGCATGTGCCTTACGGATCATTTTTGCAGGAAATCAGCTCAAAGAAGAATTTTGGTTTGAAAAGAATGACAGGATATCGCAAATATGTTGCCCGCTGCTTTGCTCTTGTTAGTACCTATTGTCCTATATCACTATACTTGCATTCATACCTCGTTCATTATGTGACAGCAGTATGCATGATAACTTGCTTATCAATTGTTCGCTTCAAATTATCTGATCTGTTTGAATGGTTACATTAGTGTAGAATATATCCAATGCCAATGAATTTTTTTAGCTCTGCATTGTTCTTATAAGTACCTATTGTCGTTTATCAGTGTACTTATATTGACAGGTAGTTGTTCATGTACCATCACTCTGCAACTTATTTTCCTTTGCTCTCCATTTTCTATGCATCAGATCTACATTTACTCTTACCATAAGGTTGGATAACACCGATGGTCCTGAAGAAGTTTAGCTCTGCATTGCTCTTGGTTGTACCTTTTGCCTGTATTGTTGTACTTACATTTATAGCTACTTGGTTATGTAGCATCACTCTTCATCTTATCTTAAATATTCTCCTTTTTTCTTATATTATCACATCTATATTTACTCTTAACAAAATGTAGAATAAAGGCAATGCTTATGAAGAAGATTTTGTGGTAAAATTCTTGAATTGCCCCCCATCAGCATGGACAAGGGCTTTATAGAATCTATCTTCACCAATAATGTAAGTTTGTCCTTCTCAAGCCTTCAAACTTTGTTGTGTATATTTGGTTAGGCATGACTGCAACAGCTGTTTATTTTTGGTGTTTGCATCAAATTGCATGTTTAAAGTTTATTATGTAGTTCATAAACAAAAGTTTGTCCTTCTCAATTTATGTTTTTAGTTGTACAACCAAGTTTCTTCTTCATACCATGTAAATTAAACTATACAGAGCAAGTGATCTTATTTTGCACTGCATGTATGCTTCTGTTCTTGATCTGTAATCCAGTGGTGTGATGAACCTACCCACTACAACACAATCATATTCTGCAATGTCTTAACTGTGAATGGTGTCATATCATTCTACTATTATTTAAACCGTCTCTTTATTTGCCAATCTTAAATGGGATAAATTGGCAGCACACTAACCATTGATACTTATGAGTTCTTGATCTATAATCCAATGGTGTCATGAAGCCGCCAACTCCTTCACAATGTCATTTCCTGTCATGTCTTAACTTGAACAATACTATATTGTGTTAATGCTATTTTAAACTGTGTCACTTTATTCGTCAGTAAGAAATGTGATGAATTGTCAGCATTGATACTTATATGTGCAAAACCTGTCATCTGTCTGCTTGTTTATCTTTCAGAGTGAGGAGGATATAAGTGTCAAACAAGCGCAGTCTCATCAGCTTGCTCAGCTGCTTGCGCTGCAGCTCCCGAGCAGGGCTAGCCTTTCTTGAACTCTATTGAAGTGCTGTCGGTTTTGTATATTATTTTGTCGGCGTGTTTATTTGCACTGGTGGCAATCTTTGATGCCCAGTGTATGTAATCCGCCGTCTGCTTGTGCTTTATTATCATAGTGGCGAACTTTGATGCACAGTGGATGTAATATGCCGTAACTTCTTTATTGTATTGTCTAGGTTTTTTCTTATTCACGATGCTGCAGTTATTTTACTCTATATATATCCTGTCTTCGCAGTAAACCGGCTAAACCGTAAAATTACGATACATAATCAGGCCGTCATGCAAATCACTACATAATCGGTCCGTTAACAGGCCTAAATGTAAACTGGCCCACTAGTAGATTCGGGCCTCTAATAGGCCGAGTAAACCGCCGCCCTATTTTTGCAAGAAAACTCAATGGGATTTTAGGAGACTGAAAAGTAGGTTGGGCCTGAAACGTGCTAAACAGCTCATGGGCTGGCAGCAGGCCGAAATAGAACCCGGCCCATGATTGTGCCAATCACATCACATGCCATTAACATGCCAAAATTGTCTCGGTCCTTGTTTGGCCCAATCAGATTATCGGCTGTGAGCAGGCCGGATGCAAACCAGGCTGTAGTTAGACCCAACTATATGACGGGCTTTTAACAGGCCGAAATAAATATAGGGCCGAAATGTTAAACAGGCCTTTAACAGGCCGAAACTAATATCAGGCCGAATTACTAAATGGACCTTTAGCAAGTGGGCCCAAAAGCATAGCGTCCAGTTGACGGGACGAATCTAATATGGGCCATAATTTAGCCCAAATCCTCTTAAAGGGTCAGATCAGATCTGGGACGTAATTTGGCCCAGAACATGGTAGGCTTTTAACGGGCCAGATCTCATATGGGCCTTTATTGGGCCCGGAACGTGGCAGGCTATTAATGGACCGGATCAAATATGGGCCGACATTTGGCCCAAAACATGGCAGTATGTTAACGGGCCGGCCCACTAGTGTCCTCAAAATCTTGTGGGCCTTTAGCTGGGCCGGCCCATTATGGTCGGCGATATCTCGGGGGCCTTTAGCTAGGCCGGCCCATTATGGTCGGTGAAATCTCGTGGGCCTTTAGCTGGGCTGGCCCATTATGGTCCGCTAAATCTTGCGGGCCTTTAGTTGGGCCAGCCCATTTAATGTTTATGGGCCACTTTTGGGCCGGTCCACATGTCAACATATCATAGGCGCATCTCGTCCATTGGATGAGTGACACCTGTGCCAACGTGAAGCTAACACGTGGTTCCGTCAGCCAATGAGAATTTTACACGTGGAAAATCATATTGGTCATGGCTGTTAGTGGGTTATCGGATCCAAAACCGGACACGATAGCTTAACGGCGCCCCGTTACGGTGGATGCCACATGACGGTCACCCTGACGAAAGCATTTCCATGACGCGGCATTTATCGTCATGGAAGTGAACACTTCTATGATGATAATTTTGGTAATGTCATGGAACACTTCTACGACAACACATGTATGACTATCTTGATTCTGTCATAAAATCGTCATGGATGTACATGCATGACAGAAAACGTGACCTACTGTGACAAACACGTATCGTCACGGAAGTGTATTTTTTTGTAGTGAGTTGAGTGTGCGATACGTAGCATATAGTTAATCCATCCGAGCTCTTTGTGATGGAATAAGCTGTGTGTGTTGCGGGCAAACGCTTGCTGGTATATAACCTTAAATTTAACCAAAAAAATGTTAATGCATGTTGCAAAAGTTGTATAGCTAGAAACTATGTTCAAATACGACTCCAACGATATAATCTTTGGCGACATGCATTCATATTTTATTAGTTAAATCCTACTTATAAACCAGGACGGGGGTATAGTAGGTAATTAAATCGCAAATGTTTTTTTGTATTAACCGTATATGTATGTGTCCTTTCGTCCTCCTCTCGCTGTCTTGTCTCCCTGCTGCCGCAGACGGCTTACAGCGCAAGGTTGCGCAACGCGTGGGGGCGTTCTTTTGGCCAAACGGTGGCTCGAAGTGGCGCCAATGAATCATCGGTGAGCCCGTTCCTGCGCAACCTCGCAGGTTCCCACGCAAGCTTACCGCCCGACTCGGTGAAATCCCCCAAAATCCGAATGCTTACTGGCTGCTATATAAACCCTCATGGCCGGCGAGTCATGCGTCGCATTTTCCCCTCCCTCCCTGTAGCTTATCTCGTGTGCTTCTCCCACAATCGCCAATAGCACCGGTCCATCGTCGTCACTCAGCCACTCCGCCATCATCAGAGGACAGCTCCAACTGGGAGGCTACACCGCGGTGGCGGCGCAGTCCCGGGCGTAGTGTAGTGCGCGTGGCGTCCCTGTTGGGTGTGCGCGTGCTACCTCTTGAGCACTGCATTGGTTTTCCCCGAAGAGGAAGGGATGATGCAGCAAAGTAGCGGAAGTATTTCCTTCAGTTTTTGAGAACCAAGGTATTAATCTAGTAGGAGGCTACGCACGAGTCCCTCGCACCAGCACAAAAAAAATAAATCCTCGCAACCAACGCGATAAGGGGTTGGCAATCCCTACACGGCCACTTACGAGAGTGAGATCTGATAGATATGATAAGATAATATTTTTGGTATTTTTATGATAAAGATGCAAAGTAAAATAAAAGCAAAGTAAAAGCAAAAGGAAATAACTAAGTATTGGAAGATTAATATGATGAAGATAGACCCAGGGGCCATAGGTTTCACTAGTGGCTTCTCTCGAGAGCATAAGTATTCTACGGTGGGTGAACGAATTACTATTGAGCAATTGACAGAATTGAGCATAGTTATGAGAATATCTAGGTATGATCATGTATATAGGCATCACGTCCGAGACAAGTAGACCGACTCCTGTCTGCATCTACTACTATTACTCCACTCATCGACCGCTATCCAGCATGCATCTAGAGTATTAAGTTCATGAAAACAGAGTAATGCCTTAAGCGAGATGACATGATGTAGAGGGATAAACTCATGCAATATGATGAAAACCCCATCTTGCTATCCTCGATGGCAACAATACAATACGTGCCTTGCTGCCCCTACTGTCACTGGGAAAGGACACCGCAAGATTGAACCCAAAGCTAAGCACTTCTCCCATTGCAAGAAAGGTCAATCTAGTTGGCCAAACCAAACTGATAATTCAAAGAGACTTGCAAAGATAACCAATCATACATAAAAGAATTCAGAGAAGATTCAAATATTGTTCATAGATAGACTTGATCATAAACCCACAATTCATCGGCCTCAACAAACACACCGCAAAAAGAAGATTACATCGAATAGATCTCCACAAGAGAGGGGAAGAACATTGTATAGAGATCCAAAAATAGAGAAGAAGCCATCTAACTAATAACTATGGACCCGAAGGTCTAAGGTGAACTACTCACACTTCATCGGAGGGGCTATGGTGTTGATGTAGAAACCCTCCATGATCGATGCCCCCTCCGGCGGAGCTCCGGAACAGGCCCCAAGATGGGATCTCGTGGATACAGAAAGTTGCGGCGGTGGAATTAGGGTTTTGGCTCCGTATCTGATTGTTTGGGGGTATGTAGGTATATATAGGAGGAAGGAGTACGTCGGTGGAGCAACAGGGGGCCCACGAGGGTGGAGAGCACGCTTGGGGGGGGGGTAGGCGCACCCCTACCTCGTGGCCTCCTCCTTTGTTTCTTGACGTAGAGTCCAAGTCCCCTGGATCATGTTCGGTGAGAAAATCACGTTCCCGAAGGTTTCATTCTGTTTGGACTTCGTTTGATAGTCCTTTTCTTCGAAACCCTGAAATAGGCAAAAAAACAGCAATTCTGGGTTGGGCCTCCGGTTAATAGGTTAGTCCCAAAAATAATATAAAAGTGGATAATAAAGCCCAATAATGTCCAAAACAGTAGATAATATAGCATGGAGCAATCAAAAATTATAGATACGTTGGAGACATATCAAGCATCCCCAAGCTTAATTCCTGATCGTCCTCGAGTAGGTAAATGATAGAAACAGATCTTTTGATGCGGAGTGCTACTTGGCATAATTTAATGTAATTCTTCTTAATTGTGGTATTAATATTCAAATTCGAAAGATTCAAGACAAAAGTTCATATTGACATAAAAATAATAATACTTCAAGCATACTAACAAAGCAATTATGTCTTCTCAAAATAACATGGCCAAAGAAAGTTCATCCCTACAAAATCATATAGTTTAGTCATGCTCCATTTTTGTCACACAAGAATGCTCTCATCATGCACAACCCCGATGAAAAGCCAAGTAATTGTTTCATACTTTAGTAATCTCAAACCTATAAACTTTCACGCAATATATGAGTGCGAGCCATGGACATAGCACTATGGGTGGAATAGAATATAATGAGGGGGTTATGTGGAGAAGACAAAAAAGAGAAAGTCTCACATCAACGAGGCTAATCAATGGGCTATGGAGATGCCCACCGATTGATGTTAATGCAAGGAGTAGGGATTGCCATGCAACGGATGCACTAAAGCTATAAATGTATGAAATCTCAACAAAAGAAACTAACTGGGTGTGCATCCAACTTGCTTGCTCACGAAGACCTAGGGCACTTGAGGAGGCCCATTATTGGAATATACAAGCCAAGTTCTATAATGAAAAATTCCCACTAGTATATGAAAGTGACAAAAGAAGAGATTCTCTATCATGAAGATTACGGTGCTACTTTGAAGCACAAGTGTGGCAAAGGATAGTAACATTGTCCCTTCTCTCTTTTTCTCTCATTTTTTTATTTGGCCTTTCTCTTTTTTATATGGCCTTTCTCTATTTTTTCCTCACTTGGGACAATGCTCTAGAAAATGATGATCATCACACTTCTATTTATTTACAACTCAATGATTACAACTCGATGCTAGAAAAAAGATGACTCTATATGAATGCCTCCGGCGGTGTACCGGGATATGCAATGAACCAAGAGTGACATGTATGAAATAATTATGAATGGTGGCTTTGCCACAAATACTATGTCAACTACATGATCATGCTAAGCAATATGACAATGATGAATGTGTCATGATAAACGAAATGGTGGAAAGTTGCATGGCAATATATCTAGGAATGGCTATGGAAATGCCATAATAGGTAGGTATGGTGGCTGTTTTGAGGAAGATATAAGGAGGTTTATGTGTGAAAGAGCGTATCATATCACGGGGTTTGGATGCACCGGGGAAGTTTGCACCAACTCTCAATGTGAGAAAGGGCAATGCACGGTACCGAAGAGGCTAGCAAGGATGGAAGGGTGAGAGTGCGTATAATCCATGGACTCAACATTAGTCATAAAGAACTCACATACTTATTGCAAAAATCTACAAGTCATCAAAAACCTTGGCACTACGCGCATGCTCCTAGGGGGATAGATTGGTAGGAAAAGACCATCGCTCGTCCCCGACCGCCACTCATAAGGAAGACAATCAAATAACACCTCATGTTTCAAATTTGTTACATAACGTTTACCATACATGCATGCTACGGGACTTGCAAACTTCAACACAAGCATTTCTCAATTTCACAACTAATCAACTAGCACGACTTTGATATTATTACCTCCATATCTCAAAACAATCATAAAGCATCAAACTTCTCTTAGTATTCAAAACACTCATAAGAAAATTTTACTAATCTTGAATACCTAGCATATTAGGATTTTAAGAAAATTACCATGCTATTTAAGACTCTCAAAATAATCTAAGTGAAGCATGAGAGATCAATAATTTCTATAAAACAAATCCACCACCGTGCTCTAAAAGATATAAGTGAAGTACTAGAGCAA